>NC_133201.1:9592107-9652107 GCF_958299795.1 Porites lutea
AAATGGGTGTGGAAAATCACATTTTTTGGTCTGCAATAAGGTCAGGATTCGGAGAACCGGGCACCACCCCCCACCAAGAATTCCCAGTACTACCCCCTTCCGGGGATCAGGAGCAGGGTGTAAATCATGTCATCATAATCATCGCTTGGAATATAACGTTGGATGACTCATTGCGGTTATTTTTCACGTATGTGAGTAATCCCTCCCCCCTTGCCCTCCCCCCTAAATACCGCTTTTGTGCATCGCGGAATGCCCTACATTGACCTTCTCGTCTGAGTTCTTCATTCAGTCCTCATACGGAATTGTGGTATTCGATAAGAATTTTACTGATCTGACTAACACCAATACCATTTTTTTAATTCGGTGCTTCTTATTGGTTTAAAACTGCAAATTGAAATCTCTACTCTTCTAACTCCTTCTTTTCATAAATTCAGAGTAAAATTTCAGTTGCCTTGAGTACCGGCATAACCTTCCTTCTCCGTGGGAAGAATAGACTACGTGAACAGCCAAGGGAATGTTAAAGCTGGGACTACTGTTTTTGCTAGTCCGCTTTCCATTTCTCTCAGTTTTACCTTTCTAAAGCTGTTTTTATTTACATAGTCCGTAGTCCGCGTTTTATACCCAGTCCGTGTTTTATACTCAGTCCGGAGTCCGCGTTTTATACCTAGTCCGTATTTTATACCCAGTCCGCAGTCCGTGGTCCGCAGTCCGCAGTCCGTGTTTTATACTGACCGGATTACAGACAAATGGTACGAACATGAACCAGAGACCATGATACACAATAAAGATAACAACATCACCATCATGTGGGACATGCCAGTCAATACTGATAGAACTATAACAGCGAACAGACCAGATATCATCGTTAAAGATTCAGTGAATTCCACCTGCAAACTTATTGATATGACTGTTCCATCAGATAGAAATATCGCACTGAAGGAAACTGAAAAAAAAATGCAAGTACAAAGACCTAGAACTAGAAATACAAAGACTGGGCATATGAAAACCGTAGTGATCCCTGTGGTTGTTGGTGCGCTTGGTACAGTGAAGAAGGGTATGGTAGAAAACATCAAGAAAGTATCAGAGAGAGCTAGTATGACAGAGATTCAAAAGATCTGCATGCTGGGATCTGCACGAATCCTTAGAAAGGTGCTCAGTGTATGAAGAGAATGATTGACTTGAGTGACTGACGCTCTAGGTGCATGGTTTGCGCCTGGCTTATGCACAAAAAGAACACCAGCAAAGACTGTGATAATAGAGACAATAATAATAATAATAATAATAATGATAATAATAATAATAATAATAATAATAATAATAATAATAATAACAATAATTATGATAAAAGAACAAAACTAACCACTGTTTAATTTGTTGTCTTATTTTTAGTTCAAAAAAGCTTAGATTCTGTTCAGGTGAGTGGTGGTACTTCCTGCAATGTTTTGTTTTTCCTTGAGTACACAATAGTGTCAATAGTGGTATAGATTAGATGTCTGTTTGTTTTTCATAGGGTCTGTTGGAACAGCAGCAGAATAAACTTCACAGTTTGGCTCTCGACCTAGCTTCTACACAGGTACATGTCAAGGGGCGAAAGTGGAGGTTGCAACTTAACCGTTTCACTCCTAGACTAAAGGTGATGTTACACAAGACGATTAGCAACAACTATTTTTAGCGCAACACAGCATTAGAATGTTGGAATAATGTTGTAACCATTCGAAACAATGTTGCAGCAATGTTGCAATGCTGCATTGCGCTAAAAATCGTCGTTGTGAATTGTCTTGTGTAACATCACCTTAAGTTTTAATCCTATGGTGTTAACATTCAAATGAATCCCTTTTCGCAAAACAGTTGCACAGCACAAAGGAGATAAGTGGGCCAGATGACCTTTTTGCATGCATAGAGCCCTCTTATGGAGAATGCTACTCATAGTAGTAGCAGCACACTATGTTGGCACTTTGTAAGAGGGAGTGTAAGTGTCCTAAGCTTCGAAAATTTCTTGGGATTTTGACGGACACTGCCGACACCGATGCTTGCTTTTTCCTTGGTGTATTACAAAATGGAATTTGTCATTTTACTCCTCCAAGCCTCCTCCTCCTGTTTCTCTTCTGCATCATCATCATCATCATTATTAGATAAAATCATAAATAAGTAAACAGAAATTTAAAAACGACAATCTTCGACCCTCTTCTGCTCTGCACAGCTTATAACAACAGATTACTTTAGTAACAGTCCTTTTGAAGCAAATGCCGCATTAAACATTTTTTTTATTGAATCTGTTCTTTTCAAAGTCAAAGGTTGCCTTGTTGCCATCTGAGAGCTATACTGTTGGCGATTTAAAGGGCGAAATACTTTCACTCAAAGGACTTCTTTTGAACAGGTAAATATGAAAGTAGAGCTGTACATAAAGTATTTGCAAGCAGAGGATGTTTGTGTTTCTGTATTTGTTTTAGTTTGATTTAATTTGTATTTTGTAACTTATAAAGAAGATCAACAAATTCTACGTTGTTGTTGTGATCGAAGAAAAGAACTGAAACAAGTTGCTCACGTACATCGAAAATCCTGGCTGAGAGGTTGGCCGGGTGGGTCTGGTGCACTAAATCCCAGTCCTCACTCCTGATTATTTATGTCCTTCTCAGTGGGTTTCAGTTCCCTCTCATTCTCATTTACTTCAGCTATGATCATCATGTGAATACCTGTTCGGTATGGTTTTCGTCTCGGCGTAACAGCTATCCAGTACAGTGTGAACGCAGACGGCTTAACGTTCTAGAGTTCGGACGTTTCGATACAAAGTCGTTTCGATACAAGTCTTTTCGATACGAACTCAAGCAGTGATATTGCACAAGAAATTCGATCAATTCAAGTTTTAAAGTTTTCGGCTGAACATGAAAAACATTTTGGGTGAATATTTTTCGTTCTTTAAACCAAGTACATATAACTATGTACACGTAAATTAAATAAAAAAACTTGTATCGAAACGCTGGTATCGAAACGACCGTAAACCAACGTTCCTACTTGCGTTCGCGTTCAAATCCCGCAAAACCATTCACCACTGGTTGTGACTAGAATAGAGCTAATCCCAAAATTAAATCAGGTTTTAATTGTCTCTTGAAATACTTGTAAAAGTCTATAATGTGAAGTGGCAAATAAAAGATGGAAGTAAAAGGAAAAAATCAAAGTATGTCAAGCTTAACGTCCGTGGTCTGAGGCAAATTTAAAATGCATGAACGAGGCCTTTGCTTTTAGCTCTGGCTAAATCTATGCACTACATGTATCTCCTCATTATGTTTTACACAGGAAACAGTTCCCGTCCCCCATGATTGGCTCTACACCAGCACCTCCCAGCATTCCATCATGGCAGCGGACAGTAACATCAACCGAAAGAACAAGAACAACGTCTTCTTTGACTGATTCCGAAATAGCTGGTACTACTGAACTGTCAGGCAGCAAAGATACGCCCGCTAGCAAGGTCTCCTCGCTGGAATTTAGCAGTATGAATGGTAAGTACACGTGTTTTGTTTGCGAGTGTTAAATTTTAGTTTCGTCTTTGGCTTCATTAAGGTTTTGCGCGGAAATACGCTCGTGTACATAGGTCACAGCTGCCTTTACTTTGAGCTTTTGCGCGGGAATACGCTTGCATGCAATTGACTGTTTGGTTTTTTACCATTTACAAAATGTCTCCGGTTTCGTGTCGTTTCAAGGAAAATTTCCAGGAGCAACGGAACATCTAAAAGGGCCTGTTTTTCCGGACGGTATATTCTAAAGCAAAATTCTTGAAACCCATCTTTGATACCAGTTTCAGGCTTTTGCGGCCGTTTCTTGGTAAAAGGGACTTATTTTCCAAACGGTAAACACGTTTCCTTAATTGAATTCACTAGTGCTAAATTTTTTCTTACCATTTAACCATAAACCGGTTCGCCCATGTAGGTGATTAACAACCTGGGCTTTGGTTTGACTTTTTTGCTTCTCATTGGTTCATACTTAGTTCGAATTTTTAGTTAATCGCAAACGCACCAATACATGTTTGCTTGTGTTCTCCTATTTATTGTAGGTGAATCTTCAAATCATTCCGGAAATGGAGAAACAGAAGAGAGCGCCGAGAAACAAGATATCATTTCCCTGGAGGACAGCCCTAAGGAACGCGGCAGTACATCAAGCAGTGGAACGGATACCGCTAATACACCTCAAACGGTTGTCGGAGCTAATGACAAAAGCCTAAACGATGCCATGTTAAATGATACAAGTGTATCTGACACTAGTATATCGTCCATGTCTGAGTTGTCGGGAAACACGTCCTTCCACGAGGCGTCTATTGCGTTCTCCTCTACGTGTATCAAAGCGCCATCGGACATGACCTTACCGTCGGATTCTGCTGTCGACCTCGAAGAAGTAGCGAACGATTCTGTTGCCATGAAAGATGTATAGTGACTCTTCCGAAGATTATTAACTCTCTGACTTTAAATTTTGCACAAAATGAATTAAAATTCACAAACAAATCCTGAATTTCATGTTGTAACATACTGATAATATATGGTAACTGCACTCGAAGGTCTCACTGGAAATGTGTTATTTTAATAATGACACACTTTGTCTACGGATGTAAAAGTCAAATTCTTTAGTATAAACTTCCATAATTTTCAATCAAACCAGAGTCAACAAACATACGTACTCTAATAAGTGTGACTTGCATACAAAGAATATATTTTGTGTTACCCGCAAGCGAAAGAAAATCTCAGCGCTTAGTCTATGTGTAAAACCTTGTTGATTACTTATTAAGCAGTTGTTCGCTCTGATATTCTACGCTGTTAAAGACAAGGCTTAACAACTATTAAATGGTCAATTCAAAAAAAATATATCATCAACATAACAGCCACCTTGTACAGCTTAATAAATATCTCCCTCAGAAAAGTACTGGTTAAATGTTAAGGAATACGCTGAAGAAACTGGCAGTGCTGCACTGAACAATTTAAAAAGAGTCTGAGTTATAGTGGAGTGGTCGTCACTGACAAGTTTCAAATAAAGAAGTGGTTATCACAGTCTCCTAATGTAAGGTTCTATATGTCTTACTCGACGTTCATGTTTTTTTTTGTTTTGTTTTTTTTATAAGGATAGTCTTGTATTTTGGTTTTTAATATTATAAGTAGCTTATTTCTGTTAGTTTTCTGTTTTGTCTTCCCCTATATTTTATCCTACCCCATCTTCATTTCTAACATGCTAGATTGAAGCAGTCGGTAGCACTTACCCGTAAAGTGTTTCTAAATATCACTATTATGCGATTCGTAACGCGAGAAGGGCCATTAGGACGGAAATGGCAAATAAACGTGGTTCAGTTAACCGGTACCAACCTGATTTTCACAGGTCGGAAAAATCACAGACAATCAGAAATTTTTAATGTTTTCCAACCAAAAAAGGCTTAAGACAGTTTTCGGCCGAATCATTTCAATTTGCAATGGAGAGAGAAAGGAGAGTCTTACAATTAGAAAATTAGTACCAAGTAACAATATTCGACTGATTATTAAAAATCCGATTGTGAATGCGATTGTGGAATGATCGCCGGCCATCGCAGTAATCAGGTGCGCGTCCTAAAAATAATAACCACCTATTTTCGCGATGTATTCTCAATCAGTTGTATCCCATGGACGATTGGTGAGGTATGCGATTAAGCGCTAGCGGTTTCCTTATCCGGCCAAATCTCATCAGCTCAATCTGTCAGTCGTTCACTTTATCACGTCGTCAATAATTAATTCGAATCCACTAAAACAAAGTGCTCGTGACCATTTAAGCGTTTTGCCTTGGGGGACTCATTTGTTGTAAGGCTGATTCGCGTTAACCCGGGTTTAAATTTTAATCCGGGTTTCTCTTTCTGTTATTTAAAAGAATTTTCTCGGATAATGTTCTGTCATTTAATTGAAGACAAAAAGAATTAACTGAATTTGCCTTTATTCCTTTATATCGGGTGCAAATTTCGCACTAACTTTGGGTCTTCTTAACAAAGCTTTGAACAACCCGGCCCTGATTCACAGCGCAAGTACCATAACGGAATAATAGGCTACTTGTACTAAGAGGTCACGTGACCAATGCTTCTTTTAAACAATGAGTTGGAATCTTGCTGATGCCAAAAATTGACAGAGAACGTAAAAATTATCTTTCACCCGAAATTTGAGAGGAAACGCATTTAAGGGAGATATTTTATGGCACTTTGATTTTTCAACAAAGTAATATGATTTGAATTGGCCGCCTTCCAACATCGTGGCTAAAGCAACTTTTTGCTTATATCTTGTTAAACGTTTGATAGTTACGCTCAGATGTGCTGTAAACGTTACCACATTATCTTTTCAACATTTTCGTTGAAGTTTAAGTGCAAAATTTGTGTTCAGAAAGAGGTAATTCATAACTTTAAACATCACATTTTGATCACGTGACCAGCTACGAACTTACTCATTTCAAGAAAATGGTGCGGGTTTGAAAAATCAAATCACTATTATTTTGTTTAAGATGAGACCCGCTAATCGTTTTTCGAAGGCAGAATCATATAACTTTCATTTTCATAAAAACGATGTCACATGACCTCTTAGTGCAAATGGCCTATTGAACCGGCTGTCCTACTGGTACCAGTCAGTTTTACGGACTACATCCATGTTTGTCCTTTTACACTGAGACTGTAGAGCCTTTTAAAAGGCTTAAAATGTTTTGAAGGGAAAGAGGAAGCGAATGTTTACTTATATAAAAATAGCCCTTGTTAAGAACTGATTCGGATTCCTGATGTCTAAATTGAATTGATAATGTGTCCACGAAGCGTGCAGCGTAAGGGACGGACCATTAGAAAACTTATGGGGGGCGGGAGCGGGCGAAGTACAAAAAAAAAATTCGCGCAAGGGAAAATTAAATGAAAAAAAATTCTTGCACGCCAATTAACCCTACAAAATATTCATGCTATGGCCTAAAAAAAATTCATACAAGGAATTTGATAACGAAAAAAAATCCCTGCGGCTCGAAAATTCCCCTCCCCCCCCCCCCCCCACCATAACTTTTCTAATGGTCGGTCCCTAAGTCACATCCGTGTATTTTAGCGCAACACATGCAAGCAGGATACGTAACCTTTTTTTTGCTTTGTTTTTAGCGCTGAACGCTATGTATGGTTGAGGATCTTGCTGTGAGATTTATCTTGACTGAGTAATTATTAGCTGTTGCAAGCCTGAATAAAAACAAAGATTAAAACTTGATTGAACCCTTCGAGGACAAAACTAGAAAGAAAAAATTTCAATGATTGTTAAAAGTCGATATCAGGAAATTCCTGTCATTAACATAGGAGTCTAGTTTAATAAAAGATAAAACGCTAAGCTAACACTGACTCCGATTGCTTTTGATATTATTTCAAATCAAAAACGGCCAAGCGACGACGTGACCAAAGACGACTTATTGAAGACTCACCCAGATGGACTACATGATAAGTTAATCTTTGAGAAAGCGGTTCGCATGTACGATAACAATAACGATACGTTATCCCGGGGGTGGGGGGTATTCAACAAAGGTTTATACGGGGAGGCTCCGCCCCGAGGTCCAACCCCTTACCCTTTTATATACCATTTTTTGACTGTCAGAAAAAGTATATTTAATCCTTTCGTATATCTTCTATGACAAATGGTACCCCTTTCACATACCTAGTCTAGGACTTAACATCCCTGTTAACTGCTGTAAATTCACTGTTTTTAAATGTAATACATGAATAAATCGAAAAGCCAACTCTTTTTCTCGACTTTTTCACAAAACGGCATCTTTTAGCTCTTTTGGGCCTTTTTACAGACCAAAATGACAGATTTCCCTACCTGAAGCCTGAAAAAGGTCAACATGTGAATCCTATGACTTTCATATTCATATGACTTTCATATCCCTACATCTACAATGAGGGTCAAAAGTGTTGACACTTCCACAAAATGACCCCCTTTCTGAACAGTGGACATACCTATCCCCTCCCCCTGTGTAAAAGAATTCGAGTTTCCTTGCTCAGGATTCCTTAAAATGTCAAGACTAAAAACGGTGGGTATTTGAACAGGAGAAAGGTCTAGTTGTTCAGTGATTAAACTGAAAAATTATTCAGAAATTCATTATCCTTTTGAAAGTCAACATTAAAGTAAAATGTGTGTAATTTAAAAGAGAACAAGCAATTAGTTTTGTTTGTTAAGGAACACTGTCGGCTTTCAGTGTACAATTTTCAGTCTTTGAAGACAAAACAACTTACAACGAAGGATGGCACAAGCCCAGTTGCGGGGCTAAAACGAAACTAAAACGCCATAAAATCAAAATGAAGATATCATTTAGATCGTTTTACATTTTCACAAGTTTCCCTCGGTTTCAGGGATATTAAAATAAGTCAAAATAAACAGTTCCCCTGAGAAAAATTGCTTCAGTTTTATTAAAGTAGACGGCATAACCAAAAAAAAAAAAAGACTCCAGATGGATTATCACCCTCGTAGTTGAATGCATTCATTTCTCTTTTATTGAAATCTCTCAGGAAAGGGAACCACTGGATTACTCTGGGCTGCGATCATGAACGTTTTCTATCAGCTACAAACTGGTCACAGAAGAAGCCAACACTTAACAGTTTAATTAGCAGTTCAACTTATAACACCTTGTCGGTTGCTTTTAGCTTTTATTTGAACAGTTGTATTATTTTTAGAAATACGGTAAAACTGGTTATTTACTCAGGATCGGATTTGTCTTTTTTGTTTTTTTTTTCGTTGGGTAATTTTAAAAAGCATCGTGGTTGCCAATTAATTCGGCTGAATCTGTTGCCACAATTTAAATTTCCCGGAGCAAGGCATATAAGTCTCTTACACGATGCCTTGTAATTAAGCATGAAGTTTTGTGTTCTGCTATTGCATTTATTAAAACACAGTTGATAGTTCTGTTTTCTTTATATAATTCCCAGAATTAATGAGAGATTTTTTCAGCTTTCCCGTTTAATCTCATCTTCATTTTCCAATTTTCCGTTTGCCGAAAACGTGAATTTAAGGTGCTGTTAGCACTAGTCAAAATTTTGTTTGTCGTGCGAACGATGTTTTACACCAACCAAAGTTTTATCAAGTTTTACCAATTATCAAACTTTAGACGCCACCGAGAGAGGTAGTAGGACATGTTCGAGTTTGGATTCGAGTTCAAGTTCGAGTTCGAGTTTGGAGGCCTAAAATTTTTTTAGTCGACCAGGCGACAAAATTTTTTGTTCCTTGACAGATATCCGTCGTCGGGTGACATCCTGTTTTGCGAACATGATCGATTAAAGTTCCTTCCAAACGAAGAATAGAGATTACAAGGCGTGCAAACGCCGAACTCTATTTTTCGTCGAAGTGCAAATTTCTAGTATGAGACGTTCGTAACGTGAGAAGTGCAGGACTTGGTCGGAAATGGCAAATTAACGTGACTCTGTAAACTGGTGCCAGCCGGGTTTTCATGTGTTGGGGGAAAATCACAGACAATCGGCTATTCGACAGTTAGCTGCCGTTTAATTTCCCATCCACGAAATACTTAAGACTGTTCCAGGCATCACTTCAATTTATAACAGGAGAAACGATCGAGAGTCAAACAATTAGGAGACACCGACCTAAAATCTCAGACTGATCGGCCATCACAACAATCTGGGCCTCGTCGTTAAAATACCGTAAAACATCACTTATCTGCTTATTTTCTAAATGTGTCTTTGAACAGTTGCATTTCACACGATCGGGGAGGTATGACAATTAGCGGTTTTAGTATCGGGCCAAATCGCATCATCTTTATCTGTTAGTCGTTCACTTAATTACCTCCATAATTAATGCGAATCAGAAAACATGTGATACCAGAACAAAGTGTTAGTGATCATTTAACTGTCGGCTGAACTTACCATCATTTTCAAAGCGGAATACGTTAAACAGCTGTTCGACTGGTACCAGTCTTGTCTTCCTTGTTCTTAATAAAGGGTTTCATTTATGTACGATTTTTAAATATTTTCTTTTAAATTCCCTACCATTTTCGGAAGTTATTAAAACTGTCACATTTCACTCCCCATACTTAGTTATCATTCAATGCATACAAAAAGGAAATCTGAAATTTTCGGATATAAGGATGTGACGAAGAGAGGAATCAGAAAAATTCTAAAACCATCGAAAAATAATACTGACGCCCTTGTAAGTTTCCCTTGGATGACTAAACAGATACAAATTTCATGGTGCCGCTTAGAGTGCATTTCCGAGATAGGTCGAGAAGTACTCTAGATATCCCAAAAAGGGAATTCAATGTATTTAGGGGAATTAACCGTCTTTGGATGCCCCTTGGGTCGTTAAAGTGGTTTAAACACTAAAAGTGTACAAATACATCAATTCCTAATCCGAGATGTGTAGGAGACCAATAACCTAATCCAACTTAAAGTCGTTGGCCTTTAACCTTTTTACGTCTCAGTGCTTGACAAAGATTTTTTGAATCGAGTAGCTTAGATGCTTTAGCAATACCGGGCCAATATTAATGGATTTCACTAAGTCGCAAAGAGGGACCTGTTTATATTTTTCAAGGAGATCCAGGTAAAGTCACCATCGTGTTAGGGTTACCTTAGATCTCCCATATTTTTCATTTTTTTCAGAGGACGTGTTTAAGAAGCAAGTAGGCGGGGTAACACTGGGGTTTAAGTAACCGTAGCTGGGGGCATGGGCCACCTGCCTTGTAAACGCTTTGTTAGTGAAGCTCACTCATCCAGGACAACATTGCTCCGTCTTGCCGGAACAGAAGCATTACTGTAGACTTAAGAATTTAAATGAAGTTCATTTTTTGGGCGACGTTCACACAACTGGACAATATGAGTTTGTTTTTTAACAGTTTATTCAAGACTTTAAGCTATTTTTACAGACATGTTCAAGAGTTCGTTACTATTTCATTGTTAAAAATTTGAAAAATTTTTAGCCCAAGCACTCATAAAAATTTACGTAAAGGTTACCTTACTCCCTTGTAAACAGGCCCAAAATCACTCTTCATCGATACACACTGTTAAATAGGAAGGTGGAAACCAAATACAAAAGCAAAATGGTTTGGAGGATGTTGTTAGTAACTATGCAATTTTTACAGGATTTCTCGTTATTGCATCGGCAGTCTTTTTTCGAAATGGCCAAAGCATATAAGGGAAATAGGTTCTACTCTTCCGTGAAAATGGTCATGAATTATTACACAGGCATGCAATTACAAAATCTTTAATGGATTTCACTAATGTTAAAATGAATTAGTTAGATGGTTTCTTAGTAAGATAAATTTTTGTCACTTAGAAACGATAAATAATAAATAAGCTGTTTGGCTTAAAAGTTTTTCCAACACTGAACAAAATAATTCATTCGGAGATATTCAGCTACCGAAGGCGGAACGACGATAGGACTTCGATCAGTTTTGAAGAGGGTAAGTTTTAACCCATTCTACACTGTGCACTTTTGCAACCACTTTTTAAATTTTTATATTTGGTGGTTATAGAAATATAATGAAACTAATACTTTTCTCTTATAATTTATCTTCTATTTTCTCTTACAAAAAAAAAGATCGGTTAAACTGTGATCTTTTACGTTATCAGAAGGTCTCCGCAGATACTACGACTTTAAATCAAATTGAAGCTTATAGAAGTAATCAACTTCACTACTTTGACTTGTTCTTGTATTTCCGCAGTCAATTTGCTTTTTAAAATACTTTCCGGAGTTTTGCCATTTTCAATTCTGGTGAACAGTTCAAAAGAAGTATTTCGAATCAAAATAAGTCCTTGAAAAGTGAGGCGATCTTGCTGGAATGCCTTTCAACAGCAAAAAAATATTTTCGACAACTCACACATATATTTCGACCAGGGGCCTGTTTCTCGAAAGTCCCGGAAACTTTTCGGGCCCGAAATCAAAGTTCAAATCTAAATATAAAGAATAAGGGCGCGGATCCTTAAGCTAGCAAACTACTCCATTTTTTTTTCATTAATTGGTAGTTTTATCATGTTAGATGCAAAACTATTGAAACCTCTATCTTGCATGTAAACAACAACAGCTCTACGGGCCTGTTAACTGTATCGGGGCTTTCGAGAAACCAGCCCCAGGAATGCTAAACAATATGTCAATCTGAAGCATCCCGTTACCCAATAACTAGTTTCCAAAGTATGCACCCCGGAGCTAAACCAATATGCTTTTTCCACATAAAATGTGTCTTTGGCCTTCAAACCTTCCTTCATTAATCTTTGCCAGGAGCAATTCTTGTTATCTTAGTAGAAAAGACGAATGTGACTCGTCTAAGGGCGTCTTCAATTGCCCGTATTCCGGAATACTAAATACATTAAATAAAATCTGCAAATTAGTTGCTTTGGTATTTATTGTTTTTCATTTTTTGCGGATTAAAAAATTTCCACCTCCACACGTAGCGTATCATGCAATTTGCCCGTCCACACGTATCCGGATTCACCCTCAGTTCGTCAGCTAATTTGTGGCGCGGAAGCGATCTTCGGCTCATGCGAAAATTTTCTCGCCAATCTTCTTTAATAACTGATTCGCTGATTGTACCGGCAAGCACTAGTTCGCTGTCTAACCTGCCTTGTTTACGGCGTAAAATTCGTTAGTCCGATATGAAAGGAATCCCCAGAATGTCAAGCCGCGGTTTAGCATAATTGAAAAGTACAGTACTCATAGCTAGGTTTTCAAAACTACACACCTGTTGTAAGAGTTGAAACTGAAGTCCAAAAAGAATGATCTTGAATATTCACGGTAAAGATCTGGGGTATATCTTGTTACGTCACTCTGGATAAAAAAAGTATTCGGATTTAACGTCCACACGATTCCGGATTCGGCATGGCCTATAGCGGCTTCCGATTTTGCTAATGTAGAAGATCTTGAGAACACTCTCTCCCGAGAGGTCTACAACGTCGATGAGTGGGCAACAAACAACAAACTTCCACTTAATTGTTCCAAAACTTAAAGACCATTCTAATTGATGGTCAACGCCTGGGAAAGCGTTTAAACAACGAAGATCGCAAGCTTGAGATACAGCTCAAAGGATGTAATTTAGAACAGGCCACTAACGTTAAACTGTTGGGCCTTGATATTGATGGACAACTTAGTTTTGATGTTCATATTGACTGTTTATCTAACAAGATATCAAAGCGTATTAGCATACTTAGTAGAGTTAAGGCTTACTTACTAAGAACAGAGTGTATACTTTATTCTAATTCTTTTATCAAGCCTTTAATATTATATTGTAGCGTAACTCAGACAAGCTGTTGCAGCCAAGATAATAGTGATAAGATTTTCAAGCTGCAAAAACGCTGTGCACGCATTTTTCTGGACGCCCAAAAACACCATAGTAGCGTAGACCTGTTTAATACCTTAGGATGGATGCTATATTACTTTGAGTCTGATGTTAAAAGATGCTTGATAGCTTACAAAAGAATTAGTGGTGCTTGCCCTGATTATATGAATGATCTATTAACAGCAGCCAGTATAGTAGAAATACACGAGGCGCCAATATTAACATATTGCCTAGAATCGCATAATTGAGTAAAATCTCGTATTCTGATTGGTTAACGAAGCGAGGTATTTAGCGTGAAATTGTGAGTTGAAAACGAGGCTATTTATATTGTTTCGCATCTACGTGACAACTATCGTCAAATAATCTAACACAACAACTGCAAAAATGGTTTTCTGCAATGTCATTTTAAAATGTTTTCAAAACCATTGTCACCTTTTGAAGAGCCAAAAACAAAAACAAGCGTTTTTTAAAGTGAGCGGGAGGTTCTTCCTTGTTTTGAACTGAACTACAAATTCTTGGAGAGGCATAAAAACCTCTTTCGCTAGCGACAACGAGAAAGCAAGAAAATCCTGTGAACACAGCCCAGAAAATGGCAAGCAAAAGTTCAACCAAACCAGACGGAGAAGCTACAACGGAGGAAGTGCCAGGGTCGATTAAGACATATACAGAAGAAGAAATAAATACCTTCAAAGACAACATGGCCTCTGAAAACACGGAAAAGAGTGCGCCGCTTGCAATCGTGGTATTAGAAAAGAACAAAACAGAGCTGAAATTGAACAGCATTTCTAAAACATTTTAAGGTACTTACCTTATATTAATCGCGATGTTAAACTTTTAGTGCTTTCGCTTGGACACTTCATTTCTTTCAGTTTTGCCACCGACGAGGTAAAAGGTGTAAATTATTTTCCTTCTCGAGCAAATGATTTGGAAATTAAAAAAAAAAAGACCCTAGATAAACGATCTTACTCCTTTTCTAGATAATAATTTTTAGATTTTGTACTATGTACTTAACTCTTAGTTTAGATTTTACATCTTGTAATCTCTTATACATATGAAACTCAAGGGGTACAAATAGTCTTTAATTGAATTTTGCGACCACGCCCCTTTCGGCGTCTCACTAAAATCGAGTGCCATTTTCGGATGTTTTGTCGTCGTGCTGATTCTGTACACTAAACGTACTCAATGTACCACTGAAATATTTAACTATGATATAAGGGCTTTCCATTTTGCTAATTTTCTAAGTCCAAAGTAAAGTTTTCCCCTCGTCATTTTTCAATTTTTCCCGAGCGGTTCGATCAAAATTAACAAGGCGTTTGTGATCAAAACACGACCGAGTGAGGGATCTTGGGCGATGACTCTTTTACGCAAGCGCAAATTGAAAATGTACCGCCAAAATCAAAGAGAGGAACAAATTTCCCTTGTTTTGATATAGTCAGGTCTGTTAAGGCCAGGATCGGTACAGAGTTGACAAAAGCACCAAACTTTGCACAGCAATAGCTTATTGCAGAACCATGAATATTAGAGGGGGTGCCCAATGCAAATATGCCACTAAAGCGTGCTAAACAGGATTTAATTATTGTAAATTTCACCTGCTGGGGTTCCTGTGGTGTTTTGATTGAAAAATTGTTATTTAATACCTTAAATCACTGAGAATGCTCTTCTCATGTTGTAAACAACAATTTCACTCGAACATCTGGCATTCCCATCCATTATTAGCTTATTGATTGTATAATTAAGTTGATTATTACTGTGCCCTTAAAGCAAGTCCACAGTCCGCCCACATTTTCATAAGTCCTTTCTAAGTTGGCCTCGTCTTTGCTTCATAACATGCAAGTACTCAGCTTCTGGGGTTCTCTTCCCTTTTCTAATGTATTTCACTTAGAGGAGGCCTTATTGTGTGGCTTAAGCCTTATTCATCAAGTATTACTTGTCACTACATGTTACTTTAAGCTAAAGAAAGCGGCGTATGGCATAGCGATTCACACACAAAATTTCAGAAAAAAGAAATTGTCAAAGAGTCTGTTTCACATATTATCAGGGATTTATGACAGCTGTTCATGAAGAGCAAATAACGAAATGAAAGAACCCAAAATAGTTCTTTCCTAAGGAGGTAATTAATTTTTCAGCTTAACATAGGCCTGGATGCCTTTCAGTCTCTCTTTATCTGCTGGACGCACGTGCATGTTTTGACAGAGAAGCAAGCATCGTGGCACAAGTCATATCATTTACTCTCCCGCAGTTACAAAGCAAAAACAAACAAAAAGAATCTGGTCTCATAAACGAAAAAAAGAAACAAGTTAGCCCAAGCTTCAAAAAACAGCACAGTTTATCATGAAGCCTATACATTTGGCACTGAAGCACTCATGTCCAAAAATAATAACAGCTTATCAAGTCGTAAAAGTGAGACTCAAGTGGTACAAGATTGACTCAAATGATAAATGGTGAATGCTTTAACGGCTGCAACTGTAGAAAGGGGGCCGGGCTAACTTTTAGGGCCTGTTTGGATGGTAACCCACTTAGGTGGGGTAACCCGCCTGTCCATATAATCTCTCATTTTAATTTGATCACGTTTACATGATAGGTGGGGTGACCCTTCAAGGTGGGTAACCCGGTCTGCCACACCGGGTAACCGTCTCAGCTGAGGTCAAATTTTGCCATGTCAACGTTTCAAGGTGAGGTAACCCAGGCTAGTCGGGGTCGGATTCTTGATACATCAAATTCGCGCAAAATTCACTTTGGCGCCGGGTGGCTTCACATAATTATTAATAATAACAATAGAAAGCCAAAAAAACACTGAAGGTTGATGCAAGAGCAGCAAGTGAGCGTAGACGTGGTTTGCCAGTATTTTTCTTGTTTACGTGCTTAGCGACTATTCAATAATCTTGAGAAAGTGCAAAAGTGCACCCCAGGATGGCGGGGTTGTAAGATTGCAAGTAAAGGAGGGTTATTTTTTACTCCACCTAGGCAGGTTACCACACCTACCTGGGGTCCCCCACGTTTATGTTAACAGGTTCACAGGAACAGTGAAACTGGTAATAAACGGTATACCTAACCCAGGACTAGCTGTGATACTACTTCCATCTTCAAAAACGTCAGCATAGCAGCCAAAGGAGCAATTATATCGGTGTAACACGAATATTAGATTGCGGTTGTTTCATGCGTCTCGTTTTGTGACTTTTTTTGTGTTTGTTTTCGTCACCATCTCTAAATTGTAATCATGTTCAAAACACCCCTACTAACAAAATATTTCGTAAAGCTCTTTACAATGATATTCATCAATAAAAACAAGGTGTGACCAGGAGCCGATTTCTAGGCTCCTGATGTGGCAACATAGGCATAAGTGGGTGCAAAGAAATCTGTTTGAGTGGTCAAAGTTGGGGCTGATGGGCTTCTTTATCATGACCACTCCATTATTATAAGGAACCAGGCCATAATTATTGTTGACCCTATCTTTTTTTTGGTATTTTCTGTAATTTTCCAGGGGCACCCAACGTCAATTTTCGGAAAATATCTGTTCGGAAGACGATTTGAGATCTAGAATTTTCGGAACATTTGTTGTAAAATTTCTTGCTTGCCTGCGTCTCCTAAGATTTTCGATCATCCAAAAAATGGTATAATTGCCCATTTTTAACGGATTTTTGCCCTAAAGAGTTCACCTAGAATTTTCGGGAGCCTTTTTTCTGGCTGAAATTTTCGAAAAGGTAAGTTTTGATCCTTATAATTTTCGGATCACTACACTTTCAGCTAGGAAATCCGAACAGATGAAAATTTTTAGGGGACAAAGATAAGCCTATATCTACAGTTTAAATACTAAAATACGTTTAACAATGCTATGCTTATAAGTGGTTTTGAACTATGTTCTCGTTGGGTGCCCCTGATTTTCCACAGCATTATTTTGTGAAAAGTTGGTAACTGAATTGCTCTTGAGGAATTCATGATCGTAAGATTTCGTGACCGCGGGGTATTCGCCTAATTGCAATAAACAAATTACATTCATTTTCATAAATGATGCACCATTAGTTGGCTAAAAGAGGCCTTGTTCCTGTAACTTTCAGCTCTTCTGAAGTTAGTTTGTTTGTGAATTGTAACGCACGCGACGACCTTCCTTTTTTTTGAAAGATCGTATAGACCTACCATAAACATTCTGGTGCGAGGGCTGTTAGGTGAATGAACTCCTTACAGGTGTCCAGGCATGCAGGAACCTCATACACTTCTTTTTAAATGCAAATGTGTAAAAAATAGAGTGTGTTAAAAATTCCTGAAGAGGCATGTTTTACAACCTCGTCCTCAGGGCTTAATAAAAAGGTAGAAAAAGGTGAAGCGACCATTACGTCAATAACTCGTGACAGTAATAATAACTGATAAGCTTGAGGTCGACGGTGCGCTCCTTTTACCCCCCTCTCTCCATTAATGTTCCGTTGTAAGGGTATTTAAAGCTAGTCAAAGCTACACAGAAAGGAGAGAAGTTAAAATAAGGACGTGTTGACACCAGGGATCGAACTCGGGACCTCGCGCACCGAAGGCTGCGCACTAACCAACTGTGCTACCCTTGCTCCTCCTTTTCCCCCTGAGGACGAGGTTGACATGTTTTAATCATTATCTCAAGGACAGGGTTACCAACGAAGCAAATTATAATCTAATCTTAGCTGTACAATTACAAAGTGGGCGCTTTGTCAGTTACGGTTCATGAGGTCGTTTATGTGGCATGTCAAAATTTAACGATTCTATCGTTTAGGATGTGATGCATTTGGGTTTTATGTTACTGTATGACATCTTTGAAATCTGGCTTTGTGATCTGTTTAAATTGATATGTAATGATATTTTCACTGACAAGTCTTAGTCGAAATGCCGTGTCCAAACTCGACGAAATACCGATACCGAATTTTATGATTGGTCACGTTTTACTTAAAGCTGTATCAATCTCGCGAGTTTGCCACCTCAAGCATGTATGCACCAGAAATCAACTTTAGACATCGGGAGAAAACATGAAAAGACCTTGAATTGATCGGTAGAACGATTGAAAAGCTCGGTCATTACCATTAAGTCAAAAGTCGGGTAACTTTTATTAACCTGTTTAGCTTACTGTGGTTCGTGCTGCACGTTGTATTAACCTGTATTAGACAGGTGAGTGAAATTGAATGGTACTGATATACTGCGAACGATCTTCTTTTGCCGAATACCGTAAACGAAAAGGATGAAAAACCGCATACCGCATATTAAAATCAAAATTACCGAGATACCGCTTGAAAAAAAGCTCAATACCGCAATACCGTGAGCCCGCATGTCCCCCTCCACACAGTGAACATGGCCACACTTACCGTGTGGAGACTGGGCACTAGTCAGTATTATGTACGTGTTAAACTATTTTGAATAGTGTAACAACAACTAAACATTACTAAATAAAAAACTTAAAAATTTGAAACAAATGTTTTTTAGCCAAATCAAACAAGAAAAGTACTCGCCACAGGGCACCCAATCTGCTATTATAGGTGAAAGTTACCCCCCCCCCCTCCCCCCGCCTTTTATCTGTAATTAGAACCATTTGTAACGGGCACCCCCTCCAGTATTAATCGGTAGGTGCTAAGGAAGCTCTGTGCCAAATTTGACACTTTTGTCACGTCTGTAACGATCCGGCCTATATTTTGCACTAAGAGACCTGACTATATTGGACATTCACAAAATGGTCAATTGACAGCTGTCAAAACAGGATAGCCACTGACCAGTATCACATGATCATATCGCGGGCTGATGTGTCAACTCATCGAGGTGACGTGATTTATTTGGAAGCTGTCCAGTTAATTGTTTTAGTAGATCGCGATCAATGTTCAATCTCATACTTTCTAGCTAGTTTGAGAGCACATCAATGATAATGCACACATCCATTAGACATCAATGTTGTGATCAATTGACAGCTGTCAAAACAGGGTATCCGCTGACCAGTATCACTTGACCGTATCGCGGTCAGGTGTTGACCCATCGAGGTCAAATATTTTTTGAAGTTATCCGATGACAAGTTACTAGTTTTTAAATGATCGCAGGCTCAAGTTTAATTTTCTAATTCATATGAAATAAGTTGTGTTTTGTGCCGCACAATTAAAATTTTGATTTAAAACTGACCTCGCACCCGAAAATTCAGCCAGCAGTTGCAAGCAGGGCAGATAGTTGCTTTTGACTTTGCTCACCATGGTCACACTTTGGTCAAAATTTGACAGGTGAGTTCATGCGGAAAATGTATGCGGCATCTTGAATGTTGTTTGCTTTGACAGCTAAAGCTGACAGAGTTTTGTGTCAACTTGTGATGTTTTTAACTGCCTTTTTGCACTTGATGTTCAAAATTAAATTCAGCTGCTATCAGGAGTCTTCTGTTGTTCATGGCTAGTTTGTTTATTGGGTTTTTGGTTGAGAAATACTTCACTTGTCACTGTCGGAAATCCGATTTCGGATAGCATCGTTTTCGTTTGCATCTTGCTTGATGCGTAAGAGGGTTGCAAAGTATGAAGCGATACTGCATCTCGAATGGTAAGCCTGACTTAAACAATACCCTGGAGCATACTCGACACCTACAGTAATGACTCAGATGAAATGCTAAACACCTGGATTAAACTTGTAGTTGATGTTGTTGACACACGCTCCAATGAAAAAGAAACGGGTAAAATCGCCTGATAAACCTTCTTGGCTAACGGATGAAATTCAGGAAGCGATCAAGCATCGTGATCACCTCAAAAAACTACTAGATCATGGAAGAATTCCAAGAGCTACTTTTAATAAAGGTTGCGCATATGTTAAATGAGGCCAAGTCTGTGGCGTTCGAAAATGAACTTGAAGGAAGCAAGCAGAATTCTCGCTTATTGTGGAAAGTGTTGAAAAAACTTAGTTCCAGTGGTAAAGTAAAATCAATGCCAAACGGCTTCTCGGGATCAAGGAAATCAACTTACCAAGCATTTCGCCTCCATAGCGTCATCTATTGTCGACAATAATCAGCCTGCTACTCCCGACCTATCACACATTTTGGGCTTTGTAAACTACATAAAACCATCTACTGCAAACTTTGAAATCCTACTTCTCGATGTGAATTCTGTGGATAAATTAATGAAATCACTTCCTACAAATCTTGCTATGAGTCTCGATGGAATAAGTGCTCCATTACTAAAGGTCATCTCCCCGGCTATTCTTGAAAGTCTCAAAAGGTTCTAAATTGTAGCATTCAGTTTGGTACCTGTCCTTCTGCCCTCAAACTAGCATGTAATACGCCCGTTCACAAATCTGCACCAGCTTCCGATCCAAACAATTATCGTCCGATTTCTGTTCTTCCAGTTATTTCTAAGCTGCTTGAAAGACACATATGCACCCATTTAATGCTGCATCTTGGCTCATTTAACCTTATTGTTTCAACACAATCTGGATTTCGTCCTCACCGCTCAACTGAATCTATATTGATTAAAATGACTGATGACTGGCTTGAGGTAATGGATCAAGGCTTAAACGCTGGTGCGATATTCTTAGATTTACGCAAGGCCTTTGATGTTGTAAATCACGACCTGTTAGTAGCCAAACTACAAATGTATGGTTGCTCCTCGTCAGCATTACTGTGGTTCAAAAGCTCCCTGTCAGACCGTCGACAGTGTGTCAACATTGCAGGAACCTTATCTGATACCGAAGTTTTGAGTTCTGGAGCTCCCCAGGGCTCAATGTTAGGCCCTGTCTTTTTCCTCCTATTTATCAACGACCTGTCTTTAACCTGGAAGAATAGAAAAGGCCTTTTTGCTGATGATGATACTTTCTATGCTAGTACCTCAAATCTGACTGATGTTCAGGTACAACTTCAGCGGGATCTTTCTAATACGGCGACATGGACCAAAGATCATGGCAGGGCTGCCCATCCCCAAAAGACAAAATACATGATAGCTGGTACTCGACAAACGCTTTCCCGCTGCGAAGAATCTGCCCTTTCGCTGTGTTTGGATGGTAGGCAGTTGGAGCAAACTCAGGAGGAACGTCTCTTGGGACTAGATATTGACCCCTCCCTATCTTGGTCATCCCACGTAGCTAATCTCAGGAAAAAAAAACTCCTAAAGCGCGTTGCTGTTCTGGCTCGCATTAAAAAAACTCCTACCGGTTAAATATCGCATCATTTTATTTAATGCTGGTATTAAACTTATTCTTGAGTACTGTGTCTCCGTTTGAGGAAATTGTAATGCAGGATTATTGGATGAGATTTTAAAAGTTCAAAAAAGGTGTGCGCGTATTATACTAGGTGCTCCGTTTCAGGCTAGAACCCTGCCACTATTTCTGGAACTTGGGTGACTACCCATCGATTAAATCTGTATTGAAAGAAGACTTCCTCTGCTCAAGAAAATCTTAGATGGACGTGCACCGCATTACCTCTCTGAGAAACTGTTACTTTTGAAATACCACAAGTCTCATGATACAAGGTCTCGGTTGCCTTATCGGCTTCCTATTCCACGTACCAATACCATGAAGAGGGTGTTCTTTTACAATGCAGTTAAACTGTGGAACAATGTAAGTGAAAATGCTTTAGTCCGCTCTTCTGATGTAAAGAAGTTCAAAAGAAAATTCTTTGATTCAGTCATGTGTAAATTCACCCCTGACAGTTTTAAAAGTGAGAGAATTTTTTAGCTTTTGAAATGACTTAATATTTTCTTTAAGTACTTCTTACGTTTTTTATTCATGTGTAAATTCGAGTACCCCCCAAGATTCTATTAATGAATTGATTATTTGAAAAATGAATCCGTTAGTCGTTCCCGTAACTGGTGTCAAATTCAAAGCGGCATTTCTGCATGCGTAATGAGCAGTGAATATTTTACGAGAACTTCCCTGTATTTGGTCAGATTGAAAATCTTTGAATAGATTAAGTTTCTTAGGAGACATTTACATCAAATTCAGGAAAACGGAGCTGGTAGAAATTTCATAACTGCCTCGCGTGTGAATTCACGGCTCATTACTCATGCAAGAGTGCAGAGATCAATCTGAAATCTACAACTAGCAACGGATTCAACTTTTGGATAATAAATTCATTAATGGACTCTTGGGGGGTACGCTTGACCTGGCTTGACTGTAAGGTCAATTTATTACTGCATAACCATTCGTAGACAGCTGGTAAATGACTGTTAATTTCACGCAATGAACCGTCAAGATCGCTTCCAGAAGCTGTTAAAGATGTATCGTCTGCATATAATCTAGTAGAAAAAACGGTGGACGACTTTGGAAGGTCATTAATGGAAATAATAAACAGCAAAGGTCCTAGTATCGATCCTTGGGGCACACCAGTGGAGATAAAACGTGTATCAGAAGCAACACCATTTACATGCACCTGCTGTTTCCTGTTACTTAAGTTAGATTGAAACCAGTTGAGTAGTATAGGAGGGACCGGTTAGGCCTCTTTTTTGCGGAGGATTCTCATTAGAGTGCGGAGGAATACATTAACGTCGCTGACGTCATAGGCTATTGTCTTGATCTCATGAATAAAATGCGCAGGAATCTCATTAAGTATATCCAGTTTGACGGGTTTATCAATGATGTCATGTTCTATTTTTATCTTGTGGCGGTCATGGTTGGTATAACCGGTTTGACAGGTTTTAGTTATTTTCGGAAGATGATGTCATATGTATTCCAGGGTACTGTGATGTCATAGTTGTTTTGATTGGTTGACCGGAATTAGAAAGACGCTCATTGGCTGTCTCGTTTGACGAAGCATTCTGGTTGGTTGCCGTATTTTTATTGTTTGAACGGCATAAAAGCCCGCTCACTGCCAAGCGCATCATTCACACATTGTGAGTAAGTTGAGTGCGAGTAGTCATGGCTTTCAACCAGTTCACCACTTTGGAAGAGTTTGAAAATTTCATCTGGCACAACGAGATACCAAGCGATCAGATGTTGGATCGAATGATGACCTTAACATTTCCGGAAGAGGTAAGTTGTTAATGTTTGAATGTCATTGAGTGATAATTTCTTTTAGTAACATGTAGTTCCATTCCAGGATCAGTCTTCCAGCACTCCCTTGGTGGATTCCATTATTCCACCCGAAGTGATGGACCCATGGAGCGATTGGGAGAAAGAATTTGAAACGGTATGAGTCCTTATTGAAATGTTATAGCATAATTATTGTTCGTCGCACTTAATTCAATTATACTCTTTCAGGATATTCAGGAACCTTCTTCCAACCAAGTTCAGAGCGGCATGGGTAGGAAAAGGGCAGCACAGGTAAGTGTTTTAGTAAGTACTTTATTTCTCTAGCTTGTAAAGGTAGTTAATATACGATTCTTTTGATGTTTTAGGAGGATGTAGACTTACCGCCCGCCAAAAGTGCACGGCATGCATGTGAGACGTGTAAAAAAGTTTTCACTCGTGTGGACAACCTGAGACGCCATGAACAGACACATACTAACGAAAAACAATACCAGTGTGAAAAGTGCGACAAGTCATTTATTCGCAATGCAGATCTCAAACGCCACGAAAAACAAGTTCACGAACGCCGAGCAGCTCAACGGGAATACAAATGTACTACCTGCAGAGACGTATTCCACAATATGGCGCCATTCCGAGCGCACCAGCAAACAGCTCATACCAAACCCTCTTTAAGTAAGAAACGTCCAAGGGACGAGGAAACAGGTAGGAAGCAGTGAACTTTTCTGTTATATTTCAGTAAGATAAAATTATGTTTTGTGTCAAGGATTAGTCGTAGGTAACTTTTTACTTGCTTCCTGCAACACAATAGAGGCTATGGCATGTTTGAACATGTCTTTTGTTTGAAAGCTGCACCGTATGCAAATTTGAGGTGAAGGCAGTGGAGTGGAACAATTGGATTAGTCGTATGCAAATTTTAGCCGTGGGATGTTAAAACAATAGAGGCTAGAGTATGTTCGAACAAGTCTTTGGTTTGCCTTTGTACAGAGGCTTGGCACAACATATTTTATTTTTGAAAATAAACAATAAATTCTAAATTTTTCGTTCGATTAGCAAATCATTTAACTCAAGTCCACGAGTTATCGGAAATAGAACGAAAAATTTAGAATTTATTGTTTATTTTCAAGGGGCCGATCGGGCAGAAAGGGCAGAAAGGGCACCTTTTTAGCCTGTATTGATAACTAACATAATCCTTCTCCTCCTGCTTTCTATTGTTTTCTCTCGAAAAGGCCAAAGAGGCCAAAATAAAACATCGACCCCACATCGACCCTACATCGACCCTACCTTTTTCCATGTACCTAAAAAGGGTGGTGGTAAGTGATAAGGATAACCTTCACCATGTGTGGGTGGAGGAGGATGTGGAACGTAAACATTTGCTGTATTAGATGATCCATCTCTATCAACCTGAAGCCCAGAGCCAAACATCTTAGATACTAAACTAATTGCCATTGGAATTCCAATTGAGGCAAGAGTTCCAAGAAATCCTCCTTCTATTTGCCTACGAGTTGGGGTTTGGCGGTGCATACAAGACGCCACCGACCATCTTTCAGTTGCTCGAAGACGAAGGGTTGACCATTCCAATCGAGGTATCCAGAAACACAAAAGAGTTGTTTATACAATGTATTGTTTAACATACTCAAATTAGCATACGACTAATCCAATTTTTTCCACTTCATTGCTTTTACCTAACATTTGTGTAGGATTCACTCTCTGAACAAAAGTTTTGTTCCATCATGTCTAAAATATGTTGTGCCAAGCCTCTGTACAAAGGCAAACCAAAGACTTGTTCGAACATACTCTAGCCTCTATTGTTTTAACATCCCACGGCTAAAATTTGCATACGACTAATCCAATTGTTCCACTCCACTGCCTTCACCTCAAATTTGCATACGGTGCAGCTTTCAAACAAAAGACATGTTCAAACATGCCATAGCCTCTATTGTGTTGCAGGAAGCAAGTAAAAAGTTACCTACGACTAATCCTTGACACAAAACATAATTTTATCTTACTGAAATATAACAGAAAAGTTCACTGCTTCCTACCTGTTTCCTCGTCCCTTGGACGTTTCTTACTTAAAGAGGGTTTGGTATGAGCTGTTTGCTGGTGCGCTCGGAATGGCGCCATATTGTGGAATACGTCTCCGCAGGTAGTACATTTGTATTCCCGCTGAGCTGCTCGGCGTTCGTGAACTTGTTTTTCGTGGCGTTTGAGATCTGCATTGCGAATAAATGACTTGTCGCACTTTTCACACTGGTATTGTTTTTCGTTAGTATGTGTCTGTTCATGGCGTCTCAGGTTGTCCACACGAGTGAAAACTTTTTTACACGTCTCACATGCATGCCGTGCACTTTTGGCGGGCGGTAAGTCTACATCCTCCTAAAACATCAAAAGAATCGTATATTAACTACCTTTACAAGCTAGAGAAATAAAGTACTTACTAAAACACTTACCTGTGCTGCCCTTTTCCTACCCATGCCGCTCTGAACTTGGTTGGAAGAAGGTTCCTGAATATCCTGAAAGAGTATAATTGAATTAAGTGCGACGAACAATAATTATGCTATAACATTTCAATAAGGACTCATACCGTTTCAAATTCTTTCTCCCAATCGCTCCATGGGTCCATCACTTCGGGTGGAATAATGGAATCCACCAAGGGAGTGCTGGAAGACTGATCCTGGAATGGAACTACATGTTACTAAAAGAAATTATCACTCAATGACATTCAAACGTTAACAACTTACCTCTTCCGGAAATGTTAAGGTCATCATTCGATCCAACATCTGATCGCTTGGTATCTCGTTGTGCCAGATGAAATTTTCAAACTCTTCCAAAGTGGTGAACTGGTTGAAAGCCATGACTACTCGCACTCAACTTACTCACAATGTGTGAATGATGCGCTTGGCAGTGAGCGGGCTTTTATGCCGTTCAAACAATAAAAATACGGCAACCAACCAGAATGCTTCGTCAAACGAGACAGCCAATGAGCGTCTTTCTAATTCCGGTCAACCAATCAAAACAACTATGACATCACAGTACCCCGGAATACATATGACATCATCTTCCGAAAATAACTAAAACCTGTCAAACCGGTTATACCAACCATGACCGCCACAAGATAAAAATAGAACATGACATCATTGATAAACCCGTCAAACTGGATATACTTAATGAGATTCCTGCGCATTTTATTCATGAGATCAAGACAATAGCCTATGACGTCAGCGACGTTAATGTATTCCTCCGCACTCTAATGAGAATCCTCCGCAAAAAAGAGGCCTAACCGGTCCCTCCTATACTACTCAGTTGTATTCACTTTGTTGTAATCCATAGTACTTAAGTTTATTTAGTAATATTTGATGGTTTACTGTACCGAATACTTTACTTAAATCTAAGAATAAAGAAACCACATAAATTCCTTTATCAAGAGAGGAAGTTATTTCTTCAATAAGGTCAATTAGACAATCAGAGGTTGTAAAACCTGGTCTAAATCCATATTGTTTTGAGGAAATCATATTATTATTCGTAAAATAGAACATCAGCTGATTAAAAATACATCTCTCAAATATTTTACATATGGAAGAGAGAACTGAGATAGGTCGATAATTACAACATGCAAAACGAGAGCCTTGTTTAAAAAATTGGAACAACTTTAGCAAGTTTCATACTATCAGGAAAAATACTTTGGTTGATGGAAATATTAAAAATAAATGTTAAAGGACGGTATATTTGAATTGCTGCAGTTTTTAATAATAGTGGATGAATCTTGTCAATCCCAAATGACTTGTCTGTGTCAAGACTTTCTGGTAATAAGAATACCTCTATTTCAGAGACTTGTGCGAAGCGAAATTGTTTTTGTTTCTGAGAGAGATAAGAGGTTGCACTCTTATCAGAGTTAGGCAGTTGTGCTGCTAGCGTACGAGGGACATTACAAAAAAAATCGTTAAGGCAGTTGGAGATAGTTAAAGGTTGTTCATATCGTTTATTATCCACTTGTAGTTTTTTTTATGTAAGAACTTGGCCGCTTCTTATTTATCAATAAATTGATGTTATCCCACATCTTTTTCGTGTTATCTGATTTGGTTAATATGTCATTATAAAAGCAGTCACGAGATATCTTATTAATGATAGCAATTTTATTGCGATATAATTTATATTTGTTTAGGAAAACATAATTTCGAGTAATAATCCATTTCTTATATAATTTATCTCTAACTTTCATAGATTTCTTTAAACCAGAAGTACTCCACGGTTTATATGCTTTGTGTTTAATCTTGGCTTTTTTAAGTGGTGTATGTATATTACTTACTTTATTGAAAATTTTGAGGAACCTTGGTGATATTGTTCTCGATTTGGTCGATTCTTGTGTTAGCTTCATGCAGTTGTCCTGTTAATACTTCCAGCTTTGTATCCAAAGATTCTTTCAGTTTTGAAATCGAGCTTTCATTTTTCTTGATTTGACTCTGAAGAGATTCAATGTCTCTTTGAATCTTGACTTGAGTTCGTTTCATTTCTTTCAGGTCGTCATTTATTGAACTCAACTTATGGCGTACAAAAACCTCAAAATCTTCTTCCACCGTTTCCTTTTGTTTTCCTGTTTTTGAAGACATTGTTTGTTACTTGTTTGTTAAGTTTGTAAAAGAAAAAGTAAGATTTACGTAAGAAAAAGCAAGAAATTATCTCAAATTATCTCTGATAACAATGCTAACTATTAAAATCCTATTTACAATTAAAAATTTTTTTTAATTCACTTAAAAAAAACTATTCCGTCAAAACACTATCTACAATTCCTTTCGTTCAAAAAAAAAAACACTTAGGTTTTGAACAGAAAAAATTCATTTAATTATTAAAATTATTCGAGTTAACAACATTTCATTTCAATTAAAACAATCCATTTCGATTTAAAAAAAAAACGTTTTCAAGGTCGATTACATTCTTAATAAGAAAATCATTTTAAAAAAGAGAGGAAAATTAAATAGCGTTCTCAATGCGTTATTGACGAATATTTGCCATTTAAAAGTAAGGAAGCACATCAATAGTCTGATTGAATGGCTCCTTCAGCAATTTCGACGTCAATATGAACATTTTTAATGTCACATGGCACTCTTCTTGTCCTAGAGCTTCTAAGACAAACCAACGCAGACCTCAAGAGAGCGAATGAGGTTCTAGTTCTGATCCATGAGATGGTTTTGGCATACTGCTCCCCTTTTTTGATGGAAATAAGCTGTGCTAAAGGGCTATGATACATCAAGCACTTCTTTCTCATTCCGCCAGTTGTGGTGAAGACCAAAGGTGTAAATATTCCAAGCTCGATGTCAAGAACTCTCCTTGAGTAGAGACGCTTTTTCTCGTTCTCATGGATACGATACATTTGTTGTGGCTCTAGGTCCCTATACGATGCAGCATTAGGGTGACAGACCCTAACGTCGAAGAATGCTGATCGATGTCTTTCCCAGAAACCACGCGCTTGAGTGGATATCTAACCTCGCATCCTTAGCTTTGTTAGATCCACTGTTTAGATGTTCGCTGGAGATGTGTTGAAGTACTGGCTCGATCTCGACATCTCTACACACCATACTCAGAAATTCAGTTTCGAGATCTCTTAGCTCGCTGTGGCGATGAGTAATAACACCTCCTAGTTTTCAAATCATAGAGTGATCAACCGTAAAGGAGTAAAGGCTTCCCCACAAGCACATGTGGAGGGGATATCTTTCACTGGCCAGTCGTAGCGTTAATTACTATTATTGTAATAATATTAAAGACCCCTATATAGAGGGGAATCATTGGGCTGCTGCCAGCATGGTGCAGTGGTTTAATTTATTATTTTGGGAATGCACTTTTTGCCGGCTTGAGTGTAAAGCTATATACCCCAACCCGTAGAATGAGATAGAATGAACTGAGCAAGAAACGATTTGCATTATTTTCAACTGGAGCAATTCCACAACTCACCTGATCCAACCGAAAATTCCACAAATTATTGTCGTTCTAGGCTAATAAAATGTGAAAGGGTCAATTTTGGTGTTTTAAATACTTTTTAACAGTAATTTTCTGTTTCCTAAAATTCGCAAAACAATTTAAGTTCCAGTTATATTTCTGTCGTTTATTGCATTTAAAGCCCCTCTAACTACCCAAGTCAATATGTTCCTATTTGACGGGTTTGACCACGTTTTACACGCACGGAGAGAATTGCAGCAAGCTAAAGCCTTTGCCGTGGGGACCATGGAAGGGCATTGTTTCGGCAGCTTCCGCACGGGCTAACTACGTTTTCCGAATACTGAATGTAGACAATGATTCCCCTCGGAAGTTGATTACACACTGATTAATTATGTATGGTTGGTGTTGCAGACTTCTCCAGAGATGCTGGCCTATCTAACGTTCCTCAGCGTTGCTTTACTGCAAGTCGTCTCCACTGCTGAACAGCAAGAGCCCAACTTTGGTTTGTTGGTTTCCGTAATAAAGTTCTTCGAAATCCTTAGGCCGAACTTTTCATGGGCCGAACCTAATACATTGAATTAAGTACATGAAAAGTTCGGCGTCTGAATTTATTAGGAGCGCCTGTTTCAATTTGGAACGCGCCTCAGCCGTTCTCTTCCAGCCTAGCCCGGCCTAGAATTTCGACTTTGGATCGACTTTTGAACGGTTTTGATTCAGACGCCGACCTTTTCATGTGCCGAACCAAATGCATAAGTTATCATATAGTATTGTGTAAAAAGTTTGACCGAAATGAATATTTTTCTCCTTTGAATTAAGTTCAGCTGGAATCAAGATCGGCGTCTGAATCAGCTCAGCATGTCTAAACTATTTAGGTCGGTCTTAATTCGAATTAGGCTCGGTTCATAAAAAGTTCGGCGTCCAAACCGGGCCTTAGTCATAACAGAATAGTACCCAGTCGCTTTTTTTTCGTTTTTGGGCCTGAGAGAAGATTGAGGCCTGGATGAGGCGCACGAGGCCCAAAAACACATAAATAGCGACTGGGTCTGAGTCTGCAACTAAACTATAACCATTTGCGAAAAGGCATGAATATACTTAGTCTAGTATACAGCTGCCCTCCCCCCTCAGGAAATAAAAATCTGAAGGGCTAGTTATACTCAGAGTCTTTCCAGGCTACAAGATTCTGAAACAAAAAGAGGCTTAAGGCCCGTTTACTTAGAGGTGGGGGACCCCAGGTATAGGTGAGGTAACATGTGGCGGGTCACCCAACCTATCATGTAAACGTGATCAATTTAAAATGAGAGATTGTATCGACAGGCGGGTTACCCCACCTAAGGGGGTTACTTCACCTACCTGGGGTCCCCCACCTCCATGTAAACAGGGCCCGGTTGCATAAAACCTGCACTTAAGTGCTCACTTAAGTAGGTCACTTACGAATCCGTTATGGGGACACTTACGGGTGTTGCATGGAACGCACTTAGCACTCTCTAAGTTCCTGTTTTACGTGGTAACTTACGGGCTCACTTAAGGGCACAGGTAACTTTGATATAGTACTTTATTAGTGACCCACTCTTTTTTTTTTTAAGCTAACCATCGATGGGTGTAAAGAAATTAGCTGGTCGTTTCGAACACTCTTGAGCCTCTGTTAGATGATAAATTCAGCTGGGTGAGGTAACGTTTTATATAGACAGAAAAAAGTGCGTCATTTAACCAAAAAAAAATTATTCGACCGAGAGGTTTCGACATAATAAAAAATAGTTTATTAATGTAATATCTGCACAGGTTCTAAACTACTTGTTAATGTTAAGTTTTCGTCTAAACAACTGCAACTTAAGATCAAGCCGCTGTTCCTTCTTTTTTAGAATTCTCATTTTGACATCATGCTTTTCTTTTAAATGCTCTAAATATATCTTCTTAATGTTCCTTTCTCTATGTCCTTGTTCCCTAACAGAGTCGGAATCAGGTACAGTTTGGTTATTTTGTTTCTTCTTCCCTTAAACGGCTTTCTTCTTACTCCTTCTCCGAAGTTCTCTAGCCACTTTCTAATTCAACCACCCTATCTGGGCCTACTGGAAGGTAAGATGAAGTTGACGATAGGCTGTATTTCTCAATGGCGCCACTTGAAGCATCAAGGGTGTGTTCTCTGGCTTGGATATCCCCAGAGTCTATTCCACCAACTATAGATACGAGGTGGGGATTTTCTTTTCCGAGTATCTCGGTGATAAGCTGGTCACCATCAGTCCACTCTATTGCACCTGCACCCCAGTCTTCTTTCGCATTACCAGAAATTTAAGACAAAATGGCGGACGCCCAGACTCGACCCAGACCTTCCGCTCTTTAAGAATGGCCGCTGATCGTTATAGAGAAATGTATGGAGAAAATTGAAGAAGTGGAAATTTCAGATCTGAAGTAGCACACACGACATTTGCCGACCTCTAAATGTAAAGTGTACGTACCATATCATTATTTACGGTAGTCTTGGTCTCTCGAAAGTTCGCCAACGGGCCGCAAACAACACATTTTACGAACGGCTGTTACAGTTCCTTGAGCGCTCTAATTCTTTCAAAAAAGCTTAGAGGTGCCTACCTACTCTCCACATAGAACATTTCGTTGATGTGAATCCTTGGTGCCGACCTCTCTAATCATCGATCGATGTTCAAACTTTAAAACGTGATAAAAATCAGCCTTGATCCATTCCCCAAATGGCCGCAAAATTTGCGATAAAAGAGGTAAAAATACATCCATTTCTGCGATAAAAGCGGTACAAAACGCACTACTGCCCTTATTATTCCTCGTGAAAAGTAGGGTTTCTGTCTCTAGTTTGTTTTGATCGCCATCTTTACAGGTAGGTACTTCATATATGATGATTATTATACAGAATATCGCTGGCTAAGTGTACTGTGGGCCCTGATTTTTGAAAATTATTTTTACTCTGCCAAGTCACGCATGAAACGAAGTTGTTTCTTCTCTCTAAAATCGTCATTCGAACAGGAGCCCGGACTCTAGTTTCCCCTTTTTCATTCTCCCTTGTATTGACTACCTCAAAAAAGAAATTAAATTGATTCAGATCCTTTGATAGTGTGTCATTTCAGTCTTTGTTTTTTCTACGTACTACTTTCTTTATGCCGCCATCTTGATAATTTGAAACCGCGTGCCAAATACTTCGCGGGCGCAAAATGTCGCCGATTTCTGGTAATGGTTTGGCGTATTTGGCTTTAGTGGCTGACGACAAGTCCTCCCATTTCTTTTTAAGTTGTTCCTTGGGTTTTGGTGGGAACCCGGCGGCTATACTAGCTGTGTGAACCTCCAACCATGTTTGCATTTTCAATATAAATGTCAGTGTAGGAGATAAAGTACCGAATGGAGTCATCTTTCTCCTTTTTACCTCATGGCGAAAAAAATTATGATTTTATCCGTCTTAAAATTCGGCGCTCTTTTTCTGGGGTTAGAGCCTTGTTCATCTTCAGAATTCCGTTTCATTGACATCCTAGAAATGTAGAAATGTTTTTCTAAACGATGATAAAGAAGAAGCTACGGGCGACAGCAGCAATGCTGATGAAGCGTACCAAGACGACATTAATGAAACTGAAGAGGGTCGAAAAAACGTTAGGAATTTGTTCGTTTTTTTTTTCACAATCCTTATAATCTATTGAAGCTGATGACAGTTTTTAAATATTTTCAGATCATTCAGCAAAGAGGATTGACATTTTAATATCCTATGAGTGCAACTCATCATGTCCGTTAACTTTCGTTGAAATACGTTTGCATGCCATCGTTATTTTACAAGAATATTTACTGATAATGTATGTTGCATGTTCTACTTTTTTTTCTGAAAGACGGCTTTAAATAAAGTGAGCATCAGAGGTTAACAAAGCGCATTAGAACGGAATTACTTAAATAAAAAACTTTTTTTTTCACTTCTCAGTGAAAGATCTCGTTAACTTTAGTAGAAACAGTAAGGATACGGGACCTAATTAGGTCCCGTAAATTTACGTGCCATTTTTCCCGTAAAAAAAGTTTTATGCAACACCCGCAATTTCTGTTGCATAAATGACACTTAAGTGGATACTTACGAAAATCGTAAGTGCAGTCACTTAAGTGAAATCCCTAAGTGGACCACGTAAGTGATTTAATGCAACTCACTTAAGTTACGAGTACACGTACGTATACCCGTAACTGTTACGGGCGTTTTATGCAACCGGGCCCAGGCCCTTAACCATACTTTTCTCTCACAAGCCCCACCGTCCCCCATCACTTCCGTTAAAAGTGCAAGAAGGATCGCGGTCAAAAATACAGATTCAATTTATAGTTGGAGTTGATCTCTATTACGCGGCTGCCTATTAAGTGGCCTGTAATCAAAGTCCAGAAGAAACAGTCGTGCCAAAGAATAGGGAATTAACCTTCTATTAAGAGGCCACCTCTATTAAGCAGCCGCGGCCATCATAAACATTGTCTCTCTTTCACTCGCGAACGTAAATTTTACGCCCGCATCGCATGTAAAAATTACGTGACAGTGGAAATCCGCCCTTACTGTACTGTTTTCTACGTTCTTTACAGAAGTGTTCACTGTGGTAGTGTCGTTCTTTTCCGGTCGCGATAATCCAGAGTTTACTGTCAAAGGTAACCGGACACTTAAAGCGCGAATGGTTGAGGCCAGAGACAATGGATGGTTCGGCCTGCCTGCACAGATGCCTGCTAGACTTGGCTACAGAGGAATACTGGTGGAGGATAAGAGTACCAAGATTGCGGGACTTCTCGTTGGACCGAAAAGTGCTAAACTACAACTGGAGTTGCTTAGGCGCGTTCAGCTTAAAAAGGGTGATCGAAAGGAAATTGAAGACGACATAAACTCAGGAAAGATCGATTTTGAAAAAGCTCCAATTTTCGAAGTACGAGGAAAGCGTTATGCACCTACCTACAATCCGGCTGTGTGGAACGCATTGGAGCCTGCCTACAGGAGACAAAGGTGCAATAACTGTTATAACTACGCGAATCGCCGTGCAACGGATAACTTTGCCCAGCCTGGATTTGGTGGTGGACAGGAGTATACCGTCGATGCTAATGGTGCGGCAATAGCCAATCCGTACACCGCTGCAAATCTCAGAGATGCTGCGCTAAGAGATGGCTTACTTCAGCTCAACCCGCACCCAGCACCAGCTGATCCAGTGCCTGGAGCTCCAAATCACCCATCGCGCCACCTGGTAGCACTAGTTGTTAAGCCAGGTGTGAAAATCACGTGATTAGATCCCGGGGTGGTGGGCATGCCCCTGTAATGGCCGATACGGCGAGGCTCCGTCCGAAAGGGGGCCCTTTTTTCTGAATCAGTATACGTTTCTGGGAAACTGCCCACTGACCCCTCCCCTAAGCCAACATTTTGCCTTAAGTGACAAGTAAGTGTTAATGTTGGCTTAGGGGAGGGGTTTGGTGGGCAGTTTCCCAGAAACGTACAGTTTAGAACCTCTTCCGTATGGCAGGTTTTACTGAAAATTTGAATAGTGTATCGTAAACTTCCACTTCTAGGCCCTGGGCTTATGTATCTCAGGTAAGGGATTTTAGGGGGGCTAATGATATACGCGGAGAGTTTTATATCTGAAACGGCCTACTGACCGAAAGATAAAACACGGCTCGAAGCAAGCTATAAGGATCTCGACGCTGCTTCGCTGTAAAGCGTAAATAATAATAATAATAATAATAATAATAATAATAATAATAATAATAATAATAATAAACTTTATTTATATACCGCTATTTCCATATGCTCAATAGCGCTTTACAGAATTCATACAAAGCAAAAAATAATAAATTAAAAACTTACATCGAATGATGATAAAAGGAACACCTGACGAATTATGTAAGTTACAATAAAAATCCTATTTAAATATTCTAAGCTGCAATTAAAAACTAAATCCCTAAAACTTAAAACGATAACATCTGAAAGATAAATGATTTGATATTCCATAATTTTATTACATTGGCTAAACCTAGTCCCCATAAGTACGTTTAAAAAGGTAAGTCTTAATGTTGGTTTTAAACTCTGATAATGTGTCACTTCTGCGAATATACTGTGGAAGTGATTTCCACCAATGAGGTGCTGCAAAAGAGAAAGACCTTTTTATTTTGCACTGCGCACCCTCTACTGCGCACCCTCTACTGCGCATAACATCGCGACATTCAAGATGGCGGCGGTTCTTCCCACTTGCGGGAAAAGAACAAACAAGGGCCGCTTTTGCAGAGCCAAAGCTTTTATTCGCAATGATGATGCGGCAGATCGGCTGACAGCTTCCTGGTTTGCTATCGAAAAACAAGAAAATGAAAGAAATGTGCCAAACACCCCAATTTAAGAGCCTGCTGACGCGTAAACAAGTACGATGACCGCATGTTTTTATTGCATTTTTTTAATGTTCATATCATGAATGTTGATTATGCCAAGTTTCAAAAAAAGTTTGATGGTAAAACAATTTCAAGGGAATTACCTTAATCAATTCTTTAATATAGGCAGGTGCTAACCCATTGAATGCTATATAGGTTATTAGTAATAATTTAAAAATAATTGACTGACTGAAAGCCAGTGGGGTTGTTTTAAAATAGGCGTAATGTAATCATACTTCCTCCTTCGTGTAATAAGTTGTGCTACAGAATTGAGTCTGTGAAGCAGGCTGGCTATAGCAGTGCTGAACAAGATAAGTTTTGTCTTAACTGATTGTTAAATAACGTTCGAATGCAGTTGAGGTATTAAAAGAGAGGCGACGTATCAACTTTCTTGCCCTGAAAAGGCGGGGGGGGGGGGGGGCTTGTTAGAGAGAGGAGCCTTATTCTAGAGAGGAGGCTTAATAGAGGATTTATGGTGTATGACTTATTTTAGGGAGTACCCCCCGGAAAATCTATATATTATACTTCCTCTCCATCCTATCGCCCCAAGAGAAGGAATCCGGATTCTGGAATCGAAAAATTTTTGCCTGTTGAATCTGGAATCTTGGACCTTGGAATCCGGAATACATCTGTGGGAATCCGGAATCCCACTAACAATTGAAATCCGGAATTCAAGCTCCGCTGACAAAGATCTGGAATCGAGTAATTAGAATCCAGAATCCAAGACTGTCTTGCATTCACTTACATGGGGCGAGGGACCCAGTCCCTGATTGTTGTTACTAAAATGCATTGCTGTTCTGCTTTTCTAAATACAGGTTTACAAGATGGAGATCATCACTGGTATCGACTGGATAACAACGGGCTGTGGTCGCACAAACCTGGTGAGACACGGGTCACACAGACTGACAACGGAGGAAACCCAATCGCAGACCCAAGGGTTTCCAACAATGGCCCTTATCAGTTTGCTTTTTTTATGATCTCAGATCCATTAACAGTTCACATAAATGGCGATTCTCCGTGTCCTGCGTAAGCAAATACAGAATCATGACTTTCACTATATTGCTTGAGGAAAAAATGCTATAATATACAAAGCAAAATAATTCATGAATAGAGGTATCAGCGGAAATGTTATAATCGGAGTGGATTATGGCTAATAAAACTTGCAATATACCTGCAAATAGTTTCTTGTCTGTTCTCAAAACTGTCAAGAAATGACATCAGTGTCAACCAATGTGGAGTGCGAACAGTTCCTAAGTATCGGCCCGCGAGCGACCAAATAAACCGAGGTGAACGAAAAAGAAAAAATGATCAGTAGAGGGATCCTTCACCAGAGGGGAGGATCTAGGGAGATGGTGCAGGGGTGAAGGGGTGCAGGGGTTCACCCCCCTCCTCCCCACCCTGAGATGACCTTTAAAACAGGATAAGAGGTTGAAAAATTTATAGTACACGCTGTAAAAATGGTAAAATGGTAGTTCCATAGTGCCGCATCGTATTTTAACACCATTAAGTTTTACCACCGGGGGGGGGAGGGGGTTAGGGGCATGCCCTCAATCAACCAATCAATCAACAATCAACTTTATTTAAACACGGTAAATGGCTCAGCAAGCTGGTTTTCAGATATGCCGTGTGATAATTACAATTTATAAAAATTAAGACTAGTGATTAACTAACAATAATTAGCACAAGAATTGACAATTTTTTCTGTTCCTATCGACTTTCATAAACGTAACTATCTAGCTTATATGGTAATCAAGACTAATAAAAGTGGTAAAAAAATTGTAATAATTTGAAAAACAATATAACAGCAAGAAATGAGTATTCAAGAAATAAGATAAAAACATAATAAAAAGTTATATCCTAAGATATCGCGAGTTTAAAGCTAGTAAGATCGCCCATCTCACATGTTTTATTTGACAGTTGGTTCCAAGCCATTGCACCCCGATAAGAAAATGAACGCTTAAGAAAATTTGTGTTAGGTAGTGGTAGTTGGAGATCATAGTTAGAACCCCTCTAATTATAGTCATGAATTTCAGAGGTTCTATGAAACCGCTCCCGAAGGTACGTCGGACAATTATTATTGAATATTTTAAACATCGTAACTAATAAGTGCCTTTTTCTTCTTTCTTCTAAGTTTGACCACTCTAAAGAATTCAGTACATCTGATGATCTGATAGAGTAAGGGACTGTGCAATAATTATTAGGAGGGGGGAGCTGAAAAACTAGAGTTATCTAGCAAAAACTAAGACAGTACCCCCCCTCCAAAACAAAAAAAATAGTTCTAACCCCCCTTTCTTATGTTAAAAATAACGTCGCACCCCCCTCCCACCACCCACCCACCCACACACACACACCCACCCACCCCTCACCGCCACCATTACCATAGATGCCTTTAAGTAAATACCTTTTATATTGTCATGCTACTGTAAGCGTACGCTTACTTGTTGGATATCGTCGTCTGGAACAAATAGTACCTCATATGAATGTTCAACAAAGCCATCCGTTTCGGAGTCATCTGAATCCAAATCAGAGTTGTTTTCGGAAGTACTTGTGTGAGAATCAAAGTCGTACTCGGAATCACTGGATAGGAGTTCTGTGTCACTGTCATTGGCACCATTTCTTTCGTTGTTTCGTGTTCCAGTATGCGAGAAATCAAGAGCACGTGCTACCAGCTCAGCTTTACTTCCGGATACGTAAAGATTGTTCTGCTTAAGGTAGATCTTAATTTGTCTTACTGTGAGGGATTTGACCTCATTTTCTTCTTTCCAGTTAATTTTTTGAGCTTTCAATGCAAGAAACTCACGATGTTGAACAAAACTTTTGAGAGTGATTTCATCAACCATCAACTTCTCGCACACCTCCTGCATTTCGTTGGCGTTGGAAGAGGTTAACATACCAGAATCGACTAACATCTTGACTCGCACACTTGGAAGTTGTCGATCGATTTCATCACTCAGACTGGGTTAAAATTGATCAGTTGTGAATTTGCTTTTCATTTCGATGAAATATTTTCAATAATCGTTTAACAGCTGTTCGTATTGATATTTGTTACAGTCTATCTTGATGCCTGTATTGAGAATCTATTATTGCGTTTAATTTTATTTACATTTCGAATAAAACTTAAGGTGCCCCCTCCGTCAAATGAGTGATTTTACTTTGTGCCCGCCCTATCTTGGCAGCAATTGTATGTAATACCCCCCCCTCTAGTTTTTCAGCCCCCCCCCCCCTCCTGATGATTATTGCACAGTCCCTAATCAGCCCGAGTAAAAAGCCCTCCCTATAAAAGCGATGACTCTGCCTGAAGTGTTAACTTTTTCAGGCGTGTATATCAAAAAGTTTTGAATTCACGATTTAACGTATACAAAATAGTAGGAAAATCTATCATTGAAGGGTCTTTAATTAAAATGTTTAGGAAAGACGTGGCTTATCATTTATATTTTAACTTGTTAAAAGTTACAAGAAAATGGCAGACTTCTTGTTTTGTCAAAAGACAGTAAAATTGACGGCGTAAGGGTTTCCACCTGCGCAAAAACACAGCTGAATGAATAACAAAATGCTGCGATTACATTTCACAAGGATTCTCAGTCAAGAAACGGAGCCATTATTTAGTAATTTTAAAACCCCTTCCCGCGCTTGGTATATCGGAGGTTAACGCCCGCGGCTGAGAGATTGAGGACAATCTTTCAGCCAAGGACATTATCATCCGATATACCAGCAAGCCAGAAAAGGGTTTATAACCCCTGCATCAACCTTCAGCTGATGCTTTCATAAAAAAACAATCTTTTACTGAGTGTTATTTGTAACGTTTTCAGTGAACTTTGACGGAAGTAAGTAAAAATGAATGTCTTTGACTAGGATGCCTAATCGGAACACAAATTGTTATTCTCAGTGTCATAACAGGACACCGTTATTTCACTGGTTGTTTTTTTTATGGAATTTGGCTTTTAGAAGTGCATCGGCAATCGTGCTTTAATACTAGTTGGAAGGGGACATGGGGGTTTACGGTATTTAGGCCTTTCCAGATTCTGCTCGGCAACTTTTTAGCAACTTTTAGGATTTTGAGCAACTTCAAGCAACCTTTCGGAAAACGAGCACTTTTTCGGTAACTTTTGGGCTATTTTGAACCAAAATGCTGAATAACCTCCCCCTTTTTTAAATAAACAAGTTAAAATTCTCTTGGTTAAAATTCTAAACATCTTTCTAGTAAAACTCATATTTTGACCCTTTGAATGGGTATCATGAGGACGTGGTAATTAATTACAAGAATTGGGCTTGGGTAGCCTCAACCTCGTTCCCAGGGCTTTTCCCTTCTCGTGGGGGGCGCCCTCCCACGAGAAGGGAAAAGCCCTGGGAACGAGGTTGGGGTAGCCTGTGGACTGTGTGTAAACAAAATGGCGGACGCCACGTTGTCTTCCGAAGACGAAGAAATCGAAAACCCCTTTGAAACTGCAGTTAGCAGGGGAGCTTTGTTACACTTACTGTCTAACTTTTTGTAACTAGCCACTTAGATTCAACTAAAGGTTGCCTAATTTGTTGTAACTAGTTACTTAGTTGTACCTTAATGTTGATTACAAACCAATTGTTATTAAAATTAGGCATGCCGTCTTAAAAATATTTGAGCAACTTTACAAAATTTTTGAGCAACTTTTTCAATTTTGAGCAACTTTTGAGCAACTTTTTGGCATATTTCTTAGCAACGTTTTAGCTTTTTCGGAGCAGAATCTGGAAAGGCCTAACGGTATTGAGGTATTGCGGTATCATCTAGCCGTACGGAATGCGGTGATTCATCCACATGGCTCATGGTATTCGATGAAAGAATCACGGATTTATTGCAGTACTGTTCATTTGCTCCCTCACCTGTCTAATGCAGGTCAATATTTTTAAGACTTAAGACTATAAAATGGTAACTGGTTACACTATTTCTGAGGGTTAATCTATGATGAATTTAGATAGGGCATCCAACGACTGGACTTTTTCATCGTTGTACAGATAAATGAGGAATCGGCATTTCATCCATTTCTGACACGGTAGATCGGTATTTGCCAATTTTTCTTACGTTATTTCGGGATTGAGTACCCGTCCCCCCTTCCCCCTATAGTTTTGTTTTTTTCTTCCTTTCCCAACATGCTACAGACGTAAAAAATTAATCGGAGGATTCAGATGCTGGTAAGCACGTGGTGTAACCATCATATAGTGGTTTCACGTTAACTGAAACCAATGATTGTATATACAGCCCAGCATACACGTACATAGCCCTACTGTTATTCTACAGCACGAGTGTAAAAGTACTATATTTTGTTGGCATATAGTATAGATTGGTAGGGAAACTCAAGGATACTTTTCATTTATGCACCCAACGCGAGTACTTAGAGCATAGCAGTCTGATCAACCTAGCAAATCGTTCCCTCTAACCCACCCAGATCTATTTTGGTGTATGTTTTATGACAGCCCTTTTTATTTTTGTTTATTAGTCCCTTGTAGTGTATTGTCGAGTTTTATATTCGGAGTGTTAGTTTTCCTTTTCATTTTAGATGTTACGTTGTAATAGGTAACGTTTTTAGTTTTTGGAGACGCCAATAGAAAAACTTTGCCTGCCTATAGAAGCTTGAACTTTTCCTCTTAAGTAACTTTTGTACAATTTCCTAGACTCAAGACAAGAGAACATTACATGCAAGAACTCTTAGAAAGACACTTAGATCTTTAATAATTATTTAACTTAAGTGCCTCGCGTGTGCTCCTCACTTAAGGGGCCAGTATGTAAGATCGATCCAAGTGAAACATTTTTTCTATTATTCGTTTTTGCTTTAATTGCATGCTTTGAGCTTATAGTTTCTGTCGCCCTTTGTTTAGCTTCTTTGCCCAAATTTTGGTTTATTATAAGCTCAATTCATCGAGGTCATGTGTGTTTTAAGGATTCTGCTGGCCAGTTGTTAGCTTTTAATTGATCGCAGGCTCAAGTTTATGTTTTTCATTCATATGGTTCTCCCCTAAAGTTAAGTTTAGATTTGAGGACTTCTTTATTGTTTAAAGTCCATGGTCTGAGGCAAATTTAAAATGCATGAACGGGGCCTTTGCTTTTAGCTCTGGCTAAATCTATATACTACATGTATCTCCTCATTGTGTTTTACACAGGAAACAGTTCCCGTTCCCCATGATCGGCTCTACCCCAGCACCTCCCAGCATTCCATCATGGCAGCGGACATTAACATCAACCGAAAGAACAAGAACAACGTCTTCTTTGACTGATTCCGAAACAGCTGGTACTACTGAACTGTCAGGCAGCAAAGATACGCCCGCTAGCAAGGTCTCCTCGCTGTAGTTTAGCAGTATGAATGGTGAGTACACGTGTTTTGTTTGTGAGTGTTAAATTTTAGTTTCGTCTTTGGCTTCATTAAGGTTTTGCGCGGAAATATGCTCGCGTACATAGGTCACTGCTGCCTTTGCTTTGAGCTTTTGCGCGGGAAAACGTTTGCATGCAATTGACTGTTTGGTTGTTTACCATTTACAAAATGTCTCCGGTTTCGTGTCGTTTCAAAGGAAAATTTCGAGGAGCAACGGAACATCTAAAAGGGCCTGTTTTTCCGGACGGAATATTCCAAAAGAAAATTTATAAAACCATCTTTGATACCAGTTTCAGGCTTTTACGGCCGTTTCTTGATGAAAGGGACTTATTTTGCAAATGGTAAACACGTTTCCTTAATTGAATTCACTAGTGCTGAATTTTTTCTTACCATTTAACCATAAACCGGCTCTCCCACTGGCATGTAAATGGTTAACAACCTTGGCTTTGGTTTAACTTTTTTGCCTCTCATTGGTTCATACTTAGTTCGAATTTTTAGTTAATCGCAAACGCACCAATACATGTGTGCTTAAGTTCTCCTATTTATTGTAGGTGAATCTTCAAACCATTCCGGAAATGGAGAAACAGAAGAGAGCGCCGAGAAACAAGATATCATTTCCCTGGAGAACAGCCCTAAGGAACGAGGCAGTACATCTAGCAGTGGAACCGATACCGCTAATACACCTCAAACGGTTGTCGGAGCTAATGACAAAAGTCTAAACGATGCCATGTTAAATGATACAAGTGTATCTGACACTAGTATATCGTCCATGTCTGAGTTGTCGGGAAACACGTCCTTTCACGAGGCGTCTATTGCGTTCTCTTCTACGTATATCAAAGCGCCATCGGACATAACGTTACCGTCGGATTCTGCTGTAGACCTCGAAGAAGAAGCGAACGATTCTGTTGCAATAAAAGATGTATAGTGACTCTTCCTAAGATTATTAACTCTCTGACTTTCAATTTTGCACAAAATGAATTAAAAATTCACAAACAAATCCTGAATTTCATGTTGTAACATACTGATAATATATCTGGTAACTGCACTCGAAAGTCTCGGTGGAAAGGTGTTATTTTAATTGTGACACTAACGGCTTTTATCTACAGACGTAAAAGTGAATTCTGTAGGATATACTTCCATAATTTCCAATCAAATGACAGTCACAACAAACATACGTACGCTCATAAGTGCATAGTTTGACCTGGATACAAAGATTATGATATTTTTTGTTACTCGCAAGCGAAAGAAAATCTCAGCGCTTAGTCTTTGTGTAAAACCTTGTTGATTACTTATATAGCAGTAGTTCGCTCTGATATTCCGCGCTATTAAAGAGATTGCTTTACTACTATTGGCTGAATGGTCCATTCGAAAAAAATATGTATCATCAAAATAAGAGCCACCTTGTACAGTTTAATAAATATCTCCCTCAGAAAAGTACTGCTTTTAGTTCTCAGTCAAATGGTTAAATGTTTAGGAATACGCTGAAGAAACTGGGAGTGCCGTACTGAACAATATAAAAAGAGTCTGAGTTATAGTGGAGCGGAAGTCACTGACAAGTTTCAAATAAAGAAGTGGTTATCACAGTCTCCTAGTGTAAGGTTCTATATGTCTTACAGGGCGTTCTTGGCATTTTTGATATAGAGATAGTCTTGTGTTTCGGTTTTTGATATTATAAGTAGCTTATTTCTTTTAGTTTTCCGATATGTCTTTCCTTATAATTAGCTGAAGGATTTTTATCCTACCCCATCTTCATTTCTAACATGCTAATTTGTGGGTTGAAGCAGTCGTTAGCACTTACTCTTGAAAGTATTTCTAAATCACACCATTATGCGATTCGTAACGTGAGAAGCGCCATTAGGACGGAAATGGCAAATAAACGTGGTTCTGTTAACTGGTACCAACCTGATTTTCACATGTCGGAAAAATCACATACCAAAAGAAGTTCTTACTGTTTTCCAATCAAGAAAGACAGAAGACAGTTTTCGGCCGAATCATTTCAATTTGCAATTGGGGAGAGAAAGGAGAGTCGAGCAATTAGTGAATTGGTACCGAGTAACAATATTTGAGTGACTGTCAAGTGACTGTCAAAAACTTTGAATGTGGATGTGATTTTTTTGTGTCTCGAATGATCACCATCGCATCCTGAATCTGGCGCACGTCCTACAAATAAGATCCACCTATTTTCCAGATTTTTACCCGATCAGTTGTATCCCACGCACGTTCGGGGTGGTACATGCTAGTTAGCGGTTTCCCTATCCGGCAATATCTCATCAGCTTAATCTGTTGGTCGTTCACTTAATTACCTGAATAACTCATTCGAATCCGAAAACAGGTGATACCAGAACAAAGTGTTAGTGACACCTTTATCACCAGATTTATAGCGCGATGACCATAACGAAATAATTCAAATGGCTGTTTTCCTAGTACCAGTCAATTTTTCGACCCATGTTAATTGTCCTTTTCCTCTGAAACTGTAAAGCATTTTTTAAAAGGCTATATATCTAGCCGGGTTTTTGAAAATGTTATCGCCAAATGAACCTTTTGCGTCCAACAGTTTTTTTCGGCCAAAAACTATCTCCAAAGTAGCTATTATAAAACTAAGAGTGCAGCCATTGCTTTTTTCTCTTCTCTTCCTTTTCTTCTCCTCGCTAACTTTGTCTTTCTCCTTTCCTTTTCCTTCGTTACTCTGGTTTTGGAGCTTCTCAGGCTTAAGAAACCTGCCTTGACGACTTTTCACTCAAATGACTGCAATTTCGTTCGGTCGTTTTCAAGAAAATCGACTAGATGTTGCTAAACAATTCTGCCAGTCTTTCAATGAATGTCATTTCGAAGTGGCAAACGGCGTTTCAGGCCGCATTTTGCGTCACAATACTGCTCATTTAGCAGCGAGTCTTCCAGCCGGGTTTTTGAAAACGTTATCGCCAAATCGACCTTTTGCGTCCAACAGTTTTTCAGGCCAAAAACTTGAACTTTAAGAAACCTGCCTTTTGACGACTTTTCCACTCGAACGACTGCAAATTTCGTTAGGTTGGTTTTCAAAAATTTTCTAGATATGTTTCGTCGGGAAAACTAAAAAGGAAGCGAATGTCTACTTAAACAAAATAACCCCTGTAAAAACTGATTCGGATTCCAGTGGTCTTATCTGAATATATTATGTGTCCACAAAGCTTGCAAACAGGTTATCTCACAATTTTCTTTGCCAAACACTAGCTAAGGAAACAAACTTCATCTGCCCGTCCGTCAAAACTATATACTGGATCGTACCATGATTTTTCAGTTTTACTTTTAGTAGTTAGTGGTTCCAGGACTCAATGAGAACAAAGATTACAAGTTGATGACCCTTAGAGGACACAGACTTTTATAAAGCAAATACCTAAATAAAACATTTAAACCAAACTAAACGCTGACTCCAACTGCTTTTGATGGCTCAAGTTGCATAGAGAAACCCAGCTGGAGACAAAAAAGTCGAAATACTGCCAGTACTGGATACTGCGTGTTACATGTTGCTGTTGTCCTATTAGCTTGAAGTTTTGCGCGGGGAAGACGCTCGCGTGCAATTCACTCTTGGCTTTGTTTTTCGGTTTTGCGGGGGAATATATTCGGCACACTGAAGTTACTGCTGTTACTCTTGCTTGCAAGTCACTGTTGGCTTTGTTTTGTGGCTGTTTGCTGCTGGATTTGCTTTTAGCTTTTGCGAGGGAAAACGTTTGCATTCAATTGACCTTTGGCTCTGATTTGACTTTTTGCATCTTACTGATTCAAATGTAGGTCAATTTTTTCAGTATTAAAATCACAAACGCTCAATACGCGTTTCCTTGTTCTTTTTTGGTTTTCTTTGTTTTGTGTTTGTTTTGCCGTTTTTCGTTGCGTTTCTTAGATGTGTTCCTCTAGATCAAAGAAAGTGCAAAAGCTAAGCTAGAATATTTAAAGCGCACTTTCCAAGTGAATGGATATAAGTAGAAAAATAATCATTGTGGATTCACCACAGTATTGTTTAAAGATTGATAATCGAAAACTTGAGAGTTTCTATGTACTGTACTTAATTCCTCCAATATATTTTAGGTGAATCTTCAAATTACGTCAATGGAGAGATAGAAGAGAGCCAGTGCCGAATCGAAAAACAAGATATCATTTCCTTGGAGAACAGCCCCACAGAACGAGGCAGTCACCAAACACTAGAAGCGATACCGCCAATACACCTCAAACGGTTGTCGGAGCTAATGACAAAAGTCTAAACGATGCCATCCTAAATGATACAAGTGTATCTGACACTAGTATATCGTCCATGTCTGAGTTGTCCGGAAACACGTCCTTCCACGAGGCGTCTATTGCGTTTTCTGACTCTTTTCTCCTACGTGTATCAAAGCGCCATCGCACATGACGTTACCGTTGGATTCTGCTGTCGACCTCGAAGAAGTAGCGAACGATTCTGTTAACAAGAAAGATGTATAGTGTCTCTTGCTCAGATTATTAACTCTCTGACTTTAACTTTTGCATAAAATGAATTAATTAAAATTCACGAACAGATCCTAAATTTTATGTTGTAACATACGGAAAATATGTGATAACTGCACTCGAAACTTCGCTGGAAAGATGTCATTTTAATAACCTGAGATCAGGCTCAATTTTCGTTTAGCTTTGTCATAACATTCCGGAGGGCTAGGCGAAATAGCGTTAGCGAGAATGTATGAGAACAACTAAAATTGGGCCTGATCTCAGGTTACATTTTAATGGCGACACTTTCGCCTTTTGTCCACAGATGTAAAAGTGAATTCTGCATTAAATATTTCCATAATTTTCAAGCAAATGAGAGTCATAACAAACATATATACTATAGTAAGTGCATATTATTTTGACTTGGAGACAAAGATTATATATTTTGTGTTACTCGCAAACGAAAGAAAATCTCAGCGCTATTTGTGTAAAACCTGGTTGATTGCTCATTAACGGGGAAGTTGAAATTATTATTTTTATCTAGTGGTAGTTTTTTTCAGATATTCCACGCTATAAAAGACATTTCTTTACAAGACGCCAATCATTATGTATTAAGGACACTGACAGGGCACGGGAAACTTACCAAGAACTCTTAAACTGTATATGTAAGTTGGACACTTTAGGAAAAAGCAGCAATCTCTGATCCTAAGTATTTAAATGCAGGGGCGGATCCAGGGGGAGGGTGCAGGGGGTGCGCACCCCCCCCCCCTGGGATGACCTGCGGCCGCTTTCTAATTAACACTGTGCAGTCGCTTGACAGACATACAAAATCTGCTGTATAGTTTGATATGTATTCTCAGCAGTTCACATTATGTTATTTCCTAATCAAAAGCCCTCTTCTTCGTATTCGCTTTTAAAATTTTCTACGTCTTCAATCAGTTAGTGGTGCACCCCCTCCTAAGAAAAATCCTGGATCCGCCCCTGAAATGCATTAGGAACACGGGGCAGAAATTTGTTAGATACTTTTTTTAACTTAAGAGAAACGTCTTACAATTTAAGAGGAAATAGTGTTAATCTTTGCGTTCCCAAATTTAATCTTAATTTTATGAGGAACTCTTTAACTTACAAGTGCGCTCAACTATGGAATAATTTTCCGGAAGATGTCAAGCTGGCCGATAATAATGTTAATATTTTTAAGTCTAAGCTAAGATCAATTCAGTTGTAATTTTTATATTTTCATATATTTTTTGTAATTTTTATAATTTTTTTATATTCATGTGTACATAGATTTAGATTATATATTTATTTTTTTTATATATATTAGATAAACTTGTAATTGTAGATTTAATGCACGTTCGTATTTTAAACGAGCACTTGTGCTCTTAGACGATAACGTGGTTAAATAAATTATTGTTTATTGTTTTGTTTACGCGAATTTGTACCACGTGACCAAGTTTACTAGTCTTTTACTATTCATTATTTCAGCACATAAATTAGTAGTTTCAAGCAATTTTTTTATCAATAAGAATTGTTTTAAACTGTTTTTATCTCCTCATTTGCTATTTTGAGAAATTCTCAACTTGAATCTGACGTTTTCCGTTAGCCGTAGGCGTGAAGCTTAAGAAGGAATCAAGAGCAATAACCCATTATGGCTCTTGGAAGGAATCCATTAGGAAATTGAGTAATTTCAATTTTCAGTAGACAAAAACCTTATACCAGAGTAATTTAAACAATATCGGGTTCTTTTTTCTTTTTTTTAGAGCTATAGATGTAATTAGTTATCTGTAGTAACACCAAAGAAAATTTCTCATGGGCGCTAGAGAAAATAAATGTCATGAAAATCCCACAAAATGACATCTTACACATGAAATTTTCAGAATTTTACCTGTGTTTTCACAATTCTTGTGAAATTTGACATTTATTTTCTCGGGCTCCCATGAGAAATAGTCTTTGTTGTTATTATAACACCAAATAATAATTACTACTAATTATATCTATAGCCCTTATTACATCGCATATCTTTAGCCCTTGAAAAATCTAAAAAAAAGAATGCGATATTGTTTAAATTATTCCCGCCGGTACAAGGTTTTTGTCCACTGAAAAATAAAATTACTCATGACAAGTTCCTGGTGGATTCCTTCTTAAACTCTTTAATGTTAAGGAATACACTGAAGAAAATAGCAGTGCGTACTGAACAATTTAAAAAGAGTTTGAGTTATAGTGAAGCGGTCGTCACTGACAAGTTTTAAGTAAAGAAGTGTTTACCAGAGTTTCCTAGTCTAAGGTTGCATATATGTCTTACACGGTGTTCGTGTAAAGTCACCTATAATTTACCTGTTAATGGTAGCATTTTAATTTTGGAGATAGTCTTTGTCTTTTATTGTTTCATATAAGTAGCTTATTTCTGTTAGTTTTCTGTTTTTTCTTTCCTTATAATTAGCTGAAGGATTTTTATCCTACCCCCGGATCCTACCTCATCTTTATTTCTAACGGCTAATTTGTCAGTTGAAGCATACGGTAGCACTTACCCGTAAACGTTTTTCGAAATTACTCCATTATGGTTCCGATTCGTAACGTGAGAAGGGCTATTAGGCCGGAAATGGCAAATAAACCGGGCTCTGTTAACTGGTACCAAACTGATTTCCACATGTCGAAAAAATCACTGACAATCAAAAATTTGTTCTGTTGTCCAACTGTTATGCTTTTGTTTTTTTACTGTTTTTTGATCCAGATGGGAAAACCCAAGAAGAAATTAAAAACGAAAAGAAACCCTGACACCAAGGAGCGACTACTAGATTTTAGAACATCTCGAGGGAGAAGCCATGAGAAGAATTAATAAACTGAATTTGTCTTTATTTCTTCATATCGAGAGAAAATTTCGCACTAACTCGGGGTCTTCTTAACACAGAAATCAATTAAAATATGAACATGGAAGAAACTTTTGCTATCCACTCGTCTCCGCAGAATGAAATTTTTGCTGGATTGTTCTCAACGAGCTATCCAATTATAACCAACTTGAAATCGAAAATTTCGAAAAATGATGTACTTTTTTCCTTGATGATACCTTAACAAAACATTAGCCAGGCAGACTTCAATACTAAGACAAGGTCATCTTTGAGAAAGCAGACAAAACGATTCGTTTAGGAGATAATGACATTTTATTTGACGCCTTGAAAAGGAGTTAACGCTTAGCTTGATCAGCTAGTTTAAAGGTAATTTACAGTCATCAGTGTATACTAACACCTATTAACTAAAAATGTACAATAATTTATCCGATAAAAAATATATACGATAAAAGACAACAGGCCCAGTTACGAACTCCCTTATCAATCAAAATTAAGTGACAGAATTTTATTTTTCACTTTATTAGCTTGTTCGAAATGGCACATGAGTTTACAGCTATAATAAAGGTTAAAGTCAAGAACTTTTCCAGTGATGAAATATTAATGTATAGTCGACTCGGAGGTCAATTATATTTTAATTAACAATTATTCCTCGAGCCCCAATGGCCTCTGAGTCGAGAGGAATAATTGTTTTAGTAAAATACAACTAGTTGGTCAAAAATATCGAGAATAAAAAAATTTAGCTAGTTAAAGCCAGACTTTAATCCTTTTTTGCCGCCAAAAAGCCGGTGCGTTTTGCTACTAATGGGGTATAACATACAGCCTAGTAGTAGCTCAACCAATTCAAGAACGCAGCATTGATAACGAGACCACTAGTTGGGTTTTACTTATCAGTGATATCTTTAAAGAGGTCAGTTTTCTTTAACGCCGCCTTTTCATTCACCCGTATTTGGCCAACCCTTCTTTGCTCTTTCCCCTTCTTCATACTTTTCAACATAGAAAAAAAACGTTACTTGAAGCCACAGAAGCAAAATGAAGATATAATTTAGACAATTTAACTTTAAGTTTCTGCCTTCAAGAAACTAACATAGGTCAAAAGAAACAGTACCCCTTAGTAAAACTGTTTTTTTAAGAATCAGTTTTATTAAAGTAGACAACACTGACCAAGGACATGGAGAATTAAGCCGCGAGTTGAACAAGAGCTCAAAGAGCTGTATCCTCTCTTGATTGTATCAACCCCACCCCCCCCCCACCCCCCAAACCCCCTTTAAGTTGATTGAATCGATTTCTCGATCTTTTCAAGATATAATCTTTACTTTATTAAACTCATTGAGGGCGAGCCACTGGATTAGTCTGGATTTTTCATGAACTTTTTCCGTTTCAAGTCGTTTTTTCCCCAAGGCCATTCTTTTTTCTTTCTCCGTTTAGCGTTGTCCGACCGACCCAAATTTTTGGCGTTTTCCAACAAAAAAAAGTAGCGACGTAGTTAAACCATTTTTCACTTGAAATAATTCTGTTAATCTGAAAACTGAGCATAGTAACAGCATAGAGAAAAACAGGAACATTTCTTACAGTGCATTGTGTATTTTGTTAATCCAAATATGTGAATGTTGACTTTTAACGTCGTCCTGTGGTACCAGGGCCTCCTATTCCGAGACTACTTGCGATTTTTTTTTTAGTTTTTTTTTTTTTTTTTTTTTTTTTCAATCCGACCTACCGACCCAATATCAGGAAACGCATCCGACGCCAAACGAAAAAAAAGGAGAGGGCGCAACTCCTCCTGATCCGCTAATAGCCCAGTGTTTAGACTGTTATGAACTTTGCCAGCTCAATAATTTAGTTTGAAGACCAAATACAATTAGCGAAATACTAAAATGCCAGCAGGAAGGTTTAAATACGGTCACTCCATCAGAACAGTGACCTCTCGAAATATATCCTTTGCTAAAATTGAAAAGGTATCTTGTCGAGGAACAAACTGGAATACCTCACTCAGATCCGTTGTATGAGAATATAGGAAAGACAATAATTCAAACCCGATGGTGAAGTGGTACCTGTCAATTGAAATGTCTTTCTTGTTCATCACTTTCACCCCAAAACTCTTATATATTTTTAAAAACTCTGAGTTTGTCACTGCAAAAGGAGAAAGTACATACCGTTCACTTTCAACCAAAAACGTCTGTTTTGAATAAATACAAGATCGAGAGAATGAGCTACACTCTCTCTTGATAAATATTGTCAGTTATGCCATTACAGGAGTAACTCTTTCTCGAACACTTTAAGCCGACAGTGAATCCACCAGGACATTGAGTAATTTTGATTTTCAGTGGACAAAAATCTTGTACCAGAATAATTTTAGTAAAGCATATTGCATTCTTTCTTACACATTTCAAGGGCTAAAGATGAAATAAATCATCTGTAGTAACACCAAAAAATTTCTCATGGGAGTCCGAGAAAATGAATGTCAAATTTTACAAAATTTGTTAAAAAAATTCTTACACATTAAAATTTTCAGAATTTTACCGATGAAATCACAATTCTTGTGAAATTTGACTTTCATTTTCTTGGACTTCCATGAGAAATTTTCTTTGGTGTTACTACAGATGATTTATTACATCTTTGCCCTTGAAAAATGTAAAAAAGAATGCAATATTCTTTAAATTATTCTGGTACAAGGTTTTTGTCCACTGAAAATTAAAATTACTCAATTTCCTGGTGGATTGGGTCTTAATTCGCACTTTTTATTTCTGGAGAGGTGAGGGGTAGGATGGTTTTTTCTTTTTTTAAAAAAAGGAAGAGAATTCGATGGAAAAGGAAATGACTGAGGAACAAAAAAATGTTGAGAATGTTAAAACAACGGAACATTAATTCTCTTTGCAATTTTAAAAAAGCCTTGGATACTTAAATCGACAAGTCAATAATCTTATATTGTCGATCAGCGGGAAATATGTTTTAATCGTTTAACGGGAGATAACTTCCAAGTCAGACTTGTGCCACAAGTCAGATCATTAAAAATATGTCGACAGTAAAACAAGAAATAATCTAGCAAGATGAATATCCAGATAAACAGATGTTGTAGCATGACTGTCGTCTCTGAGTGTCCTAAACGAAGAGTCGAACGAACTTTACATGTAACCGTCTGAGACGGATACAATTAGTTTTCGAACATACAAAAATGAATAGACTCAATGTTTTGCTAACATCACTTCCTGTCGCCCGAGAATTCCGCTGTATTTTCATTTTTATATAAATGAAATGAACTGCTGTGGTTCTTGAACTACAAGAGAGGTGTATGGCAGGATACCAGCCTAATCCAACTTAAACTGGCTGTCGGCAACTACCTTAGTTATTATAATTAACTGCATGAAGCTTTTTAGCTGCCTTTCAATCTTGCAGGGTCTCAATCTGAAGATTCCAAAACAAAGACCTGTAGTAACTGTAGCTGCTAAGAATTTGGGTAATTTTTTTCGTTCTGGATCGTTAGATGTTGTTGAAACGGAGAGCATATGAGAGTTATACTCGTGCGTGAAAATTGTCATTAATTATTACACTGGTATGCAGTTACAAAATTGTCCATGCATTTCACTTTTGCTTTTTATCACTTTGACGCGATAAATAATAAATTAGCCCTATGACTTAAAAGTCTTCCAGCGCGACAAAATGATTCAAACGGACGTCTTCAGCTACTAACTAAGGAATCCCGGCCGCCTGCGAGGATCTCAACCATCAGTTGACAAAAAAAGTAAGTTTTTTCTCAATGTACTTCTGCATTTTAAAACTTCTTATACAGTAAAACGCCACGAAGAAAAACCTAGATTTTTTGAACTTTGGCAAAATAGATTCTTATAGTTTGGAGTACTTATTGGAAGTTTAGGCTAAATAGGATTTTAATTTTTACGAAGAAGGATACTGTTGTTGACTACAAGAAATTGCTGTAAATAGTATTTGTCCTTCATAATAGGCATTTATTTACCAAAAATCTAGCAAAACTAGGTTAACAGCTAGACCAACTTTATTGCAGAAAACAAACATTTTTAAAATTTTTATTCTTGTTATTTGTTTTCTATTGTTGCATTTTACAATATATTTTCAGTACTGTAATGTAAATTTCCCATATTAATTAAAGCCAGACTTTTGGTCAAAATGTTTATGAAAATGTACTCTAACCCACATATAAGAACCTGTTGATTTTTCTTTGCTAAACTGGTTCTTATATTTTGGAGTATTAAAATGACAAATTTCTGCCAGCGGGTTGTTACGGTTAAACGACTCTTGTTATCGGGCTGCCCGCGAGGGCAAATCCTGAACAAGAAATGAACAGCACATTCTTTCTATGTCAAAAAAGAGACGAGCTGGCGGACGGAACTCCCAGAAGGCTTTGCATGTCCGTTCCTCACTTCCTTGAGACCTCAAAGCCCCTACCCCATTATCGGTCAATTCTGTGGCAAATTAAAGACCCATCTCAGTCATTTTTGGGCAAATATGTAATTTTCGCCATCCCAACTTAGTCACTTTCTATTTATGTATCTACCTTAACGATCTTTTAAATAGGTCATCCTAAAATGAATTGACCCTTTTTTCTTAATTGATTGAAGAACACTTTACTTTTCACCTACAGTACAAAAATTCTGGTACGTTTGCTAACCGTAAATATGAAGAACTGTCTTACTCCAAAAAATTCGAAAATGTGCGACTCCATTCTAGAATGCGACCCCATTATAGTCAATCCAGTCATGAAAATGAGACCCCATCTAGCGGCACATACCCATTAGTCCATTATATATAAGGAAGGGAACCACAACAGTTTGTTCGTCGTGGATCTCGTCGTCAGCCTTCTTTTGCTAGATTCTTTACCCTCCTAAATCCATTCCCCCTTTCCCTCTCTTGCTCAATCAACCATTCTACAAACAATCATCGCTTAGTTTTAGATCTTCTTGGGGTTGCTATTTGGGTCGTCGTCACACATCAACGCTCCTACCGGGAACAGTTTACAGAGAAGTTTAAAATTTTGTTTTGGATTCACTTTCAATGAATTTTCTTTCTTCTGCAGGTTAACCTTCCGAATGCTGACTTATCCGAGGATGATTCTTTACATTTTTCAACTTTGCTTCAGAACCGTTCTTGCGAAAATGGCAGGTTGGTCAGTCTTTGACAAACTTCCGGTTAGCGAGCCACTCAAAATGTCAATCAGTCGGTCAGTCAATTTATTTTTGTCATAAGGGAGTCAGATCACCCATACTCCAGTACAACCCGACGCTCCTATCCCCCCTCCCCGTTCGTAAGGTGGCTGGAATCCAGTCAGAATTGCAGCCCCACGATCTTTCGGCAACACACATGTATACATATATATCGGGTAGTAACCAGTAATTGTTAATAAAGCTAAAGCTCACGGAGATGCGCTGGTTTGAACTGTGCATCTCATATTGCGCATAACAACATGGCCGCCTTGAAAAAGAGCTTCTGAAAAGACAGTATTGAAATGAAGTTCAATCGAAGAAAAAAGTTAATGGAATTTTCGGTTACCGTTTTTTATCACCGATATATGTAGGTCTAAATGTGTTTGCGAATCTGCTTAACGTAAGAGGTACTCGTTTTGGCCATTAGGGAGCTTAAGCAAAGGCGTTTTTGAGCGACGGACGTCAACCGGAAGTGAGGCATTTTCCCTCTTAACATGCCTTGACGATATACAATTTGTATTCATTAGCTTATTCACTCTTATAGAGGCGAATTGACTGAAAATTTGGGCGAAACCACCGTTTAAAAAAGGAAAAAGGCCACTTCCGGTTGACGTGCGTCGCTTAAAAACGTCGTCGCTTAAGCTCCCTAATTATGCATGTACCTCTTTACCTCCTTTTGAATTAAGTCTCTGAAAAGTAAATGCTCGTCTGTTGTTTTAAAATAATTGTTTTGAATATGATTTCTGCAGGTTGCAGTTGAAGTTGACTCCTCACCGATGCGTTCGATAGTGACTGTTAAACTTGTGTATATATAGTCACTTTTTACATAAAATTGTCTTCGAATGGGCAATCGCGAATCACTAATAGCACAAATCACGCTTCAAGAAAAAAGTTAGGGCCTGTTTACATGAGGGTGGGGGACCCCAGGTAGGTGTGGTAACATGTGGCGGGTTACCCCACCTAACATGTAAACGTGATCACATTAAAATGAGAGATTGTATGGACAGGCGGGTTACCACTCTTACGCGGGTTACCTCACTTACCTGAGGTCCTCCACCATCGTGTAAACAGGCCCTTAAATGAGATGAGTCTCTACTCAGCCTCATCTCATCTTACTGGTCTCACTGGCCAGTATTCCCGTCAACTTCTGGTTAGGCCTACCTGTTGTTTTTCTCAGAGATGACGAACAGATCGTCCTTTTGTTGTTTGAAATAATGAACATCCAAGCCTGGAAGTAAGTTTTGAGGCCTCCGAACCATTTTAGCGTTTGCGGAATTCTTGTTTCCTTGTAGTTTTCTCATATTTGCTTGTCCTCTTGGTTAGAAGTTCCCCACATAAGCCTCGCTTTCACACGAAAGCAAGCACTAGTCTTAGCCCTCCCGAGAATACTATTCTCTTCATGCCTTTTCTTGATTATGTATTGACATGGTTGGGAGAGAATTGATGTTGCGGCTTACTTTTGGAAAGCAGAGGTTTGATAAACAAACAAGGGTGATTTAACAAGTTTAAGCGTGACAAAACACGGACACGAGTTTTGTGAATGGCTTACATCTTTCCTCTAGATGTCTTGTCCATTTTTTCAATAATTGTTGCGGGTTGAATAATTTTGTCAAGACAACTCAATCGCTTTTCATCTGATTAAATAACAACTAATAAGTTTCAACATGGAGAAAATCTGCCTTTTTAGTTAAATAAATCATACTCATCATTCAACAGAAGCATACAGCCTGAGCATTCGTGAAGCCACAAGGGACCTTTTACTGAGGCATGCCACAGCTGTGGAAATGCATGAGCAAATGAAAATCTTCTTTCCCCCATCCCTTCTCGGCCTCGCCCCTTCCGCTAGCATTTTCCAGGTTAAAAGATAGTAGTGCAGTCCGACAGCTGTTAATAGTGATTTGCTTTACTTGTTTTATTACCCGGACGTCTATCTGAGAGCCTGGTAAAGGTCACAAGATCGCCAGAGCCCTCCTTTATAATTGCCTACAAACCTGCACAGATCTCGTTATTTCCTTTGCAATTTTTACAAAATAAAATGTCATGTGATCTTGTAAATCGCTTTGAGCGGCAGTTCTACTTTACATAAGGAGAATCCTTCTTCATTAAGCATTGCCCTTTCTTGTAAGTTGCAGGTGACTTGAAAGTAACATTGGCCATGTTTTCTGGTCTCGAAGATCCTCAGTGGGTGATACCAACGACAAGCGAAGCGTACAAAGATGTTAAGGTATACCTAGATCAAGCGATACAGAAGGGCCTTACATTCTCTTCCGGAGATATGCCTGCAAAGCTTGGCTACAGGGGCTTTCTAGTAAAAGAAGGGACTGGTCCCGAGCGGTTAATTGTTGGTCCCAACACGATACCCTTACAACTTCGTTTGCTAGATACCGCACCCACCACGATTTTGCTCGAAGGTGACCGCCAGGATATTGCGGAAGAGATTTCCTCGGGTGCTGTCATAGCTGAAATCAGTGGTCGGAAGGCCAGACGCTGGGCACCTCCTTACGAGCCCTCGCAGTGGCAGACGGAACGAAGAAGGTTGTGCAACAACTGTTACAATTATGCAACTATGAGAGCGACGGATAACTTCGCGCAGCCTGGCCGTGGAAGTGGACAACCTTTCCACCCACGTTTTTTTAGAGGTCAAGACGTCAAAGAAGCTGCACAACGTGATGGCTTGGAGGTATATGATCCCCCGCTGGGAAGTGGCGAAGTTCGCAGATTCCCCCTGGAAGGAAAACATCTTGTCGCCCTTGTAGTTCGAGATGGTTAGTAAATCTTGATGTTTTTTTTTAATAGTAGAGAGTTTTAGATCCGAGTTTACCGCGAACCTCTAACCGCTGGAGGTCACGTGACAAGTCTTTCGCGTCACGTTTGAGGTTTACGATGTGCGTTTTCAACGTGGGCAGATAGATTTTCACGTATGTCATTTACCTGAAAGATTTTAGAGTATAAATCTTGTTTTATCCCACGTAATGATGCAAAAATCTTGTGGAGCAAGTCTTTATCCATTAACAAAGGCACAAATACGGGCGAAATGCTAAATTTGATAAATCCTATTGGATCTTGAAAACAAGCGCCATTCATGGCTGCTGGTTCAAAATGGCGGCCGTAAAATTACAAGAAGAACTAATGTAAGAATTTACAGCTCTTTGCTGCTAGATAACCCGGTGTTACGGTAAATTTCTTTTATTTTCACTGATTGATTTTTCTTCTATTTCTAAGTGGAAAAATAAACCAGAATCCACTTCTTTAATCCACCACCAATCTAAATCGAATTATTTTTGAACGTTGAACCGCAAACGGGTAACGGCGAACCGCGGTTAGAGGTTCGCGGTAAACTCGGATCTAAAACTCTCTAGTGGAAAGTTGGATGTTCGAACCGCTATGTGTTCTAATTAAGGGACAAAAAAGGGAATAACCATAAAGTATTACAGCCTTTCATTAAAACAAGTCTGAAGTCACATGAATAACTATTAATAACGACTATAACTATAACTTAACCTTAAATTCAGCCTCAAAAAAAAGTATGTGTAAGAACAGCCTACCATCATGAAACAACTTCATCTTCAAGGTATAATGTTCATGCATGGTTCTGGCAATAGGACACACTTGTACCTCTGCGTGTCGACAAGTTAGCCTTGAAAAGCTAGAGCTAATTCGTTAAGATAACTAGGGTTCATTCTTAATACCCAGGCAAAACGAATTGGAATTAAATTTAAAATTTACATTAAATTAAATTTAGTTCATAAACTCATTAATATTTCGGGTAGGCATATTGTCAAATTTAACTTGGTAATATTTATCACGTGTAAGGATCCTTCACCCGTAATATGTGGAGGTTAAAGAAGTTATTTTGTTGAAATAAAAGTAAAATTTTGATTTAAATAACACTGCCTGGCTTAATTACGAACACCCCTTTAATACACTTAATAAGGGGTTTGACGTTACAATCGGCTAAGAAATCAAATTACAGAACGTTTTGATGCTCTAGTGCACAAGCTAAATGATAACATCAACAATAAAATGATTCTATGTTGTTGCTACTAACTGCTATGCTATTTGTGTATCCGCCCTTTTAGACACCTACAAACGCAGGGGCGATTTTCATTGGTACCGTCTGGACAAAAATCCTGGTGTTCGTCCAGATCCTGATGGGTTTTGGTCCCACAAACAAGGCGAATCCCACGTCACAGACAGAGATAACCAAAGGCAGAGGATCACAGATCCGAGCAAGCTGGATCCACTCAAAAATCATGGTTACGAATTCGTTGCTTTCATGACAGTATCATTGAGTGACAACCTCAAACTTCAGGGCCCCCTAAATTGTGACCAAAGGTTGAAAGAGGAGCATGAATCTGAAGCGCCCAGTTGGTAAATAATAATAATAGAACATTTGTACATTGTCGTCATTTGTTTTCATTTGCAAACTAGGGCTATCGCCTCGGCTAAAAAGTAAGAGAGCGGATACGGTATTCTGTACTATCAGTAATAGTAATAAATTGTAACTGTAGGTTATTGCCCAAAAGTCTCACAATGTTGTTACGCATTTGTTAATTCTACTTGTTGTCTACTTGTTTGAAGTGGTCTTGCCCCAAAGATAGAGGCGAGGCAAATAATAGAAAATAAAATGATTGTTATTCACTCAAAATAATTCGCCGTTTCTGACTGGTCCCAATCCTCCGGCTACTTCGTCAATAACAAACCGGCGCTGACCAAATTTGGAAGATGCGAGCAATATACCATCAATTCTGTAGTATACAGCTATTTCGAGAAAGGTTGTCGGAAAAAGTGCACGCGACAATCCCGAAAGGCATTCTGGGTGGTTTTAAGTTCACTGTTCTTTAAAGAAATTTGAAAGAATAGGTAAGAAAGGCCGTCGAAATGTGTTTACGAGTGCTAAAGGAAAGCAACAAAAGTAGGTTCGACAGGTACACTCGTCAGAAACAGTGTATTGATCATATCCCATATTTCCTTTCGGGATTGTCGCGTGCACATTTTTCCGACAACCTTTCTCGAAATTGCTGTATATTTGATTGGGAACGAGGTTGATCGATTGAAAACGAGGCTGCTTGCATGGGCAATAGACCATCGATCAACTTCATTTCCAGGCGCGGAGGCCTAGTTGTTTATACACGAGTGAACTAAAACAAACCCCCGTGGTGTGAACGTCTATCTGAAGACGGAACAGCTGAATTTCTGACTAAAACTGAACGGAAGGAAAGCATGATTTCGCAAAACATATTTCTCTATGGATGTTATCTATTTGTTAATTACAAAATGATGTGAAAGCTACGCGCGCTGAGATTGGTCGTTGCCCTTGATCTATCATGGTACAGACACATGGATGACGTCACGGAAACTTGTTTTCTTTTTGTTCAACATGGCGCGCGGTTTTGAAAATGCTTGTGAGATTATTTCGGATTAAAGCGAGTGAAAGCCTCGGAAAAAATCTTAGCAGGAACTATTTACAAAGAAGAAAAATGGAGAAACTGAGACGAACAGATCTCTTGTTCAACTTGAGAATGCCAAAACTACAAGAAATCTTCACAACAGTTGCTATCGTGTGTCATCACTACGAGAGATTCGCTGGTTTGCCACATGTTTTCGCTATTATTTTGCTTTGAGCAAGAAAAGACGTTGAAAAACGTTTCGAAGAAACTCTATACAATTAAGCAAGATAAAGAAATTAAAAGAAGAAGTAGAGAGGAAAAAAAA
>NC_133201.1:9654607-9757107 GCF_958299795.1 Porites lutea
AGTCAGATAAAAACGTGACCTTTTAAGTGTGAGAAAAAGGATCGCAAAGTTAAGAGCGTAAGAATCAACCAGTGATTTCGCATCAAAAAACTAATTTTTCTTAAATTTTTGATGCGAAATCACTGGTCGGTTCTTACGGAGACACGCTCTTAATTGTACTCTAGAGCAGGTAGCATTTAATAAGTAATATAGTGATTCGATCACGAAACTTCGAACATTTATATTTTCTCCCCCGCAAACAAATCAGATGAAAACAAACGAGACACAACCGGAAAGGAATATGTACTTTTAATTTTGTTTACGGTTTGTTTTTGGCTTTTTTAAAAATAAATTCTTACAACTTTGCGACCATGATTTTCCGTTCATGATTTCTTTTGATGAGGCATTCACTTTTATTGAACTGTAAATATTGCGTCTTGTGGACACTTTCTTCTATTTCGTTGCATTTCATTCGTGAATTGTTTTACTTTGATGCTTAAGTGCCTCTGATTAGGGCACGCGTTCGTAATCATGAATAATTTACGACCCAAAATACCGTTTAACCAACAATTTAACAAAGAAATACTGTGGAATTATTTAACTTTACCTTGTAGAGGTAAAACAAAGTGAGGGGTTCTATCGCCTGCCCTCCAACCTAGAATGTAAGTATTGTTAGAAATATAACTAAAACAAGAAGTTTAAAAACTCAAAACCGCAAACGAAAAAACGTTAATTATGCCTGTTAACTGGTAAATACTGATACTATTATCGATAAGTCCATTATAACATAATTAAAGCGGGGTTTATACAGAGGATATGAAAGCGACGAAAAGCACCTTCCCTGTTTTAAGTCAATACATCATTACCCTTGTGCCAACAATACTTCCCGCAATTGCCTTCATATTCGTGTTGCTAGTTTTCAGTTGTAGTCAGTTTTTAGCTAGAAATAGCTGGTATAAAACCAGACGTTTCACGCATCCTGTGGCTTAGATATCAGGGGCACACAACGACAATTTTCGGGAAAATATCTGTTCGGAAGACGATTTGAGATCTAGAATTTTCTGAACGTTTGTTGTAAAATTTCTTGCCTGCCTGCCTCTCCTGGGATTTTCGAACATCTAAAAAAAGGTAAAAATGCCCATTTTCAACGGATTTTTACCCTAAAAAGGTCACCTAGAATTTCCGGGAGCCTCTTTTCTGGCTGAAATTCTCGAACAGGTAAGTTTTGATCCCTATAACTCTCGGATCACTAGACTTTCAGCTAGGAAATCCGGACAGATGAAAAAATTTTAGGGGATAAAAATATGCCTATATCTACCGTTTAAATACTAAAACACGTTTAACAATGCTATGTTTAATATTCCCGTTGGGTGCCCCTGAGATATCGACATGAAGTTATCGATAACGGAACGAATCAAAATGAACATATTGTACTTGTCATCATATGTAAACTGTAAAAGCCATAAATTTAGGATCATGAATTTTTTCCTTTTTCTCTCAATTGAAAGAAAAAAAAATGCTGCCGCACAGAGTAGGAAAGAACAACGATCAGGGATCAGGGAGATTCAGACGATCGACATGGTAGTGACAATTTTGTGGAACACAGATGTTCCATGTGGGGCATATTCATACGACACTGAACATATTTTCCTTTACCAGATTTTGGGGGTTATCTATACAAATTCAACTCCCAGCTACCATCTTACACACAACCACTATTTGATCTCTCTGCAGTAAATGAGATCTTGAATAGTAGCCCTCAGTTTCAACTTGGGCCCAGTTCAAAAGTCGATCTTTTCATGTACTCACCTAATCCCTTCATTAGGGAGTTACGCAACGACGGCGGCGACGGCTACGAAAACGTCAATTAAAAATTGAATTTGCGCTGCCTCGAACTTAATCGCGCTTATTCCATCTCGTTTAATGTGTCAAATGTTGGCAAATTCTTTTGGAGTTGAATTCTAAAGGACTGCATCAATGTTCAGGAAAAGAAAAAGAAAGAAGTTGTATTTTGTTCCCGTCCTCGACAAAACGTGAAATTAGGTAGTTTCACGTTGTAGTCGTGCAACGACGGCAGAGAAATGTACAAAAAAGCGGGATGCACGTGCAAAGTTGTTGTTTTGCTTGTCTAAACCTATTGCTTTTTTGCCGTTCTCGTTTCCGTCATCGTCGTCGTTGCGTTAACTCCCTAATTAAGTACATGAAGAGATCGACGTTTGAATCAATTAAGTCCGACATATCTAATTTGGGTTGACCCATGAACTATGTTCGAGTGGCCCACTATAGGAAATTTTGACTGCGGAGCGACCAGGTTTCAAACGTCGACCATTTCATGTGCCGAACCCAATGCATATATTTCGGCGATTTATTTTCACTGGTAAATAAACATTGTAAAAATGAATTGAGTTCGACGAATCAACCGTCGAACTTACATTATTTGGGCAGACTCAAAAGTTCGGTACTGAAAAGTTCGACGTCCTGAATAACTGTGGCTTCCTTAGACGACTCTTGATTAATGCACGATTTAATAATAATAATAATAATAATAATAATAATAATAATAATAACAAACAGAAAATTACTGTTAAAAAGTATTTAAAACAAAATGCAAAATGCAACTAAACGACAGAAATAAAACTGGAACTTAAATTGCTTTGCGAATTTTAACAAACAGAAAATTACTGTTAAAAAGTATTTAAAACACCAAAATTGACCCTTTCACATTTTATAAGCCTAGAACGACAATAATTTTTGGAATTTTCGGTTAGATCGGGTGAGTTGTGGAAATGCTCCAGTTGAAAATAATGCAAATCGTTTCTTGCTCAGTTCAAAAGGCTATCTCTATCCCATTCTACGGGTTGGGGTATATAGCTTTACACTCAAGCGGGCAAAAAGTGCATTCTCAAAATAATAAACCATGCCATTGCACAATGCAGGCAGCAGCCCAATGAATTCCCACTATATCGGGGACTTAAATACTATTATAATTGTTATAAAAGTAATAATAGTAACACAGTCGTCCAGATATTACTGTAGTACACAAAGACAAACCAGAGTGGACATTGCTGTGCCAGCGGACCAAATATCCTTAGTAAGGAGGAGGAAAAGGTGGAAAAGTATCAAGACCTATAGCTCTCGAAAGTAAAAGAATCCTCCTGTCGCCCGCAATATTAATAATAATAATAATAATAATAATAATAATAATAATAATAATAATAATACGAATGCTTCCCTCAGAAAAAGAAGCGAGTTAGGGATAAAGACATACCCTATATGACGACCGCATGGAAAAATGACATCCGAGCAAAGAGAGGAGCTTTTAAGAAGTATCTAAATGAAAGGACACAACAAAACTGGGAAGAGAAAGTGAAATGTCGAAATGAGGCAACCAGACAAAGAAGAATTGCTGTACGGCAATACTGGAAGAAAAAGACGTCTGACCTTAAAGAAAACCTAAGAACGTTCTTTGAAACTTTTAAACCGTTTCTTGGATCTAAGAAAGGGGTCTTGGGAACTGATATTAACTTAAACGTTGACGGCAAGATCATTAGCAACCAAGAGACTGTTGCGGAAATATTAGCAGGTCACTTTGCTACGATAGCAAGCGATATTGGAGATGTCAACTTAAGAAACTCCTCGGAGAATGACTTAAATAATCATCCAAGTGTCTTGCAAATACAAATGGCGAGTAGTTCAGAACCAATGATCGAGTCCAATCCAGTCAACCAAGCACAAGTTAGAAAGGCTCTGGAGTCACTTAATACGAGGAAAGCATCAGGAGGAAAGCATATGCCAGCCAGAGTACTGAAATATGGAGCGGAAAAACTTGCTATACCACTGGTGAATCTTTACAATTCATGTATTACAAACCGACAATGGCCAAACAACTGGACAAGGGGGGAATGGACGCCCGTCTTTAAGAAAGAGGATCCACAAGATTGTCGTAACTATCGACCAATAACTATCCTTCCAGTGGTTAGTAAGGTGTTCGAGCAGCTACTTAGCGACCAGATTTCTAAGCAGTTCGACAGCCGTCTGGATCCCCGAATTACGGCATATAGTAAACGCCACAGTTGTGAAACAACATTGATAAGTCTTATTGAAGCGTGGAAATCAGCACGTGATAACCAGCAAATTGTTAAAATCTTATCTAACGACTGGAGTAAGGCTTTTGATTCGCTTAATCCGTCCTTAATGATCAGCAAATTAAAAGCGTATGGTTTTAATGATGAACTATGTGATCTACTTCGATCTTACCTGTGTAATCGACTGAACCGAGTGAAACTGGGAGCTTTCAGAGGTGAATGGAAGCGTACAGATAGGGGTTGTCCACAAGGATCGGCCCTTGGTCCATTGTTATGAAACCCCGGTATGGAACATCTTTCAAAACGATCGGACATACGTAATAACTTCGCATCTCTCTATATACGTGGATGACCATCAAATGTATGAAACAGCGGGGAACCTGAAAATGGCTGACACCAATCTTATGAGGAATGCCAATAGGGCCTCCGAATGGTACGCTAGCAATCTGCTACAAGGAAACCTGAGCAAATATCAAACTATGACTTTAAAGCATAACAAGACAGAAAGTAACACTCCATTACACTTTCAAGGAAACACAATCGAATCTTCTGACTGTCTTAAATTGCCAGGGGTCACCATAGGTGAACAGTTGAATTTTAACACTCATATTAATGAAATATGTAAGAAGGCGAGTCAAAGGGTAGGTGTAATGTTAAGGCTTAAAAAACTTGTCCCTACCAATACTAAATTAACTCTGTATAAATCAGCCATATTGCCTTACTTAACCTATTGCCACCTGACTTGGCATTTCTGTAGTGCCACCGACAAAAGAAAGCTTGAACAGGTCCAAGAAAGAGCACTGCGCGCAGTTTTCCTAGATAAGCAATCAAGCTACCAAGCATTGCTGGACAAAAGTGACCTAACGACTCTTCAGAACAGAAGACTGCAAGATATTGCTATCCTTATGTATAAGGTGAAACACAAACTATGCCCCATCAAAATATCCGAGCTATTTCACGCGCATTGCTCACCCTGCAACTTGAGGACGGCAGAGTCCGCCATTCCCAGATTTAGGACCAATAAATATGGTAAACACTCGCTCACCTACCTGGGACCAAAGTTGTGGAATAAGCTACCAAGCGAAATCAGAACTCTCCCATCATTATTTAGTTTCAAAAATTGTATTCGTAAATTTGATCTAGGTGTAATGATAGACGACGACAATTGCTCCAATTGCATCCTTTGTAATTCTTAATCTTTTTAAATCAATTATTTCATTAGTTGATAGTTAGTAGGTTTTTTAACTATATTTTATTGTTAGGTAACTATATTATATTGTTAGGTGTCCCCAATTAGTAGAGGGGTTCTTAACCCCATCGGCTAGACATTCCAAGACACATTAATAAAGTTTATGTATGTATGTATGTATGTATGTATGTATGTATGTATGTATGTATGTATGTATGTATGTATGTAATAATAATCGAGAAGTGCGCAACGATGGTAATGAAAAGAGGCAAGCTGGATAAGTCAGAGGGCATAAGATTGCCTGATGGAAGAATAATCCGAGGTATTGGAGATGAAGTTGAAGGTTATAAATACCTGGGGGTGTTGGAGGCCGATGACATTATGCATGAGGAATTAAAGAGAAGTATGAAGAAGGAGTACATTAGGAGAGTGAAGAAAACTTTGTCCTCAAAGCTAAATGCTGGCAATGTCATAAAGGCTATTAACAGCTGGGCTGTATCTCTACTTCGGTACAGTGGGGGGATTGTAAATTGGACAAAGAGTGAGCTTGCTGAATTGGATCGTACGACCAGGAAACTATTAACCATCCATGGCGCTCTTCACCCCAGGTCCAATGTAAGCCGCTTGTACTTACCAAGAAGAGAAGGAGGGCGTGGACTAATTAGTGTTGAGGACGCGATTAACATTGAAGAAAGAAATATCAATGTCTACGTCTGCCAGAGCCAGGAACGGTTGTTGAAAGCTGCATGGAAGAGGAAGAATGTCAATGAAATTGAAACGCCAAAGGAATATAAGGAAAAGATGAAGAGGAAAAGAACTGAGGACTGGTCTGGAAAGCAGCTGCATGGGCAGTTCAAGAGAGAGACAGATGACCTATCTGGTGTGTCTTGGGAGTGGATAATTAAGCACTGGTGAACTGAAGAAGGAGACAGAAGGGCTTATTTTTGCCGCGCAAGATCGGGCACTAAGAACAAACGCCGTAAAAGCCAGAATCGAAAACCAAAATGTATCATCCAAATGCAGAATGTGTGGTAGCCACGATGAAACTGTGCAGCATATTTTAGTTGCCCCAAGCTTGCGCAGACAGAATATAAAAAAAGGCATAATGTTGTTGGGCGGGTCATTCATTGGGAGGTGTGCAAGGAATATGGAGTTGAGTGCAGTGACAAATGGTATGAGCATTCCCCCAAAAGCGTAGAAGAGAATGAGGAGGTTAAACTGTTGTGGGACTTTACCATCCAAACAGACCGTGAAATCCATCACAGGAGGCCAGACATTGTAATTCAGAAAAAGAAGGCAAAGGAAACAATCATTGAGGACATAGCTGTTCCCGGAGATAGTAATATACTGCGGAAAGAAACTGAAAAGTGTGAAAAGTACCAAGACCTGGCAAGAGAGATTCAAAGGATCTGGAAATCAAAGACAAAAGTGGTGCCAGTCGTTGTAGGTGCATTGGGTTCAGTGTCAAAGAAGCTGGCAGGCCACTTGGAGCAACTAGGAATTAAGAATCGAACAAGAACGATGCAAAAGTCGGCACTTCTCGGATCGGCACATATCCTCAGAAAAGTGCTGGAAGTCTGAGGTCTCGGGATGAGACTTGACTGGATATTTCTCCCCAGGGAAAATCCCTGTGCTGAATTTTACATAATAATAATAATAATAATAATAATAATAATAATTATTATTATTATTATTATTATTATTATTATTATTATTATTATTATTACTACTACAGGAGGATTCTTTTACTTTCGAGAGCTAGGTCTCGATACTTTTCCGCCTTTTCCTCCTCCTTACTAAGGATATTTGGTCCGCTGGCACAGCAATGTCCACTCTGGTTTGTCTTTATGTACTACAGTAATATCTGGACGACTGTGTTACTATTATTATTTTTATAACAATTATAATAATATTAAAGACTCCCATATAGTGGGGATTCATTGGGCTGCTGCCTGCATGGTGCAATGGCATGGTTTATTATTTTGAGAATGCACTTTTTGCCCGCTTGAGTGTAAAGCTATATACCCCAACCCGTAGAATGGGATAGAGATAGCCTTTTGAACTGAGCAAGAAACGATTTCCATTATTTTCAACTGGAGCATTTCCACAACTCACCCGATCTAACCAAAAATTCCAAAAATTATTGTCGTTCTAGGCTTATAAAATGTGAAAGGGTCAATTTTGGTGTTTTAAATACTTTTTAACAGTAATTTTCTGTTTGTTAAAATTCGCAAAGCAATTTAAGTTCCAGTTTTATTTCTGTCGTTTAGTTGCATTTAAAGCCCCTCTAACTACCCGAGTCAATATGTTCCTATTTGACGGGGCGACCACGTTTTACATGCATGGAGAGAATTGCAGCAAGCTAGAGCTTTTGCCGCGGGGACCATGGGAGGGCATTGTTTCGGCAGCTCCCGCACTGGCTAACTACGTTATCCGAATACTGAATGTAGACAATGATTCCCCTCGGAAGTTGATTACACACTGATTATTTATGTATGGTTGGTGTTGCAGACTTCTACAGAGATGCTGGCCTATCTAACGTTCTTCAGCGTTGCTTTACTGCAAATTGTCTCCACTGCTGAACAGCAAGAGCCCAACTTTGGTTTGTTGGTTTCCGTAATAAAGTTCTTCGAAATCCTTAGGCCGAACTTTTCATGAGCCGAACCTAATACATTGAATTAAGTACATGAAAAGTTCGGCGTCTGAATTTATTAGGAACGCCTGTTTCAATTTGGAACGCGCCTCAGCCGTTCTCTTCCCGCCTAGCCCGCCGAGAATTTCGACTTTGGATCGACTTTTGAACGGTTTGGATTCAGACGCCGACCTTTTCATGTGCCGAACCAAATGCATAAGTTATCATATAGTATTGAGTAAAAAGTTTGACCGAAATGAATGGTTTTCTCCTTTTGAATTAAGTTCAGCTGGGATCAAGATCGGCGTCTGAATCAGCTCAGCATGTCTAAGCTATTTAGGTCGGTCTTAATTCGAATTAGGCTCGGCTCATAAAAAGTTCGGCGTCCAAACCGGGCCCTAGTCATAACATAGTACCCAGGCGCACGAAGGCCCAAAAACACTTAAATAGCGACTGGGTTTGAATCTGCAACTAAACTATAACCATTTGCGAAAAGGCATGAATATACTTAGTCTAGTGTACAGCTGCCCTCCCCCCTCAGGAAATAAAAATCTGAAGGGGTAGTTATACACAGAGACTTTCTAGGCAACAAGATTCTGAAACAAAGAGAGGCTTAAGGGCCCGTTTACTTGGTGCTGGGGGACCCCAGGTATAGCTGAGGTAACATGTGGCGGGTCACCCCACCTATCATGTAAACGTGATCAATTTAAAATGAGAAATTATATGGACAGGCGGGTTACCCCACTTAAGCGGGTTACTTCACCTGCCTGGGGTCCCCCACCTCCATGTAAACAGGCCCTTAACCATAATTCTCTCTCACAAGCCCTACCGTCCGCCATCACTTCTGTTAAAAGTGTGAGAAGGATCGCAGTCAAATATACAGATTTCAACCAATTTATAGTTGCAGTTGATCTGCATTACGCGGCTGCCTATTAAGCGTCCTGTAATCAAAGTCCAGAAGAAATAATTGTGCCGAAGAATAGGGAATTAACCTTCTATTAAGCGGCCATAAACAATGTCTCTCTTTCACTCGCGAACGTAAATTTTACGCTCGCATCGCATGTAAAAATTACGTGACAGAGGAAATCCGCCCTTACTGTACTGTTTTCTGTTCTTTACAGAAGTGTTCACTGTGGTAGTGTCGTTCTTTTCCGGTCGGGATAATCCACAGTTTATTGTCAAAGGTAACCAGGAACTTAAAGCGCGAATGGTTGAGGCCAGAGACAATGGATGGTTCGGCCTGCCTGCACAGATGCCGGCTAGACTTGGCTACAGAGGAATACTGGTGGAGGATAAGATTACCAAGATTGCGGGACTTCTCGTTGGACCGAAAAGTGCTAAACTACAACTGGAGTTGCTTAGGGGCGTTCAACTTAAAGAGGGTGATCGAAAGGAAATTGAAGACGACATAAACTCAGGAATGATCGATTTTGAAAAAGCTCCTATTTTCGAAGTACGAGGAAAGCGTTATGCACCTCCTTACGACCCGGCTGTGTGGAATGCATTGGAGCCTGCCTACAGGAGACAAAGGTGCAATAACTGTTATAACTACGCGAATCGCCGTGCAACGGATAACAGAGCCCAGCCTGGAAATGGTGGTGGACAGCAGTATACCGTCGATGCTGTTGGTGCGGCAATAGCCAATCCGTACACCGCTGCAAATCTTAGAGCAGCCGCGCTAAGAGATGGCTTGCTTCAGCTCAACCCGCACCCAGCACCAGCTGATCCAGTGCCTGGAGCTCCAAATCACCCTTGGCGCCACTTGGTAGCACTAGTTGTTAGACCAGGTATGTGAAAATCACGTGATTAGATCCCGGAGTGGTGAGCATGCCCCTCTAATGGCCGATACGGGGAGGCTCCGCCCCAAAGGGGGCCTTTTGTTCTGGATCAGTATACGTTTCTGGGGAACTGCCCACCGACCCCTCCCCTAAGCCAACATTTTGCCCTAAGTGAGAAGTAAGTGTTAATGTTGGCTTAGGGGAGGGGTAGGTGAGCAGTTTCCCAGAAACGTACAATTTAGAACCTCTTCCGTATGGCAGGTTTTACGGAAAATTTGAATAGTGTACCGTAAACTTCTACTTCTAAGCCCTGGGCTTATGTATCTCAGGTAAGGGACTTTAGGGGGGCTAATGATATACGCGGAGAGTCTTACATCTGAAACGGCCTATAATCGAAAGATAAAACACGGCTAGAAGCAAGCTATAAGGATCTCGACACTGCTTCGCTGGTTATTAACCGAGCGGAAATAATAATAATAATATAATAATAATAATAATAATAATAATATAATAATAATAATAATAATAATAATAATAATAATAAACTTTATTTATATACCGCTATTTCCATATGCTCAATAGCGCTTTACAGAATTCATACAAAGCAAAAAATAATAAATTAAAAACTTACATCGAATGATGATAAAAGGAACACCAGACGAATTACATAAGTTACAATAAAAATCCTATTTAAAAATTCTAAGCTGCAATTAAAAACTAAATCCCTAAGACTTAAAACGATAACATCTGAAAGATATATGATTTGATATTCTATAATTATATTACATTGGCTAAACCTAGTCCCCGTAAGTAAGTTTAAAAAGGTAAGTCTTAATGTTGGTTTTAAACTCTGATAATGTGGCGCTTCTGCGAATATACTGTGGAAGTGAGTTCCACCAATGAGGTTCTGCAAAAAAGAGAAAGACCTTTGGCCATAGGTAACTACACTAACTGATGGTACCTTAGTAGGTTCCTTTTTGAGGATCGCAAGGTCCTGGTCGGTACGTATGGCTTAAGCAATTCTTTAATATAGGCAGGTGCTAACCCATTGAGTGCTATATAGGTTATCAGTAATAATTTAAAAATAATACTTTGACTGACTGGAAGCCAGTGGAGTTGTTGTAAAATAGGCGTAAGGTAACCATACTTCCTACTTCCTGTAATAAGTTGTGCAGCAGAATTAAGTCTGTGAAGCAGGCTGGCTATAACAGTGCTGACGAAGATAAGTTTTGTCTTGATTGTTAAATAACGTTCGAATGCAGTTGAGAGCTTAAAAGAGAGGGGACTTATCAACTTTCTTGCCCTGAAAAGAGGGGGGGGGGGGGGGCTTATTCGAGAGAGGGGCCTTATTCGAGAGGGGAGGCTTAATAGAGGATTTACGGTATATGGCTTATTTTAGGGAGTACCCCCCCGGAAAATCTGTATATTATACTTCCTCTCCATCCTATCGCCCAAGAGAAGGAATTCGGACTCTGGAATCGGAAAACTTTTGCCTGTGGAATCTGGAATCTTGGACCTTGGAATCCGGAATACATCTGTGGGAATCCGGAATCCCACTAACAATTGAAATCCGGAATTCAAGTTCCACTGACAAAGATCTGGAATCCAGTAATTAGAATCCAGAATCCAAGACTGTCTTGGATTCACTTACATGGGGCGAGTCCTAATTGAAACCCAGTCCCTGATTGTTGATACTAAAATGCATTGCTGTTCTGCTTCTCTAGCTACAGGTTTACGCGGTGGAGATCATCACTGGTATCGACTGGATAACAACGGGCAGTGGTCGCACAAACCTGGTGAGACACGGGTCAGACAGACTGACAACGGAGGAAACCCAATCGTAGACCCAAGGGTTTCCAACAATGGTGCTTATCAGTTCGCTTTTTTTATGATCTCAGATCCATTCACAATTCACATAAATGGCAATTTTGTGTGTCCTGCGTGAGCAAATACAGAATCATGACTTTCACTATATTGCTTGAGGAAAGACCTTTAAAACATGATACGAGGTTGAAAATTTATGGTAAACGCTGTAAAAATAGTAGTTAAAATGGTAGTTCCTTAGTGCTGCATCGTAGTTTAACACCATTAAGTTCTACCACCGGGGGGTGGGGAGGGTAGGGGCATGCCCTCCCCAGAAAAGCGATGACTGTGCCTGAAGTGTTAACTTTTTCAGGCGTGCATATCAAAAAGTATTTAATTCACGATGTTACGTATACAAAATAGTAGGAAAATCTATCATGGAAGGGTCTTTAATTAAAATGTTTAGGAAAGACGTGGCTTATGATTTATATTTTAATTTGTTGAAAGTAACAAGGAAATGGCAGACTTCTTGTTTTGTCAAGACAGTAAAATTGACGGCGTAAGGGTTTCCACCTGCGCAAAAACACAGCTGATTGAATAACAAAATACTGCGATTACGTTTCACAAGGATTCTCAGTCAAGAAACGGAGCCATTATTTAGTAATTAAACCCCTTCCGGCGCCTGGTATATCGGAGGTTAGGGACGGACCATTGGAAAAGTTATGGGGGGGGGGAGAGGGGAATTTTCGAGCTACAGGAATTTTTTTCGTCATCAAATTCCTTGTAGGAATTTTTTTTAGGCCTTAGCAGGATTAATTGGCGTGCAAGAATTTTTTTTTCATTTAATTTTCCCTTGCGCGATTTTTTTTTTGTACTTCGCCCGTTCCCCCCCCCCCCCCCCCCGCCCATAAGTTTTCTAATGGTCCGTCCCTTAACGCCCGCGGCTGAGAGATTGAGGACAATCTCTCAGCCAAGGACATTATCGTCCGATATACCAGCAAACCAGAAAAGGGTTTATAACCCCTGCATCAACTTTCAGCTGATGCTTTCATAAAAAAACCAATCTTTTACTGAGTGTTATTTGTAACGTTTTCAGTGAACTTTGACGGAATGAAGTAAACATGAGGGGGACTAGGATGCCTAATCAGAACACAAATTGTTATTCTCAGTGTCATAACAGGACACCGTTATTTCACTGGTTGTGTTTTTATGGAATAGTTTTAGTTTTTTCTTCCTTTCCAAACATACTAGAGATGTAAAAAATTAATCAGAGGATTATATGACAAGCTGCTGGTAAGTACGTGGTGTAACCATCATGTAGTGGTTTCACGTTAACTGAAACCAATGATTGTATATACAGCCCAGAATACTCGTACATAGCCCTACTGTTATTCTACAGCACGAGTGTAAAAGTACTATATTTTGTTGGCATATATTATAGATTGGTAGGGAAACTCAAGGATACTTTTCATTTATGCGCCCAACGCGAGTACTTAGAGCATAGCAGTCTGATCAACCTAGCAAATCGTTCCCTCTAACCCACCCAGATCTATTTTGGTGTATGTTTTATGACAGCCCTTTTTATTTTTGTTTATTAGTCCCTTGTAGTGTATTGTTGAGTTTTATATTTGGAGTGTTAGTTTTCCTTTTCATTTTAGATGTTGTAATAGGTAACGTTTTTAGTTTTTGGAGACGCCAATAGACAAACTTTGCCTGCCTATAGAAGCTTGAACTTTTCCTCTGAAGTAACTTTTGTACAATTTCCTAGACTCAAGACAAGAGAACATTACTTGAAAGAACTCTTAGAAAGACACTTAGATCTTTAATAATTATTTAATTTAAGTGCCTCGCGTGTGCTCCTCACTTAAGGGGCCAGTATGTAAGATCCACGTGTAACATTTTTTCTATTATTCGTTTTTGCTTTAATTGCATACTTTAATTGAGCTTATAGTTTCTGTCGCCCTTTGTTTAGCTTCTTTGCCCAAATTTTGGTGTTAAGTTCTTTGTGCTATTTTTCGCCCTCTTGCTAGCGTCTCTTTACATTTTTCATCTTCTTTAGTGCCTTTGTTTCAGTTTCTTTAGTTCGCTTTTCTGTATGTTCAACATACAATAAAATTCCGAAAATAAGCCCTGGAGCGTTTTTTGCGTTACGAGTTTGGGGGGCTTATATTTGGAGGGGTTTGTTTTCGGAATTTTACGGTATAATACCGTAATTCCATGGGATGCCTATGGCACACCACGGTTTGGTTTGTTTTTCATTGTACGAACAAATTGCAAAGCCAGCCAATAGGATTGAGTAAAATCTTTATCGATTATTTTTTCTTCCAAGCCAACCAATGGGATTGTACAAAATCTTATCGATTTTTAATGGAATTGCTTCCTCTGAAGAACCTTTCAAGACGTAAATCTGTCGCTTGTCAGTTTTCTCACTCGGGATTTAGGATGGTTTGTTAACCCGGTGGGGGGGGGGGGGGGGATTACTCCCATACATTACCTATGCGGGTATGTGCCGCCCAACGGGGTCGTGATTTTGAAGCTCCTGATTTAGAACGGGGTATCCATTTCAGAGGCGTTTTCTAGAACGGAGGAGGGGTACAATATTTCGAACACACGAAAGCTCCAGTGTTGTAAGCAGCCATTTGAAGTTATTCAAGGACAGATTGCTTTCAAAAATACGGTTCAATGCGTTAACAAGCAAACTGTTGTACTCTTGTTGCACCCTGTGTTTTAGCGAGCAGGGCGGGTGTATTTTGGCGCGAGCCGTGAGTGCTGACTCCGCCATCTTGGATAAATAGGCGCGCAAAAGTCTGGAACGAGTCCATAATGTACCCGAGGGAGACGGAGACGGGCTCAAAAGAAAGGAACGGGGGAGGAGAAGGAAACTCGTTAGCTTACGAGCGTGGTTCTGTGCGTGGTGAGAGATTTTGCGTCATAGTAAACCGCATTGTATCCACATGCACAGGAAACGTACTCCGGATGATTATGAAGAAGCATTTATTTGCTGTATGAGTCAAACAAATAAAGAATAAATATCTTTTCAAAAAACACAGGGCTATTTTAATTTGCAAACTTTCTAGAACGGAGTATAAAAAATTGGCCCATTTCTAGAACGGGGTATCAGTTTTAGGGCGAATTCCATCCTCGGAGACCTAGGGGCAGTCAGTCGGGTCGGGAGAAAAGGCGGGACGAAAGTTTTCAAGTACGGGCGAAAGAACCCCTGGGTACCGACTCTCACCGAGTTATTTCCAAAAATTCAAGCGGATGCCGACTCCTGATTGGGCACAAAAAATGCTTTGTATTATTGTGCCCAATCAGCAATTGAATGCGCAAAGCAAATTAAAAATATAATTCACTGCGCATAACATTTTACTTCGTGCCTGCAAACATGAAATGCGTATCTGAGTTTCGTTGATAGCGACAATCCTGGTTTGTTTATAGCAGTGAAGAAGAGAATTGCAGGTAAAGTTTGAGAAGTTTCTACCAAGACAACGAGCCTTGACAAAGAAAGTATTGCATTGCCTTCGTTGTGGGAAACTGAAAGGAGGAGTAATGGTTAGTTAGCTCTTGCTGTTGCTCCTTGCTGCGATTGATACTGTACTTGTATGGCGTTATTAATTAGTCTAATCAGTTTTTCTGATTCCTCTGGATATTCGTAGGAAAAGAGTAGTAGTAGTAGGAAAGGAAATCAAGCTTAGACTTCATTACAGAAATGATATTGCAGTGTGCTTTTAATTTATTGTATTTTCTGCTGAAAGAACATCTCCTTTGCTATACTAACGTCAAGATAATATTTTGTTATATGCCTTCATTTCATTAGACCACTGATGACATTGCACAAAGCCAGAACTGAATTGCTTATGAATCATTTTGGGCTGCATGCAAAAGGCAATTTTTTAATTGTGTAAAGATGATAGAGCAAGTACTATTTCCAAACTACGTTTTCTTCCACTTAATTAATGCTTAAATCATGCTTAGATAATTCGGAGGCCTTCTTTTAATTTTTAATTTAACAGTAAGAATTGGGCTGTGAAAGGAAAGGCTATGTGGCCGACTCGTTACAAATGTTTTGCAAGAAGATATTCTCATCCTAACAGTCCTTGCTTGGCCTCCAGTCATGTGGAATTTAGACAAAGAGAAACAAGGGGCTCTGGGTTTATTTATAACTGATGAACAGTTAACAAAGAAGCAGCTGTTGCACAATTTTTCTTGATAAATAATTATGTTATCTGATCACTACATAAGGTAGCACAATGTTCTCAACCTTTTTGGTTTAACAATTCTAAAATACAAGAAAACTTAACTGTTTATAATTAGGCATACATTATGTGAAAACTGGTCTAGATTTTTCGACGGTGTTAGGGACAACTGAGGTGTTAATAAATAAAATGATAAATGAACAACAGCCTAGAGTAGTCTATTTTGTATCATACCGGGGTAAGTAATTGTTGATGATGACAACTGGATTTTGCAGTATGTCACCTTTGATAGGGTGGGTAACATTATAGCTTGATCAACAGTAATATCATAGTTAGTCGCCAATCATAACCGCACCTGCTCTCCATCCCTCCTTGAGCTTGCACACAGCACTGGCTTACTTAAGCATAGAGCATCTTAGTTTACTTGGTTATTGACAAATAATGATGAGCCAAATTAAAACTTGCTTCCACTGGTCAATGATTTAGTTCTGGTAGAACTTTTTCCTTGTTGGAGGCCTCGTGTTATAACACAAAATAATGAATTTTAAGGGAACTAAAAAATTATGCATTATCAAAACCTGTGAGCAGATATTATACTTTAACTCTATAAAGCACCACATTCAGTTTCAATACAACTGAGGAGGGTGGGGATTGGGGGTGGGGCTCTACCCCCCAAAAATCTGTTCACATTCACCCCGCAGTACGCTTCTTGCCTTGCCAAATTTTGACCAAACTATGTGATTTTCACCATCCTATTTCAGGCCTGATCCAAAGTTCTATCCCCAGTTTCAAAGCTTGCAGGTCTTGCACTCCAGTCTCAAAACTTGATTTGAGCAGCTACCCAAGGAAATGCTTTTGGGTTGTGTGTTACTCAAAGTGTACTTCTTAACGGGGGATCTCTTAAAGCATACAGTCTATATACAATGCATATATCACTCTACGTACATTTCACTGTTCCAGATAAGAAAGTACATCTATATAGCTTATGGTAACCCGTTCTAGGCATTCAGATAGTGAGAAGTAGAGCATTAAAAAAAAGCAGGTTTTTTTTTTAGTTTTGTTCCCTTTGCACCTTCCCCAATACCTGAATGTCTGGCACAGGCTACCTTAAACTACTGCTTTTAAGCCTCTCTCAACTTATAAGCCCCCCAGTTATAGGCCCATTTACCAGTGAACAAGAAAAAATGTCCCCCTGGTTGTAAGCCCTCCCCTAAGAAAAAAAAACCTTAAAACCCCTTACAAAGATGTGTAACCCATGAGCTCATAAGTAGTAGTTAAAACAGGTTTCTCTCTGGATACATTTGCATAATTACTATCACTTTCTACTAAATCAGGGTCCTAGGAAACACTACTTACCAGTAACCGGTAATCAGAAGTACATATAACTGTTTTATACCCCTAAAACAGAGGTGACAAAAGCTCAGCTATTCTGTGAAAGTTACAAAACCATGAACACCACAAATATTAAAGAATGCCATTGCGTTGCAAAGAAAAAGCTAACAAGGGGTGAGAAAACAAAACTTCAAACAGCAATAGTAATTACTTTGTGGTTTTAAGGTTTGGTCATGTGTATGGAACTTTATGGTGATTGGTCACTACACAATCAACATTTTTCAGGTATTAATGATTTTTTGAGTCAGACAGCAAAATTATTGAATACTCTCTCTCTCTGAGGTACTTAGTTAGGAGATGATACCCGAAATCTTTAAGAGGATAAACACTTTTAGCAGAACACTGAATGGCCCCCATAAACACCAAATGACCCAGAAGTTTTATGATTAGGGTTAGGAAACTAAGGTTCAAGTTTCGGTTAGGGTTAATATACTGAGAGAACTGAACTGGAATTTGATTTACCCAGTACTGTATAAAGTTGCCATGCATGGAAGCCCATGAAGGTGTATTAGACTGTCACTTCTCCTGGACAAACCTTGTAACATATGTTTTCTACCCTGGGTCGGTAAAATGATTAATATTGATTTGTTTCGACGTAAATCCTTGGGTTGTCTAACACGTGTTGTCCACAAAAGCTCATGGGCAAACTTAAAACCCCGACATACGACACCACAAAAGGAAATAAACATAGGAAAAAACACAACCAGCTCGAGTCAAATGAAAATTATATTTTACTCTCCTAACACAACTCATGAATGGTTTCGTTTCAAAAAGCGTTTTGAAGTCAGTAAGATAGCAGTTGCAGGACATGGAACAAGATACCTTTTCAGATTGACTTTTTCCCGCATTATATCGATCTTCGCGATGTTTGTTCGCCAAACGTATTGAAAAAAAAAACTAACATAACTCAGACGATAGTCTGCATATTAATTGTCTCAGTTCTGCAAACCAACAGTGTGTTCAGCAGGTTTCTGTTACTGTCTTCTTCTTTTAACCCCAAATTATCAGTGAATCCTAGTTGAGTAAAGTGGTGCATTTTCAAAACACCCTAAAGAAGCCACTCTCTGGAGAGAGCTCGGGAAGTAAAATTTTTCCCCCGGTGGAGCGGTGAGGGACAAAAATCCGTTATGAGCATGGGCAGTGATATTTGTAACTTTTGCACATGCGCGACCGGATGTTAGAAAATTTCTGACATCCGGTAACGGCTGCTTCCAGAGCCCCTTGTTTCCTAACCACGTGACCAAGAAACGACGGGATCTGGGGACGAGAATGTTATCGATCTTGAATTTTCTCGGGTTTGCGCAGGCGCAGTTAAGCAAAACAGTCCAAATTACGTCATTATCCACTAGCCAATCAGCGGTTTTTGCGCTCTGTCTGTGGGAACCTGTCACCTGTGTTTAACTTGATAATTGACTTCCATATTATGGTTAATTGACAGCTGTCAAAGTATGGTATCCGCTGACCATTGTCACATGACTGTATCAAGGGTTCAGATACCAATTCATCGAGGTCATGTGTATTTTAAGGTTTCTGCTGACCAGTTGCAGGTTCAAGTTTACGTTTTTCATTCATATGGTTCTCCCCTAAAGTTAAGTTTAGATTTGAGGACTTCTTTATTGTGTAAAGTCCGTGGTCTGAGGCGAATTTAAAATGCATGAACGGGGCCTTTGCTTTAAGCTCTGGCTAAATCTATATACTACATGTATCTCCTCATTGTGTTTTACACAGGAAACGGTTCCCGTCCCCCATGATCGGCTCTACCCCAGCACCTCCCAGCATTCCATCATGGCAGCGGACAGTGACATCAACCGAAAGAACAAGAACAACGTCTTCGTTGACTGATTCTGAAACAGCTGGTACTACTGAACTGTCAGGCAGCAAAGATACGTCCAGTAGCAAGGTCTCCTCGCTGGAGTTTAGCAGTATGAAAAGTACACGTTTTTTGTTTGTGAGTGTTAAATTTTAGTTTCGTCTTTGGCTTCATTGAGGTTTTGCGAGAGAATATGCTCGCCTACATAGGTCACTGCTGCCTTTGCTTTGAGCTTTTCCACGGGAATGCGCTTGCATGCAATTGACTGTTTGGTTGTTTACCATTTACAAAATGTCTCCGTTTTCGTGTCGTTTCAAGGAAAATTTCCAGGAGCAACGGAACATCTAAAAGGGCCTGTTTTTCCGGACGGAATATTCCAAAAGAAAATTTATAAAACCCATCTTTGATACCAGTTTCAGGCTTTTGCGGCCTTTTCTTGATGAAAGGGACTTGTTTTGCAAATGGTAAATACGTTTCCTTAATTGAATTCACTAGTGCTGAATTTTTTCTTACCATTTAACCATAAACCAGCTCGCCCACTGGCATGTAAATGGTTAACAACCTTGGCTTTGGTTTAACTTTTTTGCTTCTCGTTGGTTCATACTTAGTTCGAATTTTTGGTTAATCGCAAACGCACCAATACATGTGTGCTTGAAAAGTTCTCCTATTTATTATAGGTGAATCTTCAAACCATTCCGGAAATGGAGAAACAGAAGAGAGCGCCGAGAAACAAGATATCATTTCCCTGGAGGACAGCCCTAAGGAACGCGGCAGTACATCTAGCAGTGGAACGGATACCGCTAATACACCTCAAACGGTTGTCGGAGCTAATGACAAAAGCCTAAACGATACCATGTTAAATGATACAAGTGTATCTGACACTAGTATATCGTCCATGTCTGAGTTGTCGGGGAACACGTCCTTCCACGAGGCGTCTATTGCGTTCTCCTCTACGTGTATCAAAGCGCCATCGGACATGACCTTACCGTCGGATTCTGCTGTCGACCTCGAAGAAGTAGCGAACGATTCTGTTGCCATGAAAGATGTATAGTGACTCTTCCGAAGATTATTAACTCTCTGACTTTAAATTTTGCACAAAATGAATTAAAATTCACAAACAAATCCTGAATTTCATGTTGTAACATACTGATAATATATGGTAACTGCACTCGAAGGTCTCACTGGAAATGTGTTATTTTAATGATGACACTAACGGCTTTTGTCTACGGATGTAAAAGTCAAATTCTTTAGTATAAGCTTCCATAATTTTCAATCAAACGACAGTCAACAAACATACGTACTCTAATAAGTATGACTTGGATACAAAGAATATATTTTGTGTTACCCGCAAGTGAAAGAAAATCTCAGCGCTTAGTCTATGTGTAAAACCTTGTTGATTATACTTATATAGCAGTAGTTCGCTCTGATATTCCACGTTATTAAAGACATGGCTTAACAACTATTGAATGGTCAATTCAGAAAAAATATATCATCAACATAACAGCCACCTTGTACAGCTTAATAAATATCTCCCTCAGAAAAGTACTGCTTTTAGCTCTCATTCAAATGGTTAAATGTTAAGGAATACGCTGAAGAAACTGGCTGTGCCACACTGAACAATTTAAAAAGAGTTTGAGTTATAGTGGAGTGGTCGTCACTGACGAGTTTCAAATAAAGAAGTGGCTATCACAATTTCCTAATGTAAGGTTCTGTATGTCTTACACGGCGTTCTTCGTTTTTGATATACATATATATACAGATAGTCTCGTACTTTGGTTTTAAATATTATAAGTAGCTTATTTCTGTTAGTTTTCTGTTTTGCCTTTCCCTATAATTAGCTGAAAGATTTTTTATCCTACCTCATCTTCACTTCTAACATGCTAATTTGTGGATTGAAGTAGTCGTTAGTACTTACCCGTAAAAGCCAAAATCACACCATTATGCGATTCGTAACGTGAGAAGGGCCATTAGGACGGAAATGTCAAATAAACGTGGTCCTGTTAACAGGTACCAACCTTGATTTTCACATATTGGAAAAATCACAAACAAAAAGAAATTTTTACTGTTTTCCAATCAAGAAAGACATAAGACCGTTTTCGGCCGAATCATCTCAATTCGCAATAGCGGAGAGAAAGTCGAGCAATTAAAGAACTGGTACCAAGTAACAATATTTGAGTGATTGTCAAAAACTCCCAATGTGAATGTGATTTTTTTGTCTGGAATGATCACCATCGCATCAATCTGGCGTGCGTCCTACAAATAAGATCCACCTTTTTTCTCGATTTATTCTCGATCAGTTGTATCCCACGCAAGTTCGGGGTGGTACATGCTATTTAGCCGTTTCCCATGATCCGGCCAAATCTCATCAGCTTAACCTGTTAGTAGTTCACTTTACTACTTCCGTCAATAATTCATTCGAGTCAGAAAACAGGTGATACCAGAACAAAGTACTAGTGACCATTTAAGTGTAAAGCCTTTTTCATCAGATTCATAGCGCAATGACCATAACAAAATAATTCAAATGGCTGTTTTACTGGTACCGGTCAATTTATTGTCCGTTTCCTCTGAAACTGTCCTTTTTTGTAAGGCTTTGTTTCGTCGGGCAACAGGCAACGAATGTCTTCTCATATAAAATTGCCAGTGTTAGAAGACTGATTCGGGAGCCTAGTGGTCTTAATTGAATTATTATGTCTCAACAAAGCTTGCAAGAAGACTATCTCAATTGTCTTTGCCAAGCAATAGCTAAGAAAACAATCTTCTCTCCTTCCACCAAAATATATAATTGAGGCTCGTACTACGACTTGTTTTGACACTGAGTAATAACTACCGGTTCCAGGGCTGAGATTACAAGTTGATAAACCTCCTTATAACAGACTGTTATGAAAGAAATCCCTAAATAAGATATTTAAAGCAAAATTAACGCTTACTCCAACTGCTTTTGACAGTTCATTCACCACAGGTTGTCATTAGAGCTAACCCCAAAATCAAGTTTTTATTTTCACTTGAAATGCTTGAAAAAGTCTATAATGTAAAGTAGCAAATAAAAGAAACCATCACAGTATGTCAGGCTTGAACCCGAAAGATAGCGAGACGCGCCGCAATATTATTGAAGTTCGATCTATCGGGGCTGAAGAGTTAAAATCAACACTTGGCTGGCCCAGCCTACAAGCACGCAGAAATGATCTCAAATGCGTCTTAGTCCATAAGTGTCTTCACGGAATAGCGCCTTCGTACTCACTTTCAGAGTTTAGGCACGCGCACCTTTTCCATGGCTATAACACCAGAAGCGGTGATTTGCTGCGCCCTACGTTGGTATTTAGTAGTTTTTGCAAAGGGATGAGCTTCAGAATAAACGGTGCTCGGACCTACAACACCCTACCGAGAACCATTAGACAAGTAGGGACGCTAAGCGAATTTAAAATCAAGCTGAAGTGCCATTTAAACAGTAACGCCTGCGGTACATGTGCCTTTGTAACTTAATTTTCTAGTTTTAATGTTTTTGTTTTGTGTCAGGGCTCTACTTAAACTATCTCTGCTACATTGGATGCCCCTCGATAAACATTGATTAATGAAAACGAAAATAGGAGATTACAAATTTAAATTTTCAAATCAGTTTTGCTGACGCCAAACTCTATTTTTCGTCGAAGTGCAAACAGGGCAAAAATCTCTCTATTATGAGCCGTTGGTAACGTGAAAAAAGCAGCACTTGGTCGGAAATGGAAAATAAACATGATTCTGTAAACTACTAGCTGGTGCCAGCCCGGTTTTCATGTGTAGGGAGAAAATCACAGACAATGGAATACTAAACAAAAAAGTCATTTACTATTCTTGTGTCTGGGATGTTAGCTGGTCATCGCAGCAATCTATATCTGGGCCTCGTCGGAAAAATAAAAACCACTTCTCTGCCTATTTATTTCAGTATTTATTTTATTTTATTTGCCACACAATAATTACAAAAAATAAAGGAAAAGAGAGAAAAAAGAAGTGGCGAGGAGACCTAACAGAAACAATAGGAGCTTATGAGAGGTTAGGCCTCCTCGAACTATTGGTTAGATGTATTTAAATGTATTTTTAAACAGTCGCATTTCACACGATCGGGCAATTAGCGGTTTCATTATCCGTCCATATCTCATCAGCTTAATCTGTTAGTCGTTCACTTAATTACCTCCAAAACCTCGAATACGAAAACAAGTGATTCCAGAACAAAGTGCTAGTGACCATAACTGTCGGCTGCCCTAGCTTATCAGATTCACGGAATAACAGCTCTTCGACTGGTACCAGTCTTGCCTTCCATGTTTGTCCTTTTGCTCCAAAACTGAAAAGTCTTTTGAGGCTTGTTAGGAAACAGATCCTGAAATAACCCGAAACAAATACTGAATCTGATTCCAGTGGTCTTACCGATTCATTATGTCTATAAAGCTTGCAGCCTAAGTCACACCAGTATATTATAGGGTAACATATGCACGTAGGCTGCTTGAATGTTTTATTTCATTTCATTTTATTTATTTTAATGTAACATAACATAACAGTTTATTAATGTGAATTGACACTAAGATAAAAAGCTCTTTTACAGGAAAACTAGCAATTAAAAGGAAATTTAAAAAAGATTAAAAATAATTACCTTTGCTAAAAATCTTAGATATTGGAAAAAAAATTAATTTCACTCCCCAGGTTTAGTTATCGTTCGAACAAAAAGGAAATCTGAGTCTTTCGGATACAAAGATGTGACGGAGAGAGGAGTCAGAAAAATTCTAAAATAATCGAAAAATAATACTGACACCCTTGTAAGTTTCCCTTGAGTGACTAAACAGATGCAAATTCAATGGTGCCGCTTCCAGTGCATTTCCGAGATAGGTCGAAAAGTACTCTAGATATCCTAAAAAGGCAATTTAATGTACTTAGGGGGAATTGACCGTCTTTGGATACCCCTTGAGTGGTTAAAGTGGCTTAAACACTAAAAGTATCCGAGATGTGTGGGAAACCAAGAACCTAATCCAACTTAAAGTTGTTGGCCTTACCTTTTTAAGTTTCAGTGCTTGACAAACAGTTTTTGAAACGAGTAGCTTAGATGCTTTAGCAATACTGGGCCAATATTAATGGACTTAATTAACTTGCAAATGATAGGGGCCTGTTTACAAGGAGTTCAGTGCAAGTAAAGTAACCATGGTGTCAGGGTTACCTTAGATCTCGCATATTTTTCCTTTTTCCAAAGGACGTGTTTAAGAGGCAGGTATGCGGGGTAACACTGGGGTTTAAGTAACCGTAGCTGGGGGCATGGGCCACCAGCGTTACCCTGATGCCAGGTTAACCCTACCTGCCTTTGAAACGCTTTGTTAGTGACGCTCGCTCATCCAGGACAACTTTGCTCCGTCTTGCCTGAACGGAAGCATTACTATAGCCTTGAAATTTTAAATGAAGTTCATTTTTTTGGGCGAAGTTCACACAACTAGACAATATGGGTTTGTTTTTTCATCAGTGAATTCAAGACTTTAAGCTTTTTTTATAGACATGTTCAAGAGTTCATTACTATCTTGGATGTTAGCCCAAGCACTAAAATTTACATAAAGGTTACCTCACCCCCTTGTAAACAGGCCCAAAATCACTCTCCATCGATACACACTGATAAATAGGAAGGTGGAAACCAAATACAAAAGCAAAATGGTTTTGGAAGAGTATTGTTAGCAACTATGCAATTTTTACAGGATTTTTCGTTATTGCATCGGCAGTCTTTTTTCGAAATGGCCAAAGCACATGGGAAATAAGTTCTACTCTTCCGTGAAAATGGTCATGAACTGTTACACAGGTATGCAATTACAAAATCTTTAATGGATTTCACTAATGTTAAAATGAATTAGTTAGATGGTTTCTTGGCAAGATAAATTTTTGTCACTTAAAAACGATAAATAATAAATAAGCTGTTTGGCTTAAAAAGTTTTTTCCAATACTGAACAAAATGATTCATTCGTTGATATCTAGCTACCAAAGGCGGACCAACGACAGGATTTCGATCAGTTTTGAAGAGGGTAAGGTTTAACCCATTCTACACAGTGCACTTTTGCAGCCACGTTTTTTTTATTTTTATATATGGTGGTTTAAAAAAATGAAACAAATACTTTTCTCTTATAATTTATCTTCTATTTTCTCTTACAAAAATAGATCAGTTAAACTGTGATCTTTTACGTTATCAGAAGGTCTGGAATCAAGGATTTGTAGGTAATTATATATATTGGTCATTTCCGCAGATACTACAACTTTAAATCAAATTGAAGCTTATAGAAGTAACCAACTTCACTACTTTGACTTGTTCTTGCATTTCCGCAGTCAATTTGCTTTCTAAAATACTTTCCGGAGTTTCACCACATTCAATTCTGGTGAACAGTTCAAGACAGAATATTTCGAAAAGTCCTTGAAAAGTGAGGCGATCTTGCCGGAATGCCTTTCAACAGCAAAGAAATATTTTCGAAAACTCAGATATATTTCGACCAGGAATGCTAAACAATTTGTCAATCTTAAGCATCCGGTTACCTTAACTAGTTTCCAAAGTATGCACTCCTGAGCTAAACTTGCAATATGCTTTTTCCACATAAAATGTGTCTCTGGCCTTCAAAACTTCCTTCATTAATCTTTCCCAGGAGCAATTCTTGTTCTCTTAGTAGAAAAGACAAATGTGACTCGTCCAAGGGCATCTTCAATTGACCGTATTCCGGAATACTCAATATTAAACGAAATAAAATCTACAAATTAGTTGTTTTGGTATTTATTGTTTTTCAATATCTATTACTCCCTGTGCACATCATATCCAGATATTTTTGAATCGGCCATTTTCTTTTCTTTTTTTTTTTTTTATGTTGCGGATTCAAAAAATATTCTGTCTTCACTAGATACCAAATTTTCGTCACTGGAAAAATCCTGGTCTTTCATCGGTGTCTAGATAATAAATTGTTATTATCCTATTATATCTTGGTACACTGAAAATTAAAAAGATCCGCCGAGTTCAGCCCCAAAGTGCCAATTCACCCCTGAGGGCCAAAGTCTGATTCAGCCTCTCCTTGAACCATTTCAGCACAGTTTAAGCCAAAACAACCATAAAAGGGTATTCCAGCCCACGCTGGGGCCCATTTCAGCTATTAGGTCCAACTCAACCCTAGGTAATTGGACTGTATTTCCCCTGATTTAAGGGAGCCAAATTAGACTCAAAAATAGGACTGTATTTTACTCACAGAAACGGCCCCATTTTTAGGGCTAAAACAAATCTTTCTGATTTACAGTGCACCTAATTAATTACAATAATATTTGTAATTTTAGTTAGAATGCAGTCGAAGAACCACAGTGGATGTATTGCATTAAAGTCATTATTATTATAATTATTATTGTTATTATTATTATAAAATCTTTTCGTCTAACTCACATAATTTTTGTTGTTTGAGTTTAACAGAAGTACACGAAAAGCTAAAAACTTAAATTATCCAAAGCATCAGCTCACTTAGTAAACAAATTTCAAGGTGCTGCAGAGTTTTTACGCACGACTTCAGGTTAGATTAGCCGTGGAGTGTGACCATAAAAGCGTGATTGAGCTAAAAGCAATTAAATCCTGAAAATTTTACTTTCGAAAGTCTTTGTGCATGTCTGGGACTTACCTCAAAGTCTGCACGAGCTGGCGGGCCGGCGTTCTTACGCTGACGTCATGACCAATTTGCATCGATGGTTTTCCATTTTCTAAAGCAAATCGAGGCACGCGCCGCTAAAAAATTTCGAAGGGAAATCCGACGGCTTTTTGCGTAAGTTAATGAATCCACCTGCAATAGACCTTGGCCGTTTTTCTTCACTGAATTTTAAAACTGTTGGTCCTTTTTACTTGAGTCAAATAAAAAACGTGATTGTTTAAGTGTAAGAAAAAGGAAGTTTAATAATTGTACCTTAGAACGGGTGGCATTTATGTTATATAGGAATCCTGTCACGAAATCAAACAAATGTAAACAAACTAAACAGAACCGGAGAGGAGTGTGTATTTTAATTTTGCACACGGTTTATTTTCGGCTTTTTTAACGAATAAATTCTCACAACTTTGCGACCGTGATTATCCGACCTTTCTATGTCTTTTGATGAGGCATTCATTGTTAATGAACTGCAAATATCGTCTTGTGGACACTTTATTCTCTTTCGTTGCATTTCATTCGTGAATTGCTTTACTCTTATGGTTAAGTGCCTCTGATTAGGGTACGCGTTCATAGTCATCAATAATTTACGTCATAAAATCCTGACCGTTTGACCCATGATTTAACAAATAAATGCTTTAGATTTACTAAGCTTCACCTTGTAGAGGTAAAAGAAAGGCGCCAGGAGACTTCAAGGTTCTATCTCAAGCCCAGAAGGTTAGCATAATTAAGAAATCTAACTATACAAAGAAGTTTATAAAATCCGAATCAATTTTGGTTGTTTATATATTTACTTTAGGCATTTACTTTAGGCATATGGAAAAGGTCATGCGTGTAAATGGTGATTTCTTTATAGACAAAATATCATTATACAATTAAGGCGTGGTATAGAGGGTATATCTTACTATGTTATTACACTATTCTTTATTTCATGCCATTTGGCTGGACAGAGATTTCATCTGCTTGTTTAACTTTTGATTTTCTAAATCCCTATTTAATTTTTTTGGTTAATAAGTTCTTCTTTGTGTCTCCTGTATTGTTGAGCTGGTAACAAATTGTTTGTTCTAAATTTCTCAAGTTGCCTTTCGCTTTTCTATTAGTCTATCAAAATCAGATTCAGTTTGAATTGTTAATTAAAGTTCATCCGCTTCACTCAGACAAAGACAAAGACGTTCTATTTCACTCAGACGTTTTAATCCACTTCAGTCAAGAGCCGATTACCTGCTATTAGTATATACACACTCAGTGATCTTGGTGATTTAAGCAATCTGATTGTTTCGCCATCTCGGACTATTCAACAATATTTACCTCCTTTTAAGGCAAAAAAAGACTTGGAAGGATTCAAAACGGCGTTTTTCCATTTACCGTAGCTGAGTTTTGTGCTCGATGGATTGTTTACAACTCCGACCCGTTCATTCGCGTAGAAGAAGCCGTTTCGTGAACTCAGCGTTTCCTAACAGGAAAATTGGGCCCAAAATTCAAAGTTTCTTTATGACAAACAAATTTGAAAGCAAATGTTTGCAAAAATTCTACGTTTCAAGTAAATAGGAAAAAGAATGGTACAGGAAGACCACGTCTTACCTCGAGCAACGGAACCGCCATTTTTGTCAGCACTTCATGCGAAGAACGACACAACAAACCCTTTTGGCTATAAACGAGTCTACAGAAAACAACAAAGCTCTACTTTTCTTCTCAAGTAGGGAAACAATTCAAACTTTTAACGGTTCCATTTAAGCCATTACGCTGTTGTTTGCGAAGTGATAAACTTATGAATTGCCATGTTTGATAATTCTGCAAAGATCTATTTTTAAACTTAAGCGTGATTTGATCCGTCAATCAAATCGCATTTTTTATTTGTTTCGTCTCTGATTTTGTTGAGATCAGTTCGTGTGTATATACTAAAACAATTATTCTTTTCAATCTCGGTGAATATATAGTGGCTTTAGGAATATTTACCTCGCCGCTTCGCGCCCGGGTAAATATTTAGCAACTAATCACCTCGATTTCAAAGAACAATTGTTAAATATTTGATAAAACTTTAATACAATAGAATCGCCTATGTACAGTTTTCTTTCACGCTGTCGAAAGCTCTTTCTTCTGGTATCGTCTCCGCCTCACTATCTATAACTATTTCACTGCGACTGCTCGAACCGGGGCACTTGGAAGAAGATTATCCAATAACGACGCTTTTTGAAAACAGAAGTTTCAAGTTCTTTTTGCAAACGGACCAATAAAATTCAAGGTTAAAATATGCAACCGTTGAAAACTTTAAAACCGTTTTAACTTACCTGACCTCTTACGAAACAGCCCTCAAATTGTGAATCTTGTGACCCCCTGTTATTGGTCCGTTTGCCAAAAAAAATTGAGAATCTTTTTTTTTTCTTCAAACACCGTTGCGATTGGATAAACTTCTTCCAAGTGCTTCGGTTCGAGTAGTCGCACTGTTATACGTACAACGGTTTTTTTTTGTGTGTGACCCGAGTGATACGCTCTTATAACTTTACATACCTACAATCATCTTCAAAAATGTTGGAAAGACTGCTACTTTTTGTAGCTACTGCGCATGCGCGAGTAGCTACAATGCTATCGTTTTGATGGATAGAGTCGATTTTACGAGGGCTTTCGGAGACCTTCGGATCACGATCGATTTTCTTGGCGCACGATAATGCCGGTAGTAAATTTGATAAGCATCCAATTTCGATAGACTTTACAGGTTATAAAAACACAAACAAAATTATTGTTTAGAGCTTTTCTTACTTTGAATCTGGTAGTACGTCTTTTTGTGTCAAATACATAAATACTAGTGTAACAAGCGGATTCACCGACCACTTTCCGTAAAAGTGCGATCTCTTTCCGTAAAAATATCGATTGTGAAACGTTTCGCAACGTTGCATTTCTCCTCGTGTTCCCTACCGCGAATGGTGAATGCTCCACGTCTTGTCGACAAAAGGTAAGATTTGCCATGTTTTCTTGTTATTTTCTGCGTATTATTAGGCAAAGCATTCAAGAATTGTGTCCAGTGTTTTCTCGGCGTAAAGTGTTTTTCAGGAGTGTTGAAGGTTCAAACAAAGTTTGGACTTCAAAAACATCGCGGAGTGTGAGTCGCCAAGATTTTGTCGAACATGGCGGCCGAGAGATTTCTGCAGCCAAACAGCCCATGAAAAACACTTAAAACTATCAGGTGCCAGAGAGTGGTATGAGATTGTTTTTGTATCTCATTAAAAACAAACCGGACACCAGTTACACAAGAGTTATATCTTGATGAGAAAACAATGCCTCATGTTTATGTTATTGTTAGCCGCATCTACGGCAGTTACACAAGGAGTTATATCTTGATGAGAAAACAATGTATCATGTTTATGTTATTGTTAGCCGCATCTACGGCAGACTATTGTTGTACCTCGTGAGCAACAAATCGGACGCCACTTACACAAAGACCCATCTCTTGATGAGAAAGCAATGCCACATGTTTATGTTATTTTTAGCCGCATCTGAGCGCGCTGAGAAAAATCCATTTAAAATAAAATTTCGAAAAGATATTATCGAGTCGTTCAAACCTATTGTTTGGGCCGAGCCCCGACCAATTTCCATGTTGCAGAAAGTCAGTCATTTGTCGAATGACCACTTATTTTTACCTCACATGCTCCTTTGCGGTCTGGGTGTGTACACTTAAGCCGCCACAACCTTAGATGAAATAGCTGTATACAGCTAATTCAGAAAAGGTTGTCGCTCTATGAGTACCCAAGCGTACACGCCCAAAATACCTAGTGGTATGGGCGCGTAGGCCTTACGACAAACGTTTCTAAAATAGCTGTACATACTAAACAGCACCGTCTTCACATACCAATGCAAACAAGAACGCGGTAGCTACACGCACGCATTACGGGCCTATTTTTGCTTACTGGCATAATGTAAATGTTGAGAAAAAGGTAAGTGTTTGTGAGCGAAATTGTTCTGTTTTAACCCAGCATTGATGAATGAGGGGGGAACAGGGGAGTATTTAGCAAAAGGAAAAACCATCTTTTTTAAACAATAAAGTGAACTGCTTTAAAGTTGCACAGCCTTCCCAACTACTCAGTCACGCCTTTCTGGCTAGCTCTCTTTATAAGTTCAGCGCTTTTCCACGTATTTCACCATCGCGTTTGATAATTTTTAAGTTAGCAAGATGTTTTTCGGAGTTGTTTTTGTATTATATTTTCTTCCTAACTAAATAGAGGTAAAGTTTCGTTATTTTTGAAAAGATTTATGCATTAAAATTGTTTCCTGAAGTCTTTTGCAAAGGATGGAAAGGATGGATATGGATTGAAACTTGAAAAAAAAAAACGGACTAACCTTTTCAAGGTTTATTGACGACATGCCTGCACAAATTACCAAAACAAAAAATTGTTATGGTTATTCGTGCTCCCTGAGAAATTTGTGTTATATCTTCTTTATAACTCTGCAGGAGCATTTTGCCTATGGGTAAAGGTACTAAGGAGACTAAGTAATGACTTCAGCACAGAAGTGAACTTGAAGAGAAATGTCCTCGATCGTGCCCGCGTAGCCCCTTGAAATCCCATTTTTCCGTATTTCTTGAGCCGAAAAATGGAATTGTAAGAAAGACATGTAGTTTCGAATCATTCACAGACATTTCTCTGGCTGAATGATTAACATTTCTGAAAGATAAAATATTGTGATATTGTTTTCGCTCAGCCGTTAACACTTCTATTGTGTGATTCGTAAAGCGAAAAGTGCTATTTAAGAACTGAAACGGCTAACTTCAGTGATGTGACTATAGATGGTTTTCACCGTGACGTCATCAAATTGTAAAGTCAAAATAGCGCGGTTTTACGAATTCTTATTTACACTAGGTTTCCGTAGCATGTTTCGTTTCGAAAATACAGCAATTTGAACTTCCGAGTTTTCACAATGCGTGACACCAAAATAGGAATGCTGTCTCGTTGAAAAAGTCTCTCCTCTTGATTTTCAGCAGTATAACCACTTCAGGTATTAGAAGATATGTTTATGCGTACGTATGCTAGTTCTCGAGTGAAAAGAAAGAAGAGCTTTTATAGAAAAAGTGAACTCCAGATGTTTTTGTTGATTTCCGGCGGCCATATTGGTGCACCAAAACGATGCACCAATATGGCGTCTCCATACAAAGCTCCACAAAGGTGCGTGAAACGTTTCGTCAAATAACTCAGAAACTATGGGACAAATTGTTTATATATTAGTCTTTTACAACATTTCATTTTCTTGGCTTCTTCAACGGGACGGTTTCCAATTAAATTTTTTGTTGCTTGACAGTGAAAACGATCTATACACTGCTGGTGGCAGTTGTGTACACTTTTCCGAGTATCTAACTATACATCGAACCATATCGAACTACTTAACTGTATACTTGGTTTAATTATTTAGACTTAACGGCCTATTTGACCCTCGCTACTTGGAACTGACTTTCTCCTTCAACAACGTAACGCTAATTTGAATTTTACGTCGTGGATATTTCTCTTAGTTTAGTCAAATGGTTAGGAACCTTTTTAGCTACAGTAAGCCAATAAAATACAGTGGATTTTGGATTTCACCAATGAGAAAATCGAATTCGACACTTTTTGAGTAAGACAAACTTTAGGCCACTTATATTTAATAGACGGAATGTTCCCTCCGTCTTTGGAACACCAGAACACCTATAGTCTGAAAAGATTTATAGAAAGTAAGTTTGACAAGACTTTTTAATTAGGCCCAATGTCGTATTTTTATGTTAGTTTTGCCCCAAAACAATTGCTTATCGAAAGACTTTTCTTTTCTCTAACACGAACAATCAGAGTTTGCTAGCTAAACAGCTATGAATAGTGTAGTTCAATCTTACAAAACGTTCATGTTTAACACCTTGCAAGTCCTAGAAGAATATGTTTATAATAGCTTCTTTTGAAAAGGACACTAAATATAACAAGCAAGCTCTCCGGGCCGCTCTGGCGGCGGGGCGGGAAAGGAAGGAGAGCTTGCAACTACATTGTGTAATCTGAATATGTGCATCGAAAAAGTCGTTGCGAAATTCTGATTGGCGGAGATAACATTGGTAATGACGTGATTACCCTTGGTACGTGTTTTTCAAAAACTGATTACATTAGCGCTCGTTTCCACTTCGCGCTGATTGGCGGAAAATCTGACAGATCAGTCGACGGGGAGCCACAGGGGAATTGGAGGTGGAATTCAAACTCCAGAAACGTAGTTTCAAGCTCTCCTGCCTTTTCTCGTCCCACCGCCAGAGCGCCCCGAAAGCATGTTCGCAGGCTATTGGGCACTTTTTTAAAAGAGCATATCATAGGCGTTTTGTTTTCCATCAATTTTCTATTCAGGCAATATTCACACTGTACCGGATAGCTCAGTTTTGTGCCGACACGAATTAAAGCTATGCTGTATAGTGTGAACACCTATCCGATAATTTGTGACTTTCCACTTATTATATAGACTACGAGTAGTCCTCCATTTTTCTTCAGGGATCGTAGAGCGAGCGAAACGCGAGCGCGCGTGAAAATCACCCCACGCGAGAAAAGGCGACATGTGGGGTGATTTTCACGCGCGTTCGCGTTTCGCTCGCTCTATTATCCCTGAGGAAAAATGGGGGACTACTCGTAGTCTACTTATTAAGGAGCTTTAGCATCGACGACGGCAACGACAGCAAAAACGTCAGTTTTAAAATTAGTTCCCGTTTTTTCAGCCTTTGTCGCATTTATTCCAATTTGCTGAAAATGGTAAGTGTAGGCGAATTTCCCTGGAGTTGATTTCTTAAGGACCGCACTCAAGTTTAGAGAGAGAAAAAGAGATTCATCGTCGCTTGTTTGCGTCCTCCATAAAACTTGCAATTAAGCATTTTCACGTCGTAGTTGTTCAAGGACAGTAAAGAAATGTACAAAAAAGCGTGATGCGTAATAGATCTTTTTTGACGTCCTGGTTGCCGTCGCCGTCGTCGTTGCTAAAGTTCCCTAATATTAGGGAGCTTTAGCAACGACGACGGCGACGGCTACAAAAACGTCACTTAAAAAGTGAATTCGCACCGCTTCAAACTTTATCGCGCTTATTCCATCTCGTTTACTTCGTCAAATGTTGGCAAATGTTTTTGGAGTTGAATTCTAAAGGACTGTATCAAAGTTCAGGAAAAGAAAACAAAGTTGTTGTCTTGTGTTCCCGTCCTCGACAAAACGTGAATTCAGGCATTTTCACGTTGTATTCGGGCAACGACGGCAAAGAAATGTACAAAAAAAGCGTGATGCACGTGCAAAGTTGTTGTTTTGCTAATCAAACCTATTGCTTTTTTGCCGTTCTCGTTGCCGTCCGCGTCGTCGTTGCTTAAGCTCCCTATTGGTGTCGGTCACGACTCAGACTCATTTTAGCCCGAGGCCACTAGGCGAGGGTTAAATGAGCACCGAGAAAGGGCCCCAAACATATTTGATACACAAGAACATAAACTCTATTACTATTATCATCACTTTGGAGGGCATTGAGAACCTATTCAAACTTCGAAAAATGCAGAACCAACGGGATGGTGTAAAGCAAATCACGCGAGCATTACATGCTGGATGGCTTTTGTTTTTGCTCGAAACAGGCTACAAATTACAATATCGTTCCATTTGAGTTCTAAAAAATGTATTAGAAAGGAAATCTTGTTTATACGTGTTCAAATTAAATGAAAGTGTACAAATTTTAAAGTAAAAGTTTGGCATAATTGGTTGAACTGATTGCGTTTGGCTCAGTGAAAGAGCAAAAACGCTAATCGTCTTTTAAGTTTTTAGATCTTCTTCCTCTAGCTAAGGAAATCAAGAACTTAGAAATTTTCAGCTATTTTCTGTGTTTTCGGCCATGATTTGAAAAAGGGACCGTGATTTCTTTGTCAAACGATGCAAGAAAAAGGCGGCGGGAACATTGTAATGGCTCCTCGACTTTGATTGGCTGCTTATCTTGTATGACTGTTTGATTCTCATTTTTCATTGGTTTATTTCAGCGGGCTTAAATACATTTTAGTCCGCCGATGCGCCACAATGCTCGACGAAGGGTCGCCGGTGGTTCGGTGGCCGCTTAATCGCTCTTAACCCTCGGACGTAAAGACCCTTTGCCCTCTAAGGTTTTTCTGATTTATTTCCTAGAGGATAAAACACCAGCACCTGAAGTTTGCAGTACCTGTTCGTTTATCCCTCGCGCGCATTTTGAGTTTAGTTCAGTGATGGTCAGTTTCTATGGTTGCGAGATATGACGTCATAAGTCAATGGTGATCAAGCTCAAGCCATTTTCATCTTCTTTCAGCAATAAAAGCAAAGTATGTGGATAAAATGATGCAAAGTGTTTACGAATGTGTAATTTTACATATAATTTTACATAATTTTACAGCGTTTTTTTCTAATTCTTGAATCAAATCAAAGATGGCGGCCAAGATGACATCACAGGCCTCCAGCAGCGCCACCATCCATGAAATATACCTCAAAGGCAAAATCTTTTCGAAATACTAATCCACCCCACCCCCTGTGCCACGGTGGGGTATGCTTTTGCGTGTAAAAATTAATGGAGGTTCTGTCATCCAAAATTTAATTTTGTTTTTGATTTACTATTTATTACTTTTCTTGTTACTGTAGATTTGTCTCCAGAATGATGACCTATCCGAAGATGATGATTATAAGCATTCTTCAACTTTGCTTCGTCACTGTAACCCATGGCACTGTGACTGATTTTCAGCAAAAGCCAGGTAAGAAATATATTGTGCATGTTCTACTGCTACCACCTCCCACTGGAAAGGTTACTTAAATTTTAATCAATCAATTCTGTCGTCACATTCTGAAACAACTCTGGAACTTAGCGAGGCAGTTTTAAAAACAACCTAAATATATCGACTCTTCACTCTAAGACGCACACCCTTACGTACGTAAACAGGGCAGACGTAAACAAGCAAAGACGAAATTTTATTTCTCTTTCTGAACCTGGATATGTTCTCTTGGAATTCACCTTCAGGAGGATTCGCCTATATTTGACAAAGTGTGTGGATACGGGTAATCGCGATAAAGACTGAAAGAACGCAAATTCACCTTTTAAGCGATGTTCTCGTTGCCGTCGCGCACGGTTGGATCTTAAAGTCCCTATCGACTTTACCAGAGCAACCAAGTTTTGACAGCTAGGTTTTTCAAATTTGCATTAAAAAAAAAGTTTTATTTCTATTTTTACTTATTGAATTATAACATTCCACTTAATTTAGAATTATTTTATCAAATTTATTATTACTGTTAATAATACAATCTATACTTCTAGTGACTAATTTCAGAAACAAAAACATGAAGTAGCCAGCCAGTAGAGCCTGTCTTTTGTTTGCTCACATTCGGCGTACTCGAGGAAGACTCTGCATGAATCCAGTAAGATCTTTGTTGAGCATGCGCTGCAGGTTGCTAGGATACAGTTTCGAACCCAGGCCTAATAGACGTTTGTTTGCAACAGCGGGCTCGGTTATGACCATCGGTTTATCACTAAACGGATGCTCGCACTCGAAAAAAACAAAAAAACAAAACAAAACAAAAAACAAAAAAAACAGTTTGACGAGCTAAAATAAGATTGACTAGTCAAAAAGTCAGCTAGAGCTTCTAACAATAACTCTAAAGAGCCAGGGATAGTAACTAATTTGTTCAATGAACTAGAGGATCTCGGCCATCCCTTAAAGGTATTAAAATTCTCTCTCGGGAGTTCACCGGGACGTTATGTATAAAAACAGTGTGAAAGAGGATAGTTATGTGTATTCTTATTGGTTATTGCTTCCTAAATATTGAATTTTATTTTTTAGTCATTTTAAACTGATGTTGATGCGTTGTACTTTTCATCAGTTAATAAAAGTGATTTTTAGAAATTATTCTTATGTTTTTCTTTCTCAGTAAATGGGCTTTACAATGTCACTCTAGTAGTGTTTTCAGGCAGGCCAGATCCGGAATGGACTGTGGCATCATCCAGTATTTCAATCGAAAACGTCCGCTCCTATGACCCTAGCAAGATGCCTCCCAGGCTTGGCTATAAAGGGATTCTAGTGAATAGCGGTACTGAGCAAGTTCGACTGCTCGTTGGACCAGAAACGATGAAGATCCAACTGGAACTGATGCGAACCATGCCTAAAGATTTGCTTGCTCCTGACTTCGTCAAAGAAATTATATCAGAAATCAATTCAGGGGAAGTAAAACCTGTTACAAGCACAGTTTCCGGAGCGAAGCGTGCCGCTCCCCCTTACGCACCTGGTGCTTGGCTAACTACAAGACGACAACTCTGCAACAATTGTTACAACTATGCGAATAACAGACCAACATACAACTTTGCACAGCCAGGTTTTAATAAAGTAGACCCCCCTCCAGGACTTACTTTTGCCCAGAGGATTGCCTATAGAGCCCGTCGCGATGGCCTCACTGACGTACCTGCGGCAAATTTGGACCCCAGTGGGGTTCCTGTGCAGCCTAACGACAACAAACACGTGGTTGCGCTCGTTGTAAGACCAGGTTAGTGATGCCATGCTGGACAGTAGCACCTTATTTATCGGGAGCCCCAAGCAAAGACGACGGAAACGGTAGTGAAATCACTGATCACAAATTAATATGAATTCGTGTAATCAAAAATAAAACACAAACAGCGGTCATAAACATTGTGTCAGCTTTCATTGTGAGCTTCTTTTAACCTGACGTTTTGTATGCTAGTCAACATAAATTCTTAAAAGTGACCTAAAGATGTATGTTGACTAGCATATGAAAAGTCCAGGTTATATAATCGGATATATGAAAATGCGAAAGCTCACAATGTTTATCACCGCAGTTTATGTTTTATTCTTGATTAAACTACGATGGCCCTGGAACAAAAGTCTTTGGATTCGTGTAGATACGTTATCGGTTCCAGTATTCAGAAACAAGCTAAATTTGTCAACCAAGAGCACTGACTTTCCTAAAATCGAATTCCTAAGGACCACATCTAAGATCAGAAATGAAAAGAAAAATAATATTCTTCGTTTTGATCTTCCTTAAAGTTTGTGTGGATGACAGGATTTTCTACGGGTTGAAAATTAAAATTCGTGCATTTAGGTCTTCCGCTGACACCACAATACGATCTAAATTACAATTTTTAAAAAAGAATTTGCAATAAAAATGACAGAGCTTGTGTTTGTGTTGAAAGTTTTACTGTCTGTTCGCTTTTTGAGCCTTTTGGAAGCCTCCTCTTAAGATGATACAATTGTCAGCCTCATTGTAACAACAACATTGGATTTGAGTGGGGACCCCACGAATTTAACTCCAGGAAAATTTGCCTACAAATAGACAAATTGAGACTAATGAGCGTTGCATTATTTCAGTTACGCTGCTTTTCTTTTAATTATTATTGGCTGTTTGTTTGATTGAATTGATTATCCAGTGCCTAAATGATATTTTCGTTAAAGCGGCCAACAAGTCTCATATCTTTGCTCTGGGACAGCATGTATGCACCACTTTAGGGGTCAACCATTTGACTTTTGAAGGGGGTGTGGTATGGGTGATTTGGTTTGGGAAGGAATATTTTCCCAAAATAAGGAAGGAATATTTTCCCTCCAGCGATAGAGTTCCTTTCCTGACATACAACGGTGTAAGATTTTTTTTCAGCTTTATCCCCCATGAAAGATAATTTTTTATACAGTGTAGGGATTTTTTTTGCGAAGTTTTTCCTTACAAGATTTTTTTTCCCTCGAAATCAGTCTGAAGGATAATTTTTTTCCTGAAATCACCCATACCCCGCTCCCCCACAAAAGTCAAAATAGTCGGCCCCTTATTTTTCTATTTTCTCTTCTAGATGGACGGGATTATCATTGGTATCGAATGGATAACCGCTTGAATGCTCACGGTGTCGCTTTGTGGTCTCACAAACCAGGTGAAACGCCTGTGATAGATTATGATAATGCAGTCCCTCCCCAGCCAATAACAGACCCCAGCACGGCTAACCATGGCCCTTACGTTTTTGTTGGCTATATGTACAGTAATCCTCATGTGAACATCGCTGGTTCTCGAGCTTGTAGTTATTATCTAAGCAATATATCAAAATAAACTCTTCGAATATTGAAAAAGCATAACAATTTCAGTTATCTGTGAAATTCTGAGCCCGATATACCGAATAGTTTCTGAGAATTTATATCTTTGAAAAACTTGAAACTTTCACGGGACAAAAAGGTGGATTTACTGCATTTTTGACGCGTGTCAAAAGTTAAGTCAAAGATGGTATCGGCTTTGAGTCCACCTTTGACGCGCATCAAAGATGCCACCAAATATATAACCTTTTTGCTTACTCTCTTTAACCTGAGATCAGGCCCAATTTTAGCGGTTCTTAGACATTCTCTCTGCCGGCTACCGCTAAAATTGGGCCTGATACAAACTCTCTCACGTTTGTGCTCGTTAAAGCCAGATTTTGGCCGTAACGCTGATTGGCTGTTAGAACAATGCCACAAGATCTGATTGGCTGTCGGAAACGCCGGAAGTTGAAAGCACTTATTCCTCGCGTGGTTGTTTTCGTCGGCGATAAAAGGATCGATTTTGCTGTCTTTTTTATTGTTTTATGGTCTTATGGTAGGAAAATATGCCTTAATATGTAGCATGGAAATTCAGAAAATTCATATGGTTGTTCATATCTTCTCAGGATTTGCTTTATTTACGGAACTAATGTGAGTGTATCTCAGAGTTGAATCCCTCTGCAAGTTGTTGACCGCTAACAATGTGCCTTTTGATTTACCAACAAACGAGTGCAAATAAAAATACTGTCCATCTTAAAACTGGTTTCATCTGAAAGTTTAGCCGGGAATGACTTCTCTGAGCTGGGTACGCAAGCGGAGGCTCACTGCGAAAGAAACCTCAATCGCCAAATGTGAAGTATTAGACGAAAGATATCGCATCGCTGTTCAAGGAATTTTTGTAGGCATTATTATAATAGACTGGTTGTTTACCTTCGCTTTTTGTAAAATATAAACCAGGAAAACTGGTCACCTCGCTTGTTGGCTGTTTGCTTTTGTTTTTAAAGATTTATGTACTGAAAATCGGGGAAAATTGTCGAGGAAAATATTAAGGCAACAGAAAAATATTTCAGTATTTTAAATTCGAGCTCGCCTAGCCAAAATAATAAAACTAGTAGAACATCGTGTCGCCGTCTTTTCGAAAACGTTTTACCCTCTACGCCAACAGAAATAACCTTCGAGATCTCCCTTAATTTCCCAAGAAGTTAAATGTGATTGTGCTGACTGTTTTATTTTTAGCTGAGAAAATTAACAGATAAATCTATTTTTTAAGTCAGCCAGTCTGCATTTTTCCCATGCGTGAAAAATTTGCATACTGGAAAAACAAGCAACGGAAGTAATTTTGGTTGGCTGATTCGGCAAATGTCAATCAATCAAAAAAGTGGGCGCAGATGTTTCGAAGAAGGTTTGTATCAGGCTCTCTTTTCGTTTCGCCTTGCCCGCCGGAATGTAATTTTAAAAGCGAAACGAAAATAGAGCCTGATCTCAGGTTAACTCTTTTGACCTTGGTAAAAGCGAAGTCACTGGGTAACAAACTTGACTTCACCTTTGACGCGCGTCAAAGATGAAGTCAAATGCGTCAACGCTTTGCTATTCCTTTAACGCTTGTCAAAGGCGTTGTCAAATATGCTGGTAACTTTGACTTTACCTTTGACACACGTCAAAGATGAAGTCAAAGGTGTGGTGGCTGTGACCACACCTTTGACGCTAGTCAAAAATAAAGTCAAATACGACCGCTTCACTTTTTGCTGCGGAGCGACCGAAGGGAGCGAGCAGCAACATAATCAGGATTTAAAGGATATATATAAGGGGCGACGAATTCTCGAATTCATCACTTTTTACCACAATGCATTGCATTTAACCACACTTTTTACCACAATGCATTGTATTTATCCAGAGTGCATTGCGCCACGAACAACTCAAATAAAACACGGGGAAGTTCGGTGGGTGAGAGAGTGATCGTTCGCTGCTCAGACTTATAATTAGAGTTTTCTTTGTGGCAAATTTTCTACAGCACGGTTAGAGGTCTTACCAAATTTTAAGACACGCAGGAGTCTTTCAGATGAGTACGATGGTTAACTTGGGCATTGGATTTCAAGTCAAGAGCCTTTTTTGACTCAAGAGCCTTTTTTACTCTTCGACTCCGCAACACGGGGGAAATACAAATTCCAGCTTGCTAGAAGGTGATGTGAAAGTGAGAAAATGTCATGCAATGCCATTCTTAAGAAACTGTATGAGCCGAAAATGGATGTGATTTTGACCATTCGCTTCAAAATAACGGCGGAAATCGAGATAACAAAACATATGTTTTGTGTCCTACTTTGCAGACGAGGACGTGTATCGGCGTTTTGAAAAGCATAATTATGTTCTTTCATTCATTTATTGCCATGGAATATGCGTTTACATTGTTTTTTCACTGTTAATAGCTCGGTTAATGCGGCTGGCGATCATCTTGCCGGCGGAAGTTTCATGGAAAAGGAATAAAATGAAAGACTTTTCCCAAAGACTACGCAATCAGTCTCTGTGGTGTAGTGGTTAAGTGTAGTCGCGTCGAGTCGAAGGTGCGGAGTTCGAATCCTATTGAGTTATTTATTCCTTCTTTCTTTTTTTGCCCGTTTTTTGTGTTGTTGTTTTCTATAAATGTATAGCTAAATAACTGTTACTTAATAAGGTGCAACAAACAGCAAGAAAAGTATTGTGTTTCCAGAGAAAATATCGTGTACCGTATATTAAATATATGGATAAACGATCTGAATTTCTATTATTTCCTACAATTTACTGTGGGAAAACCAGAGTTGATAACCACTTGATCATTTTCTAAACAACGTTCCCACGAGTTCTTTCTATAGACTGATAGTAATTATTCTAGTACTTTCCAACATGTAAATAGGACATTCAATGTCATTTTTGATTCTTTTAAGTCTCTCTGCCTAACTAATGCCAGTATCAACAGAATGTGAGATAATCAGATAATCATCTTTATTGAGGAAACTTTTTCATAAAAGATATGGTTTTCAAAAAGGACCTCAAAACTAGATATATATTATAAAAACAAAAAAAAGCTATAAAATTGCAAAGGGATTAAAAAGATACAAAAAAATGCATAAAAAATTAAAAATAAGTATAAGTAAAAATTAAACGTAAGTAGCTATATTAAAAACTTAAAAACATTACGTTTAAAACTATTTACATTCCTTGAGTCTTTGATCGTCTGACTGAGGGAGTTAAAATCGGAAACGGCATGATATTATGTTCTTTGCTTCCCCCAATTTCTTTTGACACGTGGTAATCTAAAATTGCCTTTGTTACGTGTATTATGCCTATGAAGTACGTCTTGTCTAATCAAGTCCATATCGTGATTAATTAGGCCATTGATGCATTTGTATACGTGTACACACCTTCTTTGACATCGCCTTTTCTCTAGAGGCAGCCACTTGAGAACGGCTAATGCCTCAGTGGAGGATGAGTACAATGGTCTATTTAAAATAACTTTAGCGGCCTTATTTCTAACTTATGTCTAACTAGACATGTCTAGTCTAAGGTTAATATTATGTTTATCGCCCCATACTAGATCAGCATATTCAAAAAGGGGCATAACAAGACTTTTATAGAAAAGTAGACGCGCCCTGAAAGGCAATAAATGCTTTATACGCTTGAGAAGCCCAAGCCTCTGATTGATTTTCCCAGTTAGGTGTTCAATATGATCAGTCCACGTGAAATCCGAAGATATATGTATACCGAGGTATTTAAAGCTGCGAACATTACTTATACTATGATCTAAAATTGAAACAGTCAAATCTACTTTGCTTTCGCGTTTCCTATTACTACCGATAAGCACGCATTTAGCTTTGTCCAAATTTAAGGTCAGTTTGTGATCATGAAGCCATTTCGCCACACCCAGTAGATCGTTATTTAACTTATCACTCAACTCCTTTGAGGATGTACCATAGCAATAAATTACAGTGTCGTCTGCATAAAGTGACGCGTAGCAGGAGTTAAGCACATTTGGCAAGTTATTTATGTAAATCACAAACAACAGAGGCCCTAGAATGCTACCCTGTGGCACCCCACGCGTGACTGGAAGTTCCTCAGATAACTCATTTCCACATGATGTGCGCTGTTGTCTACCAGTTAAGTAAGAACGGAACCAATGAAGAGCTGTTTCAGAAAGGCCGATCTCGGATAGCTTGCATAACATTATTTGATGGTCTACCGTGTCAAATGCCTTGGTTAGATCGATGAACACGGCCCCGCAAAGCTTTCCTTGTTCCATGTTTAAGAGCACTTCATCAGCAAATGATACAACTGCAAGTGTACCGCTCTCTCCAAAATCTTGCTTAGTGTAGGGAGGATTGAGATAGGGCGGTAGTTGGAAACGTTGGTCCTGTCACCTGACTTAAACAATGCCGTGATTTTCGCGCATTTCCACAATTTGGGAAATTGACTAGTGCGAATTGAAAGATTCAAAAGTTTAAGAACATATGGTGCAATTGTGTGAGCTGAGATTTTAAATGTGCCGCAGCATTACTATCTTTTAGATACCCTAGTACAATACTTTTGAATGGTGTCAGAGGTGAGAGCAAATATGCAATGAATTATTTCTACGGTTTAAACTGATAAAAGGAAGTTAAAAAGCTGTATTCAAATATTGATTGAAGGAGATTTATACGATGATACCGAACACGGGCTGGTAATCATGGTAATTGCTGTTTCCAAATTATTTTTTAAAATTTTCTGGAATATGTACTTTTTCGAAGTGAAAGATTTTCTCTTTGTCGTATCTTAGGGCCAGTTTACACGGAGGTGGGGGGACCCAGGTGGGTGAGGTAACATGTGGCGGGTCACCCCGCCTAACAGGTAAACGTGATCACATTAAAATGAGAGATTATATGGACAGGCGGGTTACCTCACCTACCTGGGGTCCCCCACCTCCATGTAAACAGGGCCTTAAATGGACCATTTTCCTTTTGATCGATCAATATACGATGAAATGATATCGACGCAAGATTAAACAATTGGATCATGGAAGATTGGACCCAAGCGAGACACCCTGTTTTTGGCGCGAAATTGCCGTGGCTGCAAACTCTTTTCGCCCGCGCAAACAAACAAAGGAGGTAGATGTGAAGAGAAGAAGCTGTTTTTTTTTTTTCTTTTTTTTACGAAGCAATCCAGCTTTCGTTAACAAACATTTTTACCTTTACCTTTGATGCAGTTTAGACCACAAACTTGTTCAAACTATTTTTCAAATTACTAAAATGAAATATGCCCCGCCATTGGTATATTTATGTTTGTTAGTGGAAATTGAAGGATACACCTAATGTTAAAGCATGAACGTCGATGCACCGCTAAAGCTAGGTTGTGGAGGAGTAGGTGGCAAAGCAGGTAGCACTTGGAACTCCACATCTGGAAGCCCTGGGTTCCAGGGCCCGGTTGCATAAGACCTACACTTAAGTGCCCACTTAAGTGGGTCACTTACGAATCCGTTATGGGTACACTTACGGGTGTTGCATGAAACACACTTAGCACTCTCGCAAGTTCCTATTTTACGTGGTAGCTTACGGGCTCACTTAAGGGCACACGTAACTTAAATGTTGATATTAATAGTAATTTATTAACGACTCATTCTATTTTTTTCAGCTAACCATTGATGGGTGTAAAGAAAGTATCGGGTGGTTTTGAACACTTTTAAGCCTCTGTTAGATGATTTGGGAAATTTTAGGTTTTATTGAGATAACGTTTTTTTATAACAGAAGAAAGGGGCAGCACTAAAACACCGAATCCGGAATCCGGAAACGGAAACAGAATCACGAAAACGGAAACAGAAACGGAAACGGAATACGGAATCAAATATCAATGATAGAAAATTAAAGAATTTCACTTTAAACAACTTAGTACAATCCAAAGAGAATTTGTCTTAGTTTTCTTGGCAGTTCCCTTAAATATATTCTTGTTATTGCGTCTTAATAAGGTTTGCCGTAGTGTGGGTTACTGCAGTGCAAGGCCGATGAAAGTAATTTTACGAGTAATTTTTATTCACGAGTTCATGGGTTGAATAATACAGTTAAATATTACTTTTGTAGCTAATTGTCAAGAAATAGTAGTAGTTAGCCTCAGACCACACCACGTGATTGTCCCCAAACTGAATACTCCACACATGACCGACCGGTGACGTGACCACAGTTCTGGTGTTTTAGCAATAAGTTCAACTTTTTCGCCAAGCTGAATACTGATGGAATCCTGGTGTACCGGTAATTGAGTTTACGTGGACGTCCGTATTTTTGTTGAAGAGGCTTATTAAACATGGCGCATTATTTTGATGTAATCGGTTGCGCAATCAAGCAAATGCATGCACAATTCTCTCTTCTCTTTGGACTCCACAATGCCATGGTTCTCTTAAGTAAGTTGTCTTGATAAATAAAACTGAACACTGTTGAAGACAACCCAGAAAAGACACTAAGAAAAACTTGACGGCGACGACATTCAGTTATATAAACGACGCCTCTGACGATTCAAACGAAGTCTGTCTCCATATAACTTACCTTTTTCTTAAGGCACTATTTTTTGTCAGTAACGTTTTTCTCCTCGCTTTGCTGTCCCATGAGAATTTGCATTCATTGCCGATAGTGGTATCAAGCGTCTTTTCACCGGAATCGACTCCTCTAGTGATACAGCAGGTCTCCTCTCCTCTACTCAGCTAATTTATTCATTTGTGTCTTTTTTTTTTCATCTGTTTATTTATTTTATTGTCATTGCTAATATATATTTTTTTCAAATCGATCGCTTAGAACCTTCTTTCACGGATTCCGTATTCCGTATTCCGTATTTCGTTTCCGTTTCCGTTTCCGGATTCCGGATTCCATGTTTTAGTGCTGCCGGAAGAAAGTGTTTCATCATTTAACCGTTTTTTAAAAAAATCGACCACAAAGTTTGGACATAATCAAAAATAGTTTATTAAGGTAATATCAGCACAGGTTCTCATCTAACTCGTCACTGTGAACAACTGCAACTTTAGATCAAGTAGCTCTTCCTTCTTTTTTAGAATTCTCATTTTAACTTCATGCTCTTCTTTTAAATGCTGTTCTTATACCTTTTCAATGTTCACTTCTCTATTTCCTTGTTCCCTAACAGTGTCGGAATTACAGTTTGGTTCTTTTGTTTGTTCTTCCCTTAAACGGCTTTCTTCTTGCTCGTTCTCTGAAGTTTTCTTGCCACTTTCCAATTCAGCCACCCTATCTGGGCCCACTAGAATGTACGATGAAGTTGACGGTCGGCTGTCTTTCTCACTAACGTCACTTGAAGCATCAAGTGTGTGTTCCCCGGCTTACATACATACATACTTTATTGGCTCGTCCCCACGGGGCTTTTCAGAGTCAATTTTACATTACAAAATTATAAACCAAGTACATGACAATAAGAATATAACAATGATAAAAGAAGACAAAGGTCAATAAAATTAATTAAATTAATTAAATAAAGCAGTCATTAAGAAGCTTTTGCCTGAGTAAACACTTGAATTCCGTCACGGATGGGCTAAGTTTGAGCGCAGGCTGCAACTCATTCCAGAGAGAGGTTGCTCTATATTGAAAGGTCCTTTGGCCGCTGGCAGTGCGGAAGAGTGGTATGTTCAAAAGTTGATAATTTCTCGTATTCCTTGTCGAGACGGCGGATCTTCCAACGAGCTTTGATGTCAAATACTCCGGAGCACAACTCGTCATGCACTTAAAAACCAGAACAGCAAAACGAAAATAAAGTTGTTGCCTGATTGGTAGCCAGCGCAAGTCTTTCAGCAAAGGAGTTATGTGATCGAATTTTTTAGCGCCGCTCAAAATACGACAAGCGAAATTCTGTACTGCTTGGAGCTTGTCCAGATTAGTTTGAGTAGTATTGCTCCAAACAGAAGAGCAATAGAATAATTTACTAAAAACTAAGGCATTTATAATAATAATTTGCGCGTGTTTATTAAAAATATGCTTAACGCGGTTAATTTGACCCAAACGTGACATGCATGAGGATACAGTAGAAACAATATGCTCATTATATGTTAAGTTAGAGTCCAGTGTGACACCAAGGTCTCTTGCAGCCTTAACGGGCTCGAGTTCCTTCCCCAATAGAAATAGCCTAAAGTCGCTAACCTTAGCAGTCATTTGCCGGCTGCCGAATATCACTAGTTTTGTTTTATCTGGGTTGAGTAAAAGCTGATTATCAAAGCACCAATTCCTAATGCTTAACAAGTCCTTGTTCATTTTTTCTATCGTTTCGTGCTGATCGCGGAGTTGAAATGACATGAGAAGTTTGGTATCGTCGACATAACACTGCGATGTACAATTTTCTGGCACAGAAGGGAGATCATTAACGTAGATGTTAAAGAGTAATGGGCCAAGGATGCTCCCTTGTGGAACGCCAGAACTAACAGGTAGTTTGGTCGACAGAGTTGTATTTATTCGCACAAATTGGTATCGCGAGGTTAAATAGCTTCCGAGCCATTTTATCGCAGGTCTGGACGCACCAATGTCCTGTAACTTAGCGAGGAGTATTTGATGGTCAATACTGTCGAAAGCTTTGCTTAGATCAAGGAGGACAACTGCAGTCAGTTTCTTTTTGTCAATGGCATTTAGGATTTCGTCAGTTGTTTGAATGACAGATGTTTCCGTTGAATGCCACTGTTTATTTCCGCTTTGTTTGGATGATAAACGGCCTCTCGAAAGTAGATATGACGTAAGTTGATTGTGAGCGACACGTTCACAGACTTTAGAAAGGACAGGGAGTAATGAAATCGGTCTATTATTGTTTGGAATATCGTGGTCTCCAGCCTTGAGTATCGGTGTCACTTCAGCTGTTTTCCAGGCCAAAGGGAAGGCTTGAATATTATCCCCAGAGTCTATTCCACCAACTATAGATACGAGGGAGGGATTTTCTTTTCCGAGTATCTCGGTGATGAGCTCGTCTACTTCAGTCCATTCCATTGCACCACCCCCAGTCTTCTTTCGTTTGGCGTATTTGGCTTTAGTAGCTGACGACAAGTCCTCCCATTTCTTTTTAAGTTGTTCCTTGGTTCTTGGTGGGAACCCGGCGGCTACTAACTGATTACGAACCTCCAACCATGTTTGTATTTTCAATTTAAATGTCAGTGTAGGAGATAAAGTGCCGAATAGAATCATCTTTCCCTTTTTTACCTCATGGAGAAAAAATTTGACCTCATCCGTCTTAAAATTCCGCGCTCGTTTTTTGGGGTAAGAGTCTTGTTCATCTGCAGAATTCCGTTTCATTGACATCCTAGAGAGTTGTGCGCTAATCAGCTGTGGGAATTGTGAATTTATGGCAAGATTTAACAATATATAGTCTAGTCAAAATGGTTGCAAATTATTAAAAGCGGCTTCTCCTGAAATTAATAGGAGCAACAATGCTGTTCGTCCGGATTCTCTTTGACTACTCCGACGAATCGTTATAAACGCATATTTTGCTAAATAGAAAGCTAGCATAATCTGCCAAGTCTTTTTCACCCTAACTTCACAGGTTAATCAAGACAGGTTATCGGCATTAGTAGGCGCAAATAGGTAGTCCCAATTTTCCTCCTCGGGGATTTTAAAATCGGCTTACCTGCGGGTAGCGGAAAAAGATAAAAGGATGAGCAAATGTGCAAATGTTATTAAATCCAGAGATTACAGAAAATGATGTAAGCTGAACCTTTTTTAGAACCTCTAAGGAATACTGTGTTGAATACCTTTAATGGTCACCATTTGTCTACAATGAGATCAATAGATATGTTTCAGTCTGAAAGGCGGTACATATATGATGGTTCTGTCTTATTCCTATTTCTGCGTCATCTTTGTTTGCGATGAATCGTCTGGAGCATCTTCGTCGTATTGCTGAGCTTCGGGAAACGCGTTACTATCAACAAAATGTAAGACGCCCAAGGATATTTCGAGACAGAGGAAACCCACTAGACGTATTGAACGATGAAGAGTTTCGGCAGAGATATAGAATGACAAGACCAATGTTTTTTGAGCTTGTGGATAGTGTGCAATTTGATCTTAAGTATGATACAAAACGAAACCATGCACTTACAGCTGCTCAGCAACTGATGATAGCACTTTGCTTTTTTGCCAGTGGCTCATTTCAGCAAGTTATTGGGGACACAATTAACGTAAATAAAAGCACTGTATGTCCTACAATAGCAAGAGTAACCAAAGCGTTACTCAAACAACAAAAACCGATTATATTTTGGCCAACGCAGGAGGAATGCGCAAGAAGTTCATTAAAATTACATGAAAATCACAGCTTCCCTTGCGTTGAAGGTATAGTGGATGGTACTCATATACCAATATTGAGGCCAAACATTCACGAGGAGGCATATGTGAACACAAAAGATTTCCATTCGATAAATGTACAGATTTGCGGAAATGGAGATTTGCATATAATAGATGTTGTAGCAAAATGGCCCGGATCAGTGCATGATTCGAGGATTCTCAAGAATTCAAAGTTATATGAGAAATTTAGGGAAGGAGAATTACCTTCTTTACCTAATGGCGTTATTCTTGGTGATAGCGGTTACCCACTGTTGGAGTGGCTGTTAAGGCCTACTCTGGGACCTTAAGTCGCCGTAATTTTAGGCGACTTAAGGCGATTTAAGGCGACTTTAGGAAAATTTGGTCAAAATGTTGCGCGACTTAAGGCGATTTAAGGCGACTTTGGGCGATTTAAGGCGACTTTAGGTAACTTAAGGAGAAAAAGGTGACATTTAGGTGAGTTACATGTTAGTGAATATGTTGCAGTTCATTTTTGGTTTTCCTCTGTTTTAAATTCATTAGCATACATAGCCATACCCAGAAACGATGGAAAAATAAAAATTAACTGAAATAAAAATGAACTACAACATATACAAAATCAAAATCTGATAACACTACCTCTCTAGGGACACAATGTTGTAGCATAAGTTAATTCAGTCTTGAAGAAATCTACATTAGTCTTCCAAATTTTCAACAATCTCAGCTACCTAACATTTTGAACATTAAATACCAAGGTAGCTTGTGTTGCAGGTGTATTCTAACCCTGGTTAGTAACATTTGCGAAGCAGCTCTAATATCCTTGTTCTGGGCCCTGACGCACCAAATGAATTACCAGCATTTTGCGTTTCCCTTCAACATGATTGGCAAATGGACAATGGCATTTTTAACAGTCCAGTCCTGGCATGTTCTCTAATCCTGATACACACACAGGGGGCCCAGAAATAGGATTTTGCCGCTGTTTTGCAGATGGACTTAACCCAGAGTTTAGTTCCATCTGTGGCACAGGCTAATATCAAGGGTGTTGGTTTAGTATTACATTAGCAGAGACAAAATCTGAGTTAGAAGCAACCAAAAGGGTAAATTTTCTCTTGGTCTTTAAATGCATTATTTTATAATATAGGGGACAAAAAATCAATGATTCCTACATTTCTTTTTCCAAAAAATAAAACCCTAAAAGTAGAGTATTTCAATACATCTCTGTAAAATACTGTAAGCTGGTTTTTCAAAAACTTTATATTGATGTGTCTTTTTTTCATAATTTGACAACAAACATTTAAGTAATTAATTTAAAACATCTAAAATCACTTATCGATATCGCACATTATGGAAATGGCGATCCCCACTGTATGTCTTGGCAGTTGCTCTGCCAATGTTTGTCCCCACACGTTTGGCTAAGAGGGTGTTTTTCCAATTGAATTCAAAACAAAAAGTTTGTAGTTCTCGCCGTATATATATTGCTCCTTTCCTGTCTCAGTCAAACAAAACACTTCCAAATACTTGCTTCGCTAGTGAACCGTACTCTCTTATCCATGGTCTCTTTGGAAACTTTCCAGTCGGGTTGATTTCATGAGTGCATTTATGCACCAGCAGAAACAACTAAGCTTAGCTTCAACCAACCTCGCTCGATCTGTTCCACGCGGCAGCGTTTACGCTCTCAGCACAAAAGGAAGCATTATGCGTCATGTTTAAACGGATGGCAGTACCAAGTGTAAACGTTTCCATTATTATGTCAGAAATTTCCATTTAAAAGGAGATCTTTAAACGAAAACGCGACGTACAATTGACAACAACAAGAACACTTTTCTATCCGCCATTTTGCTTCTCCAAGAATTCCACTGCAGTCGCAAGCTAATTTCCATTGTTTCTCGGTCCTGCCCTCTCCCCGCCTCCAGACCAGTTAGTCACGTGATCAAAACACTACTTTCTGGGCGGCCATAACGTGGTGGAAAGAACAGTAATATATAGATTTAGCCAGGGCTAAAAGCGAGGCTCCCATCAGTAAATTTATAATTTAAATTAAACAATAAACTTGTATTCGAATTCCACGATTCAGTTGAACTTTAGAGCACATTTATGTGACTTTTGAGGGAAAGGCTACCTGATTTTAGAGAAAAATAATTTGCAAACAGCCCAAGAGTGAACCAAATCTTACATCGAGTTGATAGCCTCATATGTACACCCAAAAACTGGTAATCATCTTCGCTCGCATTTAAGAGCCGTAATGGCTATTGATCACCGTAGATTAATTAGGCCTGGAAAAAAAATCAGGCCAACTTTTTTGCGTTCGACAAGTTTACTTTGCAAAATCTTGCCAACAAATCTGGGTGCGTGTAAACCAACCTTTTATACCATGGACAGAAAGCAGTATTTCACAATACAAATTGCACTCATTCAATATTCATGAACTGTTAAAAGAATTTCCAAAATCACCTATACGGCCATCCGGTTCTCACTTTTGTAGTACGAGCGGTTGCGAGTGTTTGAATGAACATTAACAGAGTTACGCTCCAAGATAATAAAGAATTTATTATGTTTATTTTTTATTTAATGGTTTAACGCGCGGCATTTTGAGTACTCCTGCAAGCGATGTTCATTGAACGACTGAAAACAATCGGCACAGCGATTAAAATTACAAGAGAGACTACTAACAATCAATAAAAGAAATATAATTCGGTGAAACATATACAGAGACAACAATTTTCATTCAGGAAGACAAGTATTAAAGTGTCCCTAAATATCCTGAGTCTTCAAGCTTCAAGCTTAAGATTATGTTTTAAGCCGGCTTCCCGGTGTTTGCTTTTTTCAAAGACGAACTCGAGGCAAGAAAATCGCTCAAAGCTTTCTTTTCCAGCCAGAATTATAACTAAATATTCTTTGCAACGTTTTCTTTCTATTTGCGGTGAGAAACTGTCTAAAGGCTTTTTAAAGTTCTGTAAGATTATATCAAACCTGATACTCGGTGAGATCGTTGTCTCAAATCTTACAAACGTGCATAAACAAAATACCCACATAAACTACGCTCGACTTCATTAAATTAGATACAAAAAACAAACATCAAATACAATAATTTCTCTGGCTTACCATTTGAGATGCAGCTCCTGAAAGGTATCAAGTAAAGCCAGTATCGCTTCAGACTTTGCAATCCTCTTACGCATCAAGCAAGGTGAAAACGAAAACGATGCCATCCGAAATCGGATTTCCGACTTTGACAAGCGACGTATTTCTCAACCAAAAACCCAATAAACAAACTAGCCATGAATAACAGAAGACTCCTGATAGCAGCTGAATTTCATTTTGTACATCCAGTGGAAAAAGACAGTTAAAAACATCACAAGTTGACACAAAACTCTGTCAGCTTCAGCTGTCAAAGTAAACAAGATTCAAGATGCTGCATAAATTTTGCGCATGAACTCACCTGTCAAATTTTGACCAATCAGAGCATAAAAATTGGACGTAGAGCGTGACCAACGCGTGACCATGGTGAGAAAAGTCAAAAGCAACTGTCTTCCCTGCCTGTAACAGCTGGCTGAATTTTCGAGTCCGAGGTCAGTTTGCAATCAAAATTTTAATTGTGCAGCACATAAACACAACATATTTCATATGAATTTAGAAAAAAATTGAACTTGAGCCTGCAGTCACCTGAAAACTAATTTACTTGTCAGCGGATAACTTCAAAAAAATATTTGACCTGGACGGGTCGACACCTGAGCCCGCGATACGGTCAAGTGAAACTGGTCAGCGGGTACCCTGTTTTGACAGCTGTCAATTGATCAAAACATTGATGTCCAATATGTGTGCTTTATCAGTTTTCCTGTGCTCCCAAACTAGTAAAAGTATGAGATTGAACGTTGTTCGCGATCTAGTAAAACAATTAACTGGTTAGCGGACAGCTTCCAAATAAATCACGTCACCTCGATGAGTTGACACATGAGCCCACGATATGGTCATGGGATACTGGTCAGTGGCTTTCCTGTTTTGACAGCTGTCAATTGACCATATTTTTAATGTCCTATATTAAAGATGTGGACTTGCCAAGACACGCCTGAGACACCCCTCCCTTCCTTTTGATAGTCTCCCCTACCCCACCCGTACAATCTGTAGACGCGTACGTACGTACGTACGCTCGGTCAATCACGTGACAACCAAACGAAAAGAGGTTGACCATATTCCATGAGTATGGGGCTCTGTCCCACGCGCGCTTCGCGCGCGAGGGAGCCCCTCTATTATTTCGTTTTTCTACGTTCTTCATCAATAATGGTCGATTACATCAAATCGTTTGGCAGGGAGCAATCACGACAACATAGACAAAGAGCAGTTTTTACGCACCTTCGATGTACAAAGCTTGAATTTCTGTCTGGAAGGGAAGACCTAAAGAGACGACTGTACAAGCTAAGCTAAGTGTTCAAGTTTATAAGAGTGATTGTGTTTCTGTCAATGATAGGTGGATATAATTCGACGGTAAATACAGATCAGAGGTTGTGTGCGGGAGAAAAAACTTATCATTAGTTGCTCTTAAAATCTGGGTCGGTAATTTACATGGACACTTTTTTCGATTAGACTTGTATTAACTACCAGAAAATTTAGGTTAATGTTGTGGCGGCAATAATTGTTTTTTTTTCTCCCTGCAACCTACCTGTATTGATCTTAGTTACTTGAAATGTCTTTCAATGTTGGACTCTCACAAAGCAGTAGAAAAGAGACTCACTTTTAAAATTATATTTTGTTCAGGGTGCAAAGAAAGTCAGCTTTACACCTTGCCTAGCATACACTAGCCTGAAAGCCATTTTGACTAACCCCAATTTTTTTTATGGATGGGACTGATTACAGTTCTTCTGTAATCTGAATTCCCTAAAAAACTTTACTTGCCAGCCAGGCAAGTTAAAAACGCAGTTCACTAGCCCAATCATAAAATCCAGTACCCCAGGGCTATTGCCTGGACACTACTTTGTCTACTCTCTTTGCACACTGTTTAATGTAAGTTAGCTAGAACTTGAACCTTTGGATGCCTTTTTAAACAATATTTTTACTCAGAAATATGAGACAAACCTCCCGGATGAAATTAATAAAATACTGCACCTGTACAAGTGACTGGATAAAGTTGTGTACTATATGTTGTCATTTTTGCATAAACAATACAGGAATGATTATTCTTGTATTGCTTACGACTAATTATTACGTGTATTAAATTGCATAAAGTAATTAAATGTATAAATTAGAGGGGTGGAGAAGAAATTAATGGGTCTTAAGTCACTGTGGGAGTTTTTGTGGGGGGTGGGGTGGGTCTGTGGCTAATATTATTGAGCACGGGTTATTACACACTTTATGAGAAATCATGCATTCTGGAAATAGAAAACTAAAAAAGCAATTTGTCTTATTTTTATAGTTCAATAAAGACAATAAAGTTCAGTGTTAGTCCCCTTCGTTGAGCGCCCTGGCATGACGGCAGCGCAAAAGCTCTACAATAAGGCTCACAAATCGGCCCGAGCTGTTATCGAGAGAATAATCGGCATTCTAAAAAGAAGATGAGCGTGCCTAAATGGACTCCGATTCAAGCCAGGGAAATGCTGCGAAGGAATTGTTGTGTGTTGTATGCTGCACAATTTTTGTAGAAATGTTTTTCTAAACGAAGATGAAGAAGAAGCTACGGGCGACAGCAGTAATGCTGACGAAGTGTACCAAGACGACATCAATGAAACTGAAGAGGGTCGACAAAAACGCGATGAATTTGTGCGTCCGTTTTTTACATAAACGTTATAACCCATTGAAGCTGATGACAGTTTTAAAAAATTTTCAGAAGGTTGTCATTTTAATATCCTATGAGTGCAACTCATCAAGTCCGTTGACTTTCGTTGAAATACGTTTGCATACCATCGTTATTTTACAGGAATATTACTGATAATGTTTGTTGCATGTTCTACCTTTTTTTCTGAAGGACGGCTTTAAATAAAGTGAACATCAGAGGTTAACAAAGCGCATTAGAACGGAATTACTTAAAAAAAAAAACTTCTTTTTCACTTCTCAGTAAAAGATCTCGTTAACTTTTGTAGAAACAGTAATGATACGGGACCTACGTAGGGCCCGTAAATTTACGTGCTATTTTTCCCGTAAAAAAAGTTTTATGCAACACCCGCAATTTCTGTTGTATAAATGACACTTAAGTGGATACTTACGAAAATCGTAAGTGCAGTCACTTAAGTGAAATCCCTAAGTGGACCACGTAAGTGATTTAATGCAACTCACTTAAGTTACGAGTACACGTACGCATACCCGTAACTGTTACGGGCGTTTTATGCAACCGGGCCCAGACTCGCCGGTTGCGTTGTTTCCTTAAACAAGGAACTTTACTAGAACTAAACTTTGTGTCTCTTCACCGATAGACAGATAGACAGAAAACATTATTAATGTGTCAGAGCCCTATTATTATTTATTAGTAAAATCCATCGACTCCACTGACTTAGAACCCACTCGGGCTCGAGGAATAATTGTTAAATAGCCTGGGAAAAACCCCATACTAACTTTGGGACATGATTTATAATTAAGATAACGTTTACAATATAAAACTAAAAATATTTAAACTACGCATAATTTCTTATGATGAGCAGCGAGAACAGCCCTTTAATACATCCATCATCTATCATGGAGCTTACATCATTTGTGCGTATTTCGCTTTTAAAAATATTCAAAGTATTGGCTGTTGTAAAATCAGGAGGTAAATTTCCCCATCCGACTGCCGTAAAAAAAGAAGAATTATAATGATTATTGAAAACATTGCAGATATACGTACGTTGGACATAGTTTGTGCTTTTGTACATAAGGATGCAAATATCCTGCAGGCGCCTGTTCAACGGCGTTGGTAATAGGCCATTTCCGAGTTCCCCCGGGCCTCTGTTTCAAAACGAGGGTAGGTGCTCAGCCTTTGATATGGAAATCATTTTCCGTTCTCATACAAATAAAGCTCATTTTCACAAGAAAGGTTGTGCACCTAGCCTCATTTTGAAAGTGAGGGTTTTTGGAACTCGGAAGTGGCCTATTCTGCCCTCTTAAGAAGTTGTGGATAACTTGTATATCGGCTACATACAGCTTGGGAAAACCCTTCGGTGGACTAGCATCCCGTCCAGGGGGAAGTAGCAATACTCACGTGACTCAGTTCGTAAGGCCAGGGAGTCGCATTTGATAAATAAGGCCATGACTCTTGAACCCGCATGGCCTAAACCGCCGTGACGAATTATTGTAATCCATATCCTTTGTATTTTTCCTTTCCAGTTTTTATGTTGTACGTCATTTCCGCCTCTCCCTTTCATTGCGACATACTCCATTTATATAATATTGTGATTGCTACATAAGTTCAGTAACATCGATCTGTAAACCTGAAGAAGGCTGGTATGGCCAGCCGAAATGTTGTTATAAAAAACAATATACGTTGTTTTAAATCAGCTTTGCAGTAGTCTTTGGACTTCTTGCTCTTAATACTCGTAGGCATGCTTCATGCCAAGGAAACCTGGATAAGTTCCGGCCGTTTAGGCCTATGGTTCGTGTGCGCCTTTACCTTTTCTTAACAACCACTGAAAACTGTGTCCTACTGCAAAACTGAGGATGAAAATTTGTGTTCCGGTTAGGAATCCTAGTCAAAGACATTCACTTTTACTTGCTTCCGTTTAAGTTCGACGAAACGTTAGCCATTAGTAAAAGATAGGAAAGATAGATAAGAAAGACAGGAAAGCATCAGCTTAGGGTTGATGCTTGTCTAAATCACGAACCAGAATTAGGGGGTCAGGCATTCTTGCACAGCTTATATTTTTAGAACCAGCGTTAGGTTTCACACCTATCATTACCTCAAGGGGCCGTGATAAGTTTTTACAAATGTAAAGTTTATATTCGAGTTTTATATTCGGAGTGTTAATTTTCTATTTTGTTTTCAATGGTAAAGTTTTTACAGCTATTAATGAAGGCAGTTTTAGTCCCAGCCCTGCGTGTTAGTTGTATGCGGTTTAGGAGATGTTGATTTTCAATTTGATTTTTTTTTCAATTTGTACAAAATATCTATATTAATCTTTTACAAAACCAAACAAATGTGACATTTACATCTTTCAAGCTACAGCAAAGAAAACTAAACCAAAAAAAGGTTAAAAAGGACTTGACAGTCTTGCCAAATACACGGTTCCATCAACAACGTAAGGTTCCACATCTGTATTACTCGGATCAAGACGAGGAACAGGGCAATTCAACAGATCTTGAAACGCCTAAAAACACAAGTAGACATTGCGCAATATAATAAACTGTTGACAGTCCTCAAAAGGCTATTTACGCGAGGAAAAATAGGACGCGTCTAGGTAAGGCTAATCTTAAATAAGACGCAACTTCCTGCATCAACGGCACATTTCTTCTGAAATAAGACGCGTCTTAGCTAAGACGAGCTTACACCAGAGAAACTTCGTATAAATGACTTTCTCCTCGTTGTTAAAATATTCAAGACGCGAACACATCGTACGCATGCGTTAATTTTTGGTGGGGAAACTTTCGCGTGCCCCGCCGCGGACTGTTAAGAAAAAAAATGTTTATAGCAAATTACAACTCGTTTCCGTTTCACTGGGCTGCCTCTAAGACTTTTAATTTGTTTCTTCACTCGAGAAATCAGTATGAGCACGCTAACAAAAAGCAAAAGAAATGTTAACTTTGGTCAAGTGCCGAAGAAAAGGACTTTTTGTAGCTGCGCAAAGAAAAGCAATTTGCAGTCCTCCTCGACAAATGTCTTCCACCTGCTGGTGTAAGTAGAAGCTTTTCAAAGCATTAGCAATCTAAATTTAAATAAATAAATAAATTATTATTGTTATCTTCGTATTATAAACTTACAACAAAACTCACAAAAAGACTTTCAATGTTAGGTTGCCGTTGCTAAGGGCAACATTCACATGAAATAAGGACAGAAATAAGACGCGAACCATTTATACGAGCATTGCGGCCGAGTGGTAAGACGTGCTCGTATAAATGGTGCAGTTTGCGTCTTATGTAAATCGCGTCTTTTTTTCCTCGTATGCATGGCCGTAACCTTTCCTTAAGATAGTTGGAATCGAGCACCTACCCGTACGAGCGGCCATCTTGGTTTCAAATGTTACCCAGTCATGCAGAGTATCATCTCATCGCGCGTGTGAGCATATGTCCATGTAACACTATAAGTCATTAAATTATTATTATCATGTCAACTTATAACGTGGAAGACCGCAAGCAGTTTCTTATTTTTCTTTTGAGACACAGCAGATTTTCGCCGCGCGTGGCTCTTAGGAAATGGGACGACCGCTCGCGGTCTAATTAGACGGAAAGGTTTATGAAGAGTGAGAATTTTTTTTTTTTAGACGGTTTATTTCTCTTCCTCCCTTGACAAACGTCAAGTCTTTATCTGCTTCATCGCTACACGATGAACTACGAGCTCAGTACCTTTCGACTTTCCTTAGTCAAATGCGTAAGATTCTCGTCTTGTCATGACCGGGGGCCCTTTCTATTTAGACAAAATTTCTGGTAAGAAATTCCGGAAACCTTCCGGGTCACATGGAAAGGTTTTCCAGCCACAGAGCCTTGCTTGTTTGCAGTCTCATTCTCGCACTTTTCGCCCGTCACCATAGCAGTTTTTTGGAAAATGTCTTTCTTGTTTGATGTGCCATAACCAAATTCTTGCTTTTGTTTTTGCCACAAGAGACGAGAAGTATCACGTTTAAATCATCCCAGCGTTCCTGCATCGGACGTGCATGTGCAGATGCCATTTTGAACGAAAAGATAAGATGCGACTGCACGTGAACAACGCTCACCGGCAAACAGTGGAAATGACGGGAAAAATTACAGGCCCCATCCGCCTGTCGAAACAGAATTGTGCAAAAGGAACAGGAATGTCTGTTCCAATCGGTTGTGATGGAAAAAGAAGAATACTTCGGAACGGTCGTCCATTTTTTCCTGAAAATTTCCGGTCGAATACCCTGGGTGTCAGAGACTTTTCTAGCGCGGTTTCCGGTTTCTGTCAAGTCTTTATAGTGGCTCCGCCGCTCGTGGCTTCGGGCTACGGCCGAAGATGTGTCGGCCTTAGGCCAACACCGAAAATTCCCGCCGCACGCGAGAAAAACCTCTGGTACCCAGCAGGGCGGATAAAGGTTGGGCGGTGAAACGAGTGCGTCCGAACAAAAAGGTTTGATGCAGTGGACTGGGACTCTGCTTAGAAATGTCGCTTGTTTTTCGACTTCGGTCAGGGCTTGCAATGTGGTTTGTCCATTAGACACTGCCGCTGTCACAGAATTATGGCGGCTTGATTTGTTTTCTTGCACTTTTTCCTCGTTCCTTTGTGCTGGTACGCTGTCTCCGAGAGACAAATGTTGCTATTTTTTGCCGGAGGTTTATTTGGAGTAGACAAACATCTCTTTCAAGGGGTTTCTCTTATTACTTCCATGACTCTACCACTGAATTATATTTTCGTTCTACTACTCGCCAATGGCGATGTTATTCCAAAACAAAAACAACTAAGTACTGTCTAAAACACGAAGGAAAATCTCATCCATGTCATCCCTAGCAAAACTAAAAGACAGCAGTAGATGACGTGTATTTTATAAATGCGTGCAGCTCGTGCAAGGTGAAATTATGCTAATTTCAATCACCATCATCCTTCTTTTTAATTTTGAAAAAAAAAACATCTCAATACGTCTTTCTGTTTCTTCGAAACTTCAAAATTAGTTTCCACTCAGTTTTTACTGTTTACCTTTTTTTGTTTTAGAGAGAAAAACGGAGGAAAAACCTTACAACTAACCTCAATAAATTTTGTTTGGATGCGGTTGCCGGATTTGCGACGCATTGCGCGAATCACCATAGCGCGTTGCACCCGAGAAGCAAAGTTTGAAGCAGTACAACGCCACTATATCAAAATATATCAATCTAATTTTTTGTTATGTTATATAAAATTTATCCCTCATTAACATATGTAACATTTGAGGTTAAGAAGTGTTAAGCTTTTGCAAGCGAAACGGCGAAAGACAATTAGGTGATATTTAGTGGAAGGAGGAGGTATTCAACACTTTCAAATAAAACTCAAATTTTGGCATTATACGACCAACAAGTTTGACTTATAGACGTACAGACACAAACATATGAAACTGTTTATTGATATTGTTATGAAACGAATTTATCTATTTAACATTGTAGCCTGAAATTACAGAAAGAAAATAGGATTTCCGGTTTGCAAAAAGGAAAATCTCGCCGGCCTTCGAGCGCACCGGAAGCGCGGAAAGAGCGCTCGTGCCCAGGGCGGATAAAGGTTGGGCGGTGAAACGAGCGCGTCCGAGCAAAAAGGTGTGATGCAGTGGACTGGGACTCTGCTTAGAAATGTCGCTTGTTTTCGACTTCGGTCAGGGCTTGCGATGTGGTTTGTACATTAGACACTGCCGCTGTCACTGAATTATGGCAGCTTGATTTGTTTTCTTGCACTTCTTCCTCGTTCCTTTGTGCTGGTACGCTGCCTCCGAGAGGCAAATGTTGCTATTTTTTGCGAGAGGTTTAGTTGGAGTAGACAAACATCTCTTTCAAAGGGTTTCTTTTATTACTTCCATTACTCTACCACTGAATTATATTTTCGTTCTGCTACTCGCCAATGTCGATGTTATTCCTAAACAAAAACAACTAAGTACTGTCTAAAACACGAAGGAAAATCTCATCCATGTCATCCCTAGCAAAACTAAAAGACAGCAGTAGATGACGTGTATTTTATAAATGCGTGCAGCTCGTGCAAGGTGAAATTATGCTAATTTCAATCACCATCATCCTTCTTTTTAATTTTGAAAAAAACATCTCATACGTCTTTCTGTTACTTGGAAACTTCAAAATTAGTTTCCCCTCAGATTTTACTGTTTACCTTGTTTTGTTTTAGAGAGAAAAACGGAGAAAAAACCTTTCAACTAACCTCAATAAATTTTGTTTACATGCGGTTGCCGGATTTGCACGGTGATTTGATAAATGCAAATTTTGCATTTAAGTATCTTTACAGACACAAACAAAAATTCGCAAATAAACGACTCTGTATATATACAGAGTGAAACTTCGCAGTTAATTAATTGCGAGTGTTTTACTAACTCATATATACGAAGCAAAATTTTGCAATTACTTAATCGCGAGGTTTTACTCTAAATACATATTAATTACACTGATACAAATCTCGCACTCAACTATTAACTGCGAAATTTCTGTCTGTTCATAGTAAAAGACTCAAATCTCGCACTTAACTATTTTTCCTTGAGTGCGAAATTTCTGGCTGTTTAAAGTAAAAGAATAAAATCTCGCAGTTAACCATTTTTCCTAAACTGCGAAATTTCTCTGTTAACATGAAAGAACACAAATCTCGCACTAAACAATTTTTCCTTAACTGCGAAATTTTTGTCTGTTTATAGTAAAAGACTCAAATCTCGCAGTTAACCATTTTTCGTTAACTGCGAAATTTCTCTCTGTTTACATGAAAGAACACAAATCTCGCACTAAACAATTTTTCCTTAACTGCGAAATTTCTCTGTTAACATGAAAGAACACAAATCTCACACTTAACTATTTTTCGTTAACTGCGAAATTTCTCTCTGCTTACATGAAAGAACACAAATCTCGCACTAAACAATTTTTCCTTGACTGCGAAATTTCTGTCTCTTTATAGTAAAAGACTCAAATCTCGCAGTTAACCATTTTACCTTAACTGCAAAATTTCTCTGTTTACATGAAAGAACACAAATCTCGCATTAAACAATTTTTCCTTAACTGCGAAATTTCTGTCTCTTTATAGTAAAAGACTCAAATCTCGCAGTTAACCATTTTTCCTAAACTGCGAAATTTCTCTGTTTACATGAAAGAACACAAATCTCGCACTAAACAATTTTTCCTTAACTGCGAAATTTTTGTCTGTTTACATGAAAGAACTCAAATCTCGCAGTTAACCATTTTTCGTTAACTGCGAAATTTCTCTCTGTTTACATGAAAGAACACAAATCTCGCACTAAACAATTTTTCCTTAACTGCGAAATTTCTCTGTTAACATGAAAGAACACAAATCTCACACTTAACTATTTTTCGTTAACTGCGAAATTTCTCTCTGCTTACATGAAAGAACACAAATCTCGCACTAAACAATTTTTCCTTGACTGCGAAATTTCTGTCTCTTTATAGTAAAAGACTCAAATCTCGCAGTTAACCATTTTACCTTAACTGCGAAATTTCTCTCTGTTTACATGAAAGAACACAAATCTCGCATTAAACAATTTTTCCTTAACTGCGAAATTTCTGTCTCTTTATAGTAAAAGACTCAAATCTCGCAGTTAACCATTTTTCGTTAACTGCGAAATTTCTCTCTGTTTACATGAAAGAACACAAATCTCGCACTAAACAATTTTTCCTTAACTGCGAAATTTCTGTCTGTTTATAGTAAAAGACTCAAATCTCGCACTTAACCAGTTTTTCCTTAGCAAGTTTATTTTAAATTTAATATAGCTTACAAAGCTTGTGCCCGCAATTTTAATAGCGAAGGCTATTCGAGGCAGGTACAAGAGAAAAAAGAAAATTCTATAAATACATTAAACGAACAATCCTAGAAGCAATCTAGTTTCTCGTGTGGTTTCCCGGGGGGGGGGCACTTGGGTATTTTTTGGGTGGGTATGTGCCGCCCGGGACTCCAAATTGGCACCCCGTTCGAAAAAATTTCCCCTAAAACTGATACCCCGTTCTAGAATTCGCCCCAAAACTGATACCCTGTTCTAGAAATGGGCCAATTTTCTATACTCCGTTCTAGAAAGCTGTAAATTGAAATAGCCCTGTTTTTTAAAAAGATTATTCTTTATTTGTTCGACTTATATATCAAATAAATGCCTCTTCATAATCAGCCACAATTTTAAGCAGAAGTAAAGTCGTGATCCGCAATTTTTTATACCCCGTTCTAGAAAATGCCTCTGAAATGGATACCCCGTTCTAAATCAGGAGCTTCAAAATCACGACCCCGTTGGGTGGCACATACCCGTATAGGTAATGTATGGGAGAACCCCCCCTCCCCGGGTGTGGTTTATAGCCAGAGTGAGACAGGAAGGCAGACTGTACTTCATAGGAAGGACACTTTACACAAATTATATATTTCCCGACTCAGACCAATTTGTGGTCTTTTTTCAGCTGAATGTCAGCTGGAATGTCAGTCTTTCAGGCTCTGTTATTTGCGAAATATTTTTCCCGTTTTTGCTGTTGGATGAGTGGCAACAAGCTCAACTCCAAAAATGCTAGAAAGCTTCAGTATCATGGCCATCGATTTATGGGTACTTAGTACTTAGGAAAAGAGACGAAAAACACAGCTGAACACGTCTTCATGAAGAAAATCTTCCTTCGGGCGTGCGTAAATAAAGATTTTGTTCTTACCAGCTCAATAGGACTTATATAAGGCAAGCACACGCGCTAAGCAATTTATGAACCTCGAGTTTTTCCTCTTTTTGCTTTCCAAATCAAGTTAGTTCAATGGTTAAACTTACGTACGTATAAGTAGACTTCAAACAGGGAATCTGATAGTAAACCAGTAGTAAATTAAATATCTACAAGAGCCATAATGGGACCCATTATGACACACTACCGATCTCTTTAAGAATCTAATGAAAAAATGAAGCGGCCCCGCCGATGTTGCTGTTGATAATTGCCAGACAATGGCTGGTGAAAATTGTTGTCCCCAGTTGAAGAATTCATATGTTTCAACTTACAAAGGATTTTTTTGTGGTAAAGAAGTCAGAAAAGCCCAGCCATTTTCAGGAATGCTTTGGCTCACCTGGAATTTCGGACATCTCCCTCTCAAGTTTGTCTTTTGTCAGTGTAAAGGGTCTCCAACACTTTTTAGTTACGTGAAGCATGATTAGGCGATTTATTTCTGGTGAATCATGATTTAAAAGTTTTTTATTAGTGATTAAAATCACGATTTTAAATTTTTTTCATTAAAATCGTTTCCCACTAGGCTTGAAAGACCAGACTCGAGAAGACGGAGGAAATTGAACCGACATGTCCACGTCGTGAACAAATTTTTTATTTCAACGTGACATAGGTGAATGAAGGGTGACATCAACAGATTCGAAACGTGATTCGTGAACCATTTTGTTTTGCGTGATGAATTTTCAGCAATTGCATTGCTTTAAAAATGTACGCAATATTTTCGAATGACTGTGGTTTGGTTTTGACAGGACATGAAGTTTACACGGATCGATTCACCCAAGACGGTATTCGCCGGTCTTTATATCGGTCTTTGTCAGCTATAGTAACCCAGAAAATGGTTACCTGCGAGATTTCTGTTCCTTGATATAAACAGAGACATTTCGCAGTTAATGAAAAATGGTTAACTACGAGATTTGTGTTTCTTCGCATAAACAGAGAGACATTTCGCAGTTAACAAAAATGGCTACCTGTGAGATTTCTGTTCCTTCATATAAAACAGAGACATTTCGCAGTTAATGAAAAATGGTTAACTACGAGATTTGTGTTTCTTCACATAAACAGAGAGACATTTCGCAGTTAACAAAAATGGTTACCTGTGAGATTTCTGTCCCTTCATATAAACAGAGACATTTCGCAGTTAATGAAAAATGGTTAACTACGAGATTTGTGTTTCTTCACGTAAACAGAGAGATATTTCGCAGTTAACAAAAATGGTTAAGTGCGAGATTTGCATTCCTTATTATAAATCGAGAGAAATTTCGCAGTTTATTAAAAGTGGTTAACTGCGAGATTTGTGTTTCTACGTATTGACAGAGAGAAATTTTGCAGTTAAGGGAAAATGCCGAGGGTCAAGTGCGAGATTTGTATTCCTTTATATAAACCGAGAATAAATTCGCAGTTACCTGAAAAATGGTTAACTGCGAGATTTGTGTTTCTTGATATTAACAGAGAGAAATTTTGCAGTTAACGGAAATGATTAACTGCGATAGAGATTTCTGTTCCTTCATATAAACAGAGACAAATTTAGCAGTTGATGAAAAATGGTTAGCTGCGAGATTTGTGTTTCTTACTATAAACAGAGAGAAATTTCGCAGTTAATGCCAATGATTAACTGCGAGATTTGTGTTTCTTACTATAAACAGAGAGAAATTTCGCAGTTAATGACAAATGGTTAACTGCGAGATTTGTGTTTCTTACTATAACAGAGAGAAATTTCGCAGTTAATGACAAATTGTTAACTGCGAGATTTGTGTTTCTTACTATAAACAGAGAGAAATTTCGCAGTTAATAACAAATTGTTAACTGCGAGATTTGTGTTTCTTACTATAAACAGAGAGAAATTTCGCAGTTAATGCCAATGGTTAACTACGAGATTTGTGTTTCTTACTATAACAGAGAGAAATTTCGCAGTTAATGACAAATTGTTAACTGCGAGATTTGTGTTTCTTACTATAAACAGAGAGAAATTTCGCAGTTAATAACAAATTGTTAACTGCGAGATTTGTGTTTCTTACTATAAACAGAGAGAAATTTCGCAGTTAATGACAAATTGTTAACTGCGAGATTTGTATCAGTATATATATATGCATAGTATTTTTTTACTAATTTTACTTTTCACTGAGATAATTAATTGCGAAAGTTTGTCGTCTATCTGTAGACATACTTAAATGCAAAATTTGCATTTATATCTACTCCCGGATTTGCAACGCATTGCGCGAATCGCCATGGCGCGTTGCACCCGAGAAGCAAAGTTTGAAGAAGTACAACGCCACTATATCAATATATATCAATCTAATTTTTTGTTATGTTATATAAAATTTATCCCTCTTTAACATATGTAAAAATTGAGGTTAAGAAGTGTTAAGCTTTTGCAAACGAAACGGTGAAAGACGATTAAGTGATATTTAGTGGAAGGGGGAGGTATTCAACACTTTCAAATAAAACTCAAATTTTGGCATTATACGACCAACAAGTTTGACTTATAGACGTACAGACACAAACATATGAAACTGTTTATTGATATTGTTATGAAACGAATTTATCTATTTAACATTGTAGCCGGAAATTACAGAAAGAAAATAGGATTTCCGGTTTCCAAAAAGGAAAATTTCGCTGGCCTTCAAGCGCACCGGAAGCGCGGAAAGAGCGCTCGTGCCAGTGCTACTCCGCATCACACAGTAAATGAAGAGCGGAGCGCTCGTTTCACCGCCCAACCTTTATCCGCCCTGCTCGTGCCCGTCCAACTCCGCATCACACATTAAATGAAGAGCGGAGCGCTCGTTTCACCGCCCAACATTTTATCTGCCCTGGTACCCAGGGTACCGGTCGAACCGCGCGTTTAATTTGCGTTCAAACCGGTTAAACCGGTAATTTTGTCTAAATGGAAAGCACCCGGGGATTTACAAAAATGTTCCGAAGATTTTTCACAGACTTCAGAACAATGTCGAAAATGTCCGAAGATGTCCCCAACGATCTTTGAACATTAACGAAGTTTAGCGTGTTATGATTCAGTGAGCGCACAAAGTTAACATTAAGCGCCTTTTTGGATTATTTTTCGGGGAAACTGAACTGAGTTTTCGTTCTAAATTGTGTGTTAAAGGACAATTCGTCCGGATTTGTGAGTCAGTAGTCAGTCGCAGGAGTGAGACCGCACGCATGATGTGTGAAAAATGGCAGGTAACTTTTGTATTAGAATTTGCACATTTCATCTACTCAGCCAAGTTTTAGAATCATATTGGGATCAACTCATGTTCCAGGGAAAATGACCACCTACCCCTCCCCTTCGCCAACATTTGGCCCTAAGTGAGAAGTAAGTGTTAATGTTGACTTAGGGGAGGGGTGGGTGGACAGCTTCTCAGGAAACTAAAATGATCCCCACATTTCGCCTAAAAAATAAAGTTTGTTTGATCCCTACCTTGCATGCTGGTTCTTCAAGTTTATTTCCCCAGATATAAAGAGCGTGAAGGGAGCAGTTACTCCTCATGGCTCTGGCAACGGCGCATAAGCCTTCACTAGCTATGTTATTACTACAGATTACCAACCTAGAAACCAAAAGGAAGTAATACAATTATTGGATTCAGCAAATTAGAAGAAGAAAAAATATGAAGTTTGTAGTAATTAATTTATGTGTCTGTTTGATTCACTGACTGAATGACTGACCCTCTGGTTGCTGACAGACAGACAGTGACTTCAGGGACAGTATATGACTGACTGACTGACTGACTGGCCACTGCCAGATAGACTCCTGGGAGCGTATGAAAGACTGGTTGACTAACTGATTGACAGAGACTGGTCGCTGACAGACAGATAGACTCCGGGAACAGTAAGACTGACTAAAAGGCTGATTGACACTGTTAGACTGAGTAAGTGGGTGGAGGAGTTGGAGAATGAATGGAAAAAAAACGGGAAAGGAATCTAGTGCCCAGTAGCTGGGTGGCAAAAAGACTAACTGACCACATGGCTAGTTTCAGGTTAGTCTGACCAAGTAATGTTACCCTATTGGCATGTGATCGCGTTTCAACTTGGTAAAGCTTTGGAGAGCATGTGCAAAAATATTCGGTCCCTTGTATTTGACTATGCTAGCCCACTACATGAAAGATAATGCTACACAAGAAGATTAGCAACAACTATTTTTAGCGCAACACAGCGTTGGGATGTTGGAACAATGTTATAACCATTCGAAACAATGTCGCTGCAACAATGCTGCAATGCTGCATTGCGCTGAAAATCGTCATTGCGAGTCTTGTGCAACATCATCTTAACTTTTAATCCTATGGTGTTACCATTCAGATGAATCCTTTTTTTTGCAAAACAATAGCACAGCACAAAGGAGATGTGTGGGCCAGATTACCTTTTTGCATGCATGGAGCACTCTTATTTTTTCCTTGGTGTGTTACAAAAAGCAATTTGTCATTGATTTTACTCCTCCTAGCCTCCTTCTCCTGTTTCTCTTCTACATCATCATCATCATCATCATCATCACCATCATCATCATCATCATCATCATCATCATCATCATCATCATCATTATTAGATAAAATCATAAATAGGTAAACAGAAATTTTAAAACGACAATCTTTGACCCTCTTCTGCTGTGCACACCTAATAACAACAGATTACTTCAGCTGAAGCAAATACCGCATTATACTTTGTTTTTCCATTGAATCTGTTCTTTTCACAGTCAAAGCTTGCCTTGTTACCATCTGAGAGCTACACTGTTGGCGATTTAAAGGGCGAAATACTTTCACTCAAAGGACTTCTATTGAACCGGTAAATATGAATATAGAGCTGTACATACAGTTTTTGCAAGCAAAGGATGTTTGTGTTTATATACATATTTGTTTTAATTTGATTTAATTTGTAATTTGTAACTTGTAAAGAAGATCAACAAATTCTACGTTGTTGTTGTGATCGAAAAAAAGAACTGAAACAAGTTGCGCACGTATATCGACATCCTGGCTGAGAGGTTGGCCGAGAGGGTCTGGTTCACTAAATCCCAGTCCTCACTCCTGATTATTTATGTCCTTCTCAGTGGGTTTCAGTTCTCGCTCATCCTAATTGACTTCCGCTATATATGATCATCATCTGAATACCTATTCGGTATGGTTTTCGTCTCGGCGTAAGAGCTACTGAACGTGGACGGTTTAACGTGAAGGAGTTCTGACGTTTCGATACAAGAGCTACTGAACGTGGACGGCTTAACGTGAAGGAGTTCTGACGTTTCGATACAAAGTCGTTTCGATACGATCTCAAGCAGTAATATTGCACAAGAAATTCGATCAATTCAAATATATGGTTTGCGGGTGAACATGAAAAACATTTTGGGTGAATATTTTTCGTTCTTCAAGCCACGTATGTGGAACTATTTACACGTAAAACTAAAAAAAATTGTATTGAAACGACAGTAATAAAACGTCCCTATTTGCATTCGCGTTCAAATCCCGCCATTCACCACTGGTTGTGACTAGAATAGAGCTAATCCCAAAGTTAAATCAGGTTCTAATTGCCCCTTGAAATACTGGAAAAAGACTATAACGTAAAGTAGCAAATAAAAGGAGGAAGTGAAAGGAAAGATCAAAGCATGTCAGGCTTGAACCCGAAATATTTTCATTCATAATCTACATCCTTATCTACTACACCATCAAGGGCCAACTGCCGACGCCGTTTATTTTTAAGGCTCTTCACATGGTTTTGCTCATTACATTATTTGAAAGCTAACCGTTTCAAATTAGTGCTCGCGCTTGCCCCTATCACCAACCCTATAGTCAACTGTTTTTCTATATGTAGCGCTAAAAAAAAAGGAAATACTATTAGCTTTTTTTTTATCCACGAAGCACTTAAGAGTTCATTTGAACGTGTCCGTGCTTTCCAGATCGAACTGGAATTTGGAAGTGTTGGTTTTTGTTGTGGTAAGTGTTAGGAGATGGGGTAAACCGGAGTACCCGGAGAAGAACCTCTTGGAGCAAAGGAGAGAACCAACAACAAACTCAACCCATACATGGCGTCGACGCTGGGATTTGAACCCGGGCCACATTGGTGGGAGGCGAGTGCTCTCACCACTGCGCCACCCTTGCTCCCTTACTTTTCCTCTCTCTTACTTTTTTTCTGTCTTCTACATAAATGTGCCCAGTACCTGGTTCTTCACCAGGCCCCAGTCGTTCAAAAGGTAGATAGCGCTATCCACCGGATAAATCTCTAACCACTGGATAGTGCAATTGGTTTCTCTAATACTTATTCACTGGATAGAGATTTATCCTTTGGATAGCGCTATCCAGCTTTTGAACGACTGGGGCCCATGCGGAGCCCCATACCTAAGAAAATGTGGTGATCTATCCATCCAAGAAATTTTGGTAACCACGTCACCATGCGATCACCAGTTTGCACTACAGGGCAATCAATGGGAAATGACAAACTTCTAGCTAGTGTGGGAACCTGTGTTTAACTTGATAATTGACATCCATATTTTGGTCAATTGACAGCTGTCGAAAAGAGTATCCGCTAACCATGGGTTCAGATCGAGGTAACGTGTTTTTCAAGGTTTCTGCTGACCAGTTGTTAGCTTTTAATTGATCGCAGGCTCAAGTTGATGTTTTTCATTCATATGGTTCTCCCCTAAAGTTAAGTTTAGATTTGAGGACTTCTTTATTGTTTAAGGTCCGTGATCTGAGGCAAATTTAGAACGCATGAACGGGGCCTTTGCTTTTAGCTCTGGCTGAATCTATATACTACATGTATCTCCTCATTGTGATTTACCCAGGAAACAGTTCCCGTCCCCCATGATTGGCTCTACCCCAGCACCTCCCAGCATTCCATCATGGCAGCGGACAGTAACATCAACCGAAAGAACAAGAACAACGTCTTCTTTGACTGATTCTGAAACAGCTGGTACTACTGAACTGTCAGGCAGCAAAGATACGCCCGCTAGGAAGGTCTCCTAGCTGGAGTTTAGCGGTATGAATGGTTGGAATTGTTTTGTTTGTGAGTGTTAAATTTTAGTTTCGTCTTTGGCTTCATTGAGGTTTTGCGCGGAAATATGTTCGCCTACATAGGGTTACTGCTGCCTTTGCTTTGAGCTTTTGCGCGGGAAAACGCTTGCATGCAATTGACTGTTTGGTTGTTTACCATTTACAAAATGTCTCCGTTTTCGTGTCGTTTCAAAGGAAAGTTTCCAGGAGCAACGGAACTTCTAAAAGGGCCTGTTTTACGGACGGAATATTCCAAAAGAAAATTTATAAAACCCATCTTTGATACCAGTTTCAGGCTTTACGGCCGTTTCTTGGTGAAAGGAACTTATTTTGCAAATGGTAAACACGCTTCCTTAATTAAATTCACTAGTGCAAAATTTTTTCTTACCATTTAACATAAACCGGTTCGCCCATGTAAGTGGTTACCAGAACCTGGGCTTTGGTTTGACTTTTTGCTTCTCATTGGTTCATACTTATTTCGAATTTTTTATTAAACGCAAACGCACCAATATACAATACATGTTTGCTTGTGTTCTTCTATTTATTGTAGGTGAATCTTCAAACCATTCCGGCAATGAAGAAACAGAAGAGAGCGCCGAAAAACAAGATATCATTTCCATGGAGGACAGCCCTAAGGAACGCGGCAGTACATCTAGGAGTGGAACGGATACCGCTAATACACCTCAAACGGTTGTCGGAGCTAATGACAAAAGCCTAAACGATGCCATGTTAAATGATACAAGTGTATCTGACACTAGTATATCGTCCATGTCTGAGTTGTCCGGAAACACGTCCTTCCACGAGGAAGTCTATTGCGCTGTCTTCTACTTGTATCAAAGCGCTATCGGAGATGACGTTACCGTCGGATTCTGCTGTCGACCTCGAAGAAGTAGCAAACGATTCTGTTGCCATGAAAGATGTATAGTGACTCTCCCTGAGATTATTAACTCTCTGACTTTCAATTTTGCACAAAATAAATTAAAATTCACAAACAAATCCTGAATTTCATGTTGTAACATACTGATAATATATGGTAACTGCACTCGAAGGTCTCGCTGGAAATGTGTTATTTGAATAATGAGACTAACGGCTTTTGTCTACGGATGTAAAAGTCAAATTCTTTAGTATAAACTTCCATAATTTTCAATCAAACGAGAGTCAGCAAACATACGTACTCTAGTAAGTGTGACTTGGATACAAAGAATATATTTTGTGTTACCCGCAAGCGAAAGAAAATCTCAGTGCTTAGTCTATGTGTAAAACCTTGTTGATTACTTATAAAGCAGTAGTTCGCTCTGATATTCTACGCTGTTAAAAACATGGCTTAACAACCATTTAATGGTCAATTCAAAAAAAATATATCATCAACATAACAGCCACCTTGTACAGCTTAATAAATTACTCCCTCAGAAAGGTACTGCTTTAAGCTCTCATTTAAATAGTTAAATGTTAAGGAATACGCCGAAGAAACTGGCAGTTCCACACTGAACAATTTAAAAAGAGCTTGAGTTATAGTGGAGTGGTCGTCACTGACGAGTTTCAAATAAAGAAGTGGCTATCACAGTCTCCTAATGTAAGGTTCTATACGGTCTTGAACGACGTTCATGTTTTGTTTTGTTTTGTTTTGTTTTTTTTTTATAGAGATAGTCTTGTAATATTACAAGTAGCTTATTTTTGTTAGTTTTCTGTTTTGTCTTTCCCTATAATAAGCTGAAAGATTTTTATCCTACCTCATCTTCATTTCTAACATGCTAATTAGTGAACTGAAGCAGTCGTTAGCACTCACCCGTAAAAGTATTACACCAAATTAAATTACACCATTACGCGATTCGTAACGTGAAAAGGGCCATTAGGACGGAAATGGCAAATAAACGTGGTCCTGTTAACTGGTACTAACCTCATTTTCACATGTCGGAATCACAGACCAAAAGAAGTTTTTACTGTTTTCCAATCAAAAAAGACATCATAAGACAGTTTTCGGCCGAATCATTTCAATTTGCAATTGTGGAGAGATAGGAGGGTCGAGCAATTAGAGAATTGGTACCAAGTAATTAAAAAACAATATTTGAGTGATTGTCAAAAACTTTGAATGTGGATGTGATTTTTTTTTGTGTCTCGAATGATCACCATCGCATCAATCTGGCGCACGTCCTACAAATAAGATCCACCCATTTTCCCATTTATTCTCGATCATTTGTATCCCACGCACGTTCTGGCTGGTACATGCTATTTAGCGGTTTCCCTATCCTGCCATAATTCATCAGCATAATCTGTTGGTCATTCACTTAATTACCAAATGGTCAGATGATTGACATATATAACAACGACCTGAATAAAGAATATCAATGTAAGTGATAACTTTGACCATTTTCGACTCAGCATTTGAAAGCTAAAACTCAAGGCAATTTTTGTATTTCACTGATGTGACTTGATCTTCTATTTTCGTACTCAAATTGCTTCCCTCTCGTAGTTTTTACATTCTCTGGTGAACAGTTCACCAGAATATTTTGAAAAGAGGGCCTAAAAAAGTGAGGTGATCCTGCAAAAATGCTTCTCAACAAAAGTATTTTGAGAAAAATATTATATTTTTGTAACGGTTGCTTACACGTAATGTAAGCTTCTTCCTGAAGTAACCAACTATTTTCCAGTTTTATTATTCTTAAATATTACCTTGCGTTTTGAAAAGCTTTGTCCTGATTATCCCGTAAAGTAAACAACACACCAGCTTTGTTTGCCATATAAAATGTTAGTTCTAAATTCAAAGCTCTTACCTATTCACTTCAGTGGTACTTTCATGACAGAACACCAAAAAGTACTGCGAAAATCTCTTCTTCGCTTAAATTTATATTTGCACAGCTCACATTATCTTCATTCTAAGTACCGATAATGTTTCATTTATGTAACTGCAGCAATGATTAGGACTGTCGAAAAAACAAAAACCACCCAAATGTTTTACTTGATAAGCACTTCATCAGTGCCCCAGATAGGAGTTACTCACTGGAGCTCAGTGATCTCCAAGTGCCAGTAGAATCCGAAGAATATTATGTTCGTCGTGCATCTCATGGTTAGCCTTCTTGACTGTTTCTTGTGCTTCGTTACACCCTCCTCCCTTCTCTTCCGTTTGGGCTGCCCGACAATAGAACTCTCCTCTCTTGCTCCAACGTTCTCTTTTCTATATTTAAAGTTCCTTCCTATTCTGATACGAACATTGAATCATCGCTCATCGCTAGGTCAAAGATCAAGTCGTCGTCGCACATCAACAATCCTGCTCGGACTACAAGGAACACTTCGTGACGATCTTAATGATGTAGTTTACAGAGAAGTCCACAATTTTGTTTTGGATTCACTTTCAATTATGAAAGTGTTTGTCGTAAGTCAAACACAAGAAACGTCAATCTAGATTTTCAATGATTTGAATCTATTGGATGCCCGTAAGGTGGTTAATTCTACGCCAAGACAATCGCAAGGTGCATGTCTGGAACTTCCTTTCCCTTCTTTAAGGAGTCTCCCCTTCCCTACCCCTAAAGTCTGTACGAGCGGGAGGGCGGGTGGGCGTAAGCTGATGTCACAACCAATTCACATCGAAAGGTTTCCAATTTCTAAGGCAAATGGAAACTTGGCCGCGCTGACGAGCTGCGAAAAAATTTGTCGTCAAGGGTATTCGCGAAAACTGTTGATAAATTTACCCTTAATAAACCTTGTTTTTTTCCTTCACTGATTTCAAAACGGTTTCTTTCATCTCGCGTCAAATCACAAGTGACCGTGACCGTTAAAGTGTCAGAAAAAGAAACTAAATTAGTTGTATTCTAGAGCAGGTGGCATTTATGTAATATAGCTATTGGATCACGAAATTTCGATTTCTTTCGCCAACAAACAAATGGAAACAAGCTAACCAGAACTGGAGAGGAGTAGAGACTTAGTTTTGTTGACGGTTACTTAAAATTTGTTTTCGGCTTTTCATAAATAACTTCTTAAAACCATCTTACGATATCGATCGTGATTATTTGTTCGTGTTAAGTCTTTTGATGGGGCATGGATTATTAATGAACTGCAAATATCGTCTTGTGGACACTTTCTTTTATTTCGTCGCATTTCATTCGTGAATTGTTTTACTTTGATTCTTGAGTGCTTATGATTAGGGCACGCGTTCATGGTCATTAATAATTAACGTCACAAAATCCTGCCTGACCATTTCACCTACGAATTAACAAGGAGATACAGTTATTAAAACTTACCTTGTGTAGAGGTAAAATAAACTATAGAGGTGCAGGAAGATTTTGAAGTCTATTTCAGGCCTATAAAGTAAGTATAGTCTAGTAATCTAACTAAAAGAATGTTTACAAAATCTGAGACGGAATTTTGAATTTTGGTTCTTTATTTACTTAATACTTTTTGGTACATGGAAATCTTTTGGCGTGTTCAGTGGTAAATGTTGATATCATTATAAAACACAAGTCTTTAATTACACAATTAAGGCGTGCGTTAGAGGGTATAAAAACAACAACAAAAGACCTTCCCTGTTTTAAGTCATGTACACCATTACTAAATGTTAAAAACACTCTCTAAAACTGCCCTTATTGTCGATTTTGCGATTTCTTTAGTTGTAGCCAGTAATACCCGGTATAGGCGAAATAGCTGGGGAAAAGAACAAGAAAACCTTAATTAGGGCAATCGACAATGTTCAACCAGTTTTGTGAAAAGTTTTCATTTACACTCGATGTTGGGCGTGAACTTACAACAAAGACTTCATCTGCCCCTTACTTAAATTTGTTGGTTATCCACAAAGGCACAAAGTAACAACTTCAAAACACAATGAGCACAAAACTCACCTAAACCGGAAAATCATAATTAGTCCCCTTTCACTCCCATATTTCTTAAACCAACAACCATGGAATTATAAACAAAGACATGAATGTAGTTCTGAATCTATCACAGGCTTTTTCTAAACTGTCTGAGACCTTTCTTTGCTTGAAAGGTTTTAAAACATTGTGTCAAAATCCATCAGATGAGATCTATTAGATTTCTCTCCCCTCTCTCGTCCCCTCTACTAACTATGGTTGACACGATCTAACACTTGTGTTGTGTGATTCGTAAAGCGAGACTATAAATTAAGTACTAGATGTCTACACTTTTTCGAGTATCTAGGACGTATATATCTTAACTACTTTAAAACTGTGTACTAGGCTTGATTCTTTAGACTTAATGGCCCATTTAACAATAGCCCTCGATACTTGGAACTGACTTTCTCCTTCAACAACGCTAATCACAGGCGACCCAAGCTCGGTGCATAAATTACTACGTGTTTCGATGCTGTTTTGCATATTACGAAAGATTTATAGACTTTGTATGAAAAAAAAAATATATTGTAGTAAAAACGTAATATAGGCATGAATATAGAAATGTATTTCACTTACGTAAACTTGGGTTTGTTGTTTCATTTTCTGTGCAGTGGGCTCAATTCATGGCCATTAAATTTTTATACGGTTTTGCGGCTCGTTGTTAGTTCTGGGTTTTTTATTCTACATAATAGGGACCTTAGCAACGAGAACGTTGACGTCCCGAACGTCAAAAATTGCAACTGGAAGATGATATTTTCTCTCTTTCAGTGCTCTGTCCAGACAAATTCGTCCAGCGGGCCTTTAAACAAAGGAATCTAGATTCGTTGTGTGAAAAAGAAGCGTTCCATCAAGCGAGATATCGAACTTCCGGTTGCTAATCATGACGTCCGGGACTAACGTTCACTAATGCGAAGCAAGGCAGTTTACTGTATGTGCAGTCTCAACTCACAAATCTCTCCCGCATCAAAGAACCGCGCATCGATTCACCATGAAAGCGCCAATTCCTTAAGGCCAGGTGAGTCTCTTATCTCTTCCTCTCGTCATGGGTATTGCGATGTGTTTTTGTGGAAAAATGTTTTGAACGTTTTCGGTTCTGGGCGATCTGACGTGCGCTCAGGAACCTCGATGACCACGCGTTGCGAAGTGAAAGCGAACATGGACTCAGGGAATCTGGGTAATCAATATTGCATGACAAAACATGAATCTTCCTACCCTCAGATAGTCTACTGATAGGAAAAATACCCTGGCCTTTAGGCGCCCTCATGGTGAATCGATCGGTGCACGGTTCTTTGATGCGGGAGAGATTTGTGAGTTGAGACTGCACACAGTAACCTGCCTTGCTTTGTCTTGTGGGCAATTTATTCTCTTGTGTCGTATTTCACTCGTTATTGTTACACTTTGTTGTTTAAATGTTTCTGATTAGGACACTCGTTGGCAGACATAAATAATTACCGTCAACAAATATCGTTTAACTTGTGATTTAACACGGCCATAGGCTCATTCATTTTAGACTTCACCTTTAGAAGAAAAACTCTGGAGCAAGGAAATTTCGAAGCTCTATCTCAAGGAGGAAAGGTGAGTCGAGTAATGTTGAGGAAACAGCGATTAAAAGAAGAAACCATGGCTCATAACATCCTAGCCGTATTTTTAATTTCTCTCTTTTTTTAATTTGTCTATTTTTTAATATTATTTTTAGAATGTCGCAAAACGTTATAAATGACTGTTGATTAAAAAAGTGGAAAATTTTGAGTTCATTTGCGTGTTATTAATTTATTAAAGTATTGTAAATAGGGCATGAGAAGTGAACGATATCTATCAGTTTTCCTAGTTTCGAACTATTCGGCGCATAAGCCAGGGTGACAGAGTTCCTCTCAGAAAAAGAGGTCATTTTTTTCACTTGCTTTCGTCTTAACCCAATAAAAACGTTAACAGTTAACGGTTACAATTTACAACTCTAACACTTACAAAAACTTACAAGTTGTGTTTCTATTAATTTTTCAGACATGTTGCTCTACTCGACAGTTGTACTAGCCTTTCTAAAAGTCTGCTTTATTCATGGCCTCGATGGTAAGCTATCATTAGACATTGCCATTCCGTTGACTTCAGAACACCGTGCGTTCTGCGTTCGCACGGTACCGTCCTTCAATGCATTTGCATAATGCATTTGTTTCAAATAATCAAAATATTTCTCGACATTAAGACAGGAGACTGAACGAACGTCAGGGGCGTAGCCAGCTTTTCGACAGTTGTAGGCCTGGCTGACTTTCATTTCCACATATCCCGAAAATTGCAAGCATGGCTAGTACGCACTGGCCACACAAACACTTTCACCTCTTAAGCTTTTTAGCTCACCCCAACAACGTATAATTTATTACAAGCGGTAGAGTGATCAAACCAAAAATCTGTAAGCCCATCTATAACATCTTCTATTGACTAGATAGATAGATAGATTGATACCATAAAATACAGTTTATCTAACACCTAAAATATTCAATAAAACACTTCCTAAAATCAAAAAAACTTATTTGTTAAAAATGTAAACTAGATTCAGGGAAAGTGTAAGCTATTAAAATTACGTGACATGACAATTATAAAAGAGATCATTGTTCTATTGGTGTTGACGCATGGGATATTAAAATAACGGCTGCTCCTTTAGGTTTTTCCTCAGTAAAAGAACCTAACATAGATTGTGGATGAAACTTGGTACAATGATGTAACAAGTCAAGAAAATGATAAAAAAATAATGAAAAGTAAAGGTTACCTTGCTCGTTTTCTCGTCACAATGCTGACAGATACGGCTATTCAGGACCCTTTAGCAAAAGCCGCGTCCAAACTAGACTAATTTGACTTAAAAGTATTGTTTTTTCCACTTACGTACCAGAAAAATGCCTTTTAGTGCCCTGCTTTTACTTTACGCTCTAAAGTAGACTAAATTTGGACACGCGCTTTTCGACCCGTTATAGTTCAATCCGTACAATTTAGTAACATTGCTAATGTGATAAAGATGACGCTCAAATGAAAATCAAAGAAAGTTAGCACAAGTTTAACATCCACTATCGGGCTTCTCCGTGAGAAAGTGGAACTCAGCAACACGCGTACCGCTTACGTTATGCACATTCCCAACACATTGAGTCTCATCTCGGCAAGAAAAAATCACCATCGAAAATTCCCATAGCGTTTCTCTTCAGTCAACTTCATTTTAATAATGTTACTTCAGATGCTCTTTTTCACAACGGTCATCTTGTTTAGCGCAGTAAGAAACACGCACTGCAAAACCAGCGAATCAGCTGAAGACAATATTTGGACTTGTGCAAACTAGGTTCTGTCTGTAGGTTAGCATTTACGATAAATACTAACTTGACTCTCGTTTTCTTCACCACAGACGAATTAACTGTTTCTGTGGCGATTTTCTCCGGTCGACCTGATCCAGTTTGGCAGCTCTCTTCGAGTAACCCAGCTCAAGCAACCCAGTACAGAGCCATCAAAGCTATGCTAGCGTCTAATGTCAAGAAGTTTTACCCGGCGCAAATGCCCGCGAGACTTGGCTTTAAAGGATTTCTGGTACAAGAAGGTAAAAATGAACCATACTTAATTATTGGCCCTGAAACGAAGGAATTACAGCTTCAACTACTCGCGAGTATGCCCTTGGATTTACCAGGAGACTCAAGTCTTCTAGAAGACAACATCAAGGAAGTCAAAGAAGCTGTCAACTCTGGAGTTATAATAGCGGAAGAAGTCCCACAGCCATCAGCCTCGACATTAAGATCAAAACGTGCTGCACCACGGTACCTGCCCCAGCAATGGTTTCTGAACCGTAAAATACGAGAATGCAATAATTGCTACAACTATGCAAATAACGTTCGGACATACACTTTTGCCCAACCAGGGGAGGCAACAGGGACCCCCTTTCAGTTGAATAATCCCCCGTCTGTGCAGGCTTCCGCAGTAAGTGATAACTTAGCTGTTTTGGCTCCGAATCCGCCTCAGCCTCTTGTCCTTCCAAATCCAGGACCAAATCAGCACTACGTAGCTCTCGTCGTTGATCCAGGTAAACAATAGCTGCTAACACTTTTTTCAATCAACCAGCACTATAACAATTGATCGCAGTTTGTTTCGCTCCGTGTAAGAGTCCGGAATCCTGAATCCGGGATATGTTTGCTTGCAGAATCCACGTTCCGGGAAATTTTTGCATGTGGAATCCGGAATTCGTGGGCTTTGGAATCCGGAATCCCGTTTACAACGAAAGCCGGAATCCGAGTTTCACTGACAAGGAATCCGAAATCCACGGCGTGGAGCCCAGGGCTCGGTTGCATAAAACTTGCACTCAAGTACTCACTTAAGTAGGTCACTTACGTATCCGTTATGGGTACACTCACGGGTGTTGCATGGAACGCACTTATCACTCTCGTTAAGTTTCTGTTTTACGTGGCCGGACTTACTGGCTCACAAGTTTTATATCAACAGAAGAAAGTGTTTCATCATTTGAAAAAAAAAATTCAACCATGAAACGAACCTTCGACATAAAAATACTTTTGGAGGTTAACAAAGCGCATTACAAAGGAATTACGTAAAGAAAAAACTTTTTTTCTCTTCTCGTTAGATCTCGTTAACTTTATTAAAAACAGTAAGGATACTTGACTTACATAGGTCCCATAAATTTACGTGCTATTTTTCCCGTAAAAAAAGTTTTATACAACATCCGCAATTTTTGCTGCATAACCGACACTTAGAGAACACTTACGAAAATCGTAAGTGCAACCACTTAAGTGATTTAACGCAACTCACTTAAGTTACGAGTACACGTACGTATACCCGTAACCGTTACGGGTGTTTTGTGTAACCGGGCCCTGGAATTATACCTTACATGGGGCGATTCAAACTTTTTCAGTCTAGACCAAACCCTTTGCTACGGAACTTTAATTTGTGACACCTTGTTCTTTTTTTCGTTTTTCCGCTTTCTTTTACCTTTAACTTCAGGTGCTCCAAATCGAAGGGGAGATTTCCATTGGTACCGTCGAGATGGGCAATTCAACCTTGACAGATGGTCTCACAAGCCCGGCGAAACCATACCAACCAACAAAGATAACAACGGCCATTATATCACTGATCCAAGGCTAGCAGCTATGGGCCACTACCAGTTTGTTGCTTTCATGACAACTAACCCAAATGCCGTTAACATTAATAACGGCGTATATCAGGCTGGATGCGACCCAAACCAAGGCTAGAACGTCTACAGCACGTTGCTGTTATTTTATGAGTACTAACAACAACGCACATCCAAGCCTGCTTTCAGAGGTTTTCTTTCTGCTTTCTCTTCAAGCAAACGGAAAAAGTTTTTATCCGTAAAATGCCTCGTTTGAGGAGAAAGAAAAAAAAACCCTTTGAGACCAGGGCAAGAAGATTCATATTCAGCTTGTACATCGATATCCAGTCCCTAATTTGATGAGGCAAATAAAACTGGTATAGCGTGAGTTGCAGTCGCATTGTATGATTAACTTTGACTGTTGTGCTTTAAGCTACGGTAAAACGGACAACAAAAAACGTACAACTTGTTTTGCAACAAAATGAATTGAAAAGCAATGATGCGCGTTCTTCCACTCTCGTTAAAACCTGTGCTGCAGAAAATAAGCTTGCTTCACGTTGAGTGAAAACTGACTTCTGATTGGACGCCATACATGGGAGTTACGTCACTTGCTGCAAAACAAGTTTGCCTTGGGCTGCGCAACATGTACAGATTTTCTTTCAAAAAGTAGAACCACTCTCTACTTTCTACAACAACTTTTCGCAACCTACAACAAAGTGATTTGCTGCAGGACAGGTTTGATTCGCAGGTGGTGAAACGCGCAACAACGCTATTCAACTTTTTTTGTATCAATGTTGCAAAACAAGTTGCATTTTCTTGTTTTCCGTTTTATCGTACCTTTACTGCCAAGTTCACACTCTTGTGGACAGTTCAGTGACTTTTTTCCATGATGGACACCGTCGAGATCGCGGACAACATGGGCACGGCAAGTTAGTGTCCTTAGTAGTGAGGTTCAAGAAGTTATTTTTTACCACGACACTTGCTTTACACCTGTCCAATGAAATGTCTCCAAATTTAGATTAACTCGGGAACAAACTCTAGTGCAGAAAAAATTGGGACAAACTAGACGGCAAACATTAAGGTGTTTCGATACAGTTTTTCGGACACAAAATTTTCACCCATAATTAACTATGGATTGAAGATTGTCAAAATGCTGTTTTTAGTAAAATTGATGTCACTATGACAACAATAAACAAAAAACTTTGAAATCGATAAAATCGGAAGTTCTAAGTAAACTCAAACTAATCTTATGTAGCGTCAAATGGCTGCTTCGATGCATGACAATTTTGGTGTATTTTCTTTCTTGAGATCCTGAAAACTAACCTGTTTTCTCACCACTTGTCTATGTGCAACTTTATTCTAAATTTTGACTTTTAGCGCTTTTCCGTATGTCTAAAACGGCTCGACCGAATTCTTTTTAAACCTCATCACACAATCTCCTGACGGCAAGCTACACAAAGCGCGCGAACTTGACATGATTACCCTTAGAAATCATGCACCGCTGTCATACATGACATGATTACCCGTGACCTTGAGTGTCCTTGACATGATTATTGTATAATCTGCAGCTAGATGATGTCCCAGGCGTTGATTTCGAAAATTCACTGTACGCTTTCGGCCAATCAGAAAAGAGATAGTGAGTTGAACGTATAATAATCATGATAATTGTTGTCGGCAGAGGCCTGATCCAGCTGGCTAGGGCAAAGTAAGAACGAAGAAGAAGGTATTGCCGGTCAAAGCCTCTAGTAAACACTGCTGCCTACTGAAGGGGTTGTGTCAAAACAGCCCACTCCCTACCCCACTAGTTTTGACCCCCAGGCCTGATCCACCCACCCACTGTTAGGGCAGTCTCTGGGCTATCCAACTGTACCGACCAAGACAGCAAGCCCCCTACATTTTTGGAGGCTGCATTGGTCTGGTCTGGAGCCGAGCTGCGCCTGGCGCCAGGCGAAAACCAAGTGGCCACGTTTTAACGAAATCAGACAGATTTAGATTGATAGGGAAACTCTAGAATATTTCTCACATGTACTCAAGGCGAGTACTTAGAGCATGTTTTATGATAGCTCTTTGTATTTTTGTTTATAAGTCAATTTTAGTGTATTGTCGAGTTTTATATTTGGAGTGTTAGTTTTCCTTTTCACTTCAAATGTTGTATTAGGTAAAGATTTCACAGTTATTAATTTCATTCCGGGTGCAGAAAGAAGCAGCGGAAGAAATTGCCCCATTTCTGAAATTTATATTCAATCAATCATTAACAACAGGTCAAGTCACAGGAGACAGGAAATGTGCCAGTGTGTCTCCCGTGTTTAAAAAAGGCAGTGAATTGAAGACGCTTGCAACTACAAACCAGTATCTCCTACTTCTGTGCCATGTAGGATCATGGCGCATATTATCTTCCATCACATTATGGGTCACTTGGATGCGCATCATGTACTTGTCAACTAGACCCCACTTGGAGTATGCTTGCTCGGTGTGTGACCCACATACACAAAAGAACATTCAATCAATTGAAAAAGTCCAGCGCAGAGCGGCTCGTTTTGTTAAGAAAAGCAATCAGCGCACACAGGGTACCATCACAAGTTTACTAGAGGAGCTAAAATGGCCATCATTGGAACAGATAAGGAAACAAACAAGATTAACAAACTTGTACAAGATCGTAAATGGCACCCTGGCAGTACAAATTCCAAATTACTTCAGACAGAAGGAACACCAAACAAGAAATTACCATCCACTTAAATTTGTAAATGCTGGTTGAAAGACTAATATTTTTAAACATAGCTTTTTCCCAGGTCCGTTAAAGAATGAAACGAACTTCCCGAAACAATTATTGAAGCTGCCAACACAGAGGCCTTCAAGCTTGCCTTGATGGCACAGGCCAGGCCCCATTGAGCATTTGAACATTTTTATTTTTATTTTTATATCACCAGCACAAATTCACTGCACTGTTTTTAAACGCACACAGCACGAGCACAGTGCATATCTACTGAAGATGGGCTGCACTGCCCTTTGCAGATCAGACATTTAGATTTAAATTTAGGCAGTCTTAGTCCCAATCCTGCGTGTTAGTTGTATGGTTTAGGGGATGTTGATCAAAATTTGATTTAAATTTGTACAAAATATCTATTTAATATTACAAACCCAAACAAATGTGACATTTGAATGTTTACAAACTACAGCAAAGAACACTAAACCAAAAAAAAGACTAAAAAGGACTTGAAAGTCTTGCTAAGTACACGATTCCATCAACAACGTAAGGTTCCACATCTGTATTACTCGGATCAAGACGAGGAACAGGGCCATTCAACAGATCTTGAAACGCCTAAAAACACAAATAGACATTCGCTCGAATTCGCGATAAAATAAACTGTTCACAGTCCTCAATAGGGCCATTTATACGACGAAAAATAGGACGCACATACGTAAGGCTTATCTCAATAAGACTTCCTGTATTAACGGCACATTTCGTCTGAAAAAAGACGAGCTGATTGGAGCTAGCACGAGAAAAACTTCGTATAAATGACCTTCTCATCTTTACTAAAATAATCAAGACGCGAACACATAGTTCTCATGCGTTAATTTTTGGCGGGGAAATTTTCGCGTGCACAGTCGGACTGTGCAAAGAAGAAAAGCAAATTGCAGACCTCCTCGACAAATTTGTTACATCTGCCGGTGTAAGTAGATCAGATGCTTTTTATATACAGCTATTTCGAGAAAGGTTGTCGGAAAAAGTGCACGCGACAATCCCGAAATGTGTTGTGGGTGGCTTTGAGGGTACTGTTCTTCAAAGAAAGTTGAAAGGATGGTACGGGAGGCCACGGACGTATGTTTGCGAGCACTAAAGGAAAGCAACAAAAGTAGGTTCGACAAGTTCAGTCGTTACGAACAGTGTATTGATCATATCCCACATTACCCTTCGGGATTGTCGCGTGTGCATTTCTTCCGACAACCTTTCTCGGAACAGCTGTATACTTACAAATAAACTTACAATGTTAGGTTCCCGTTGCTAAGGACAATATTCAAATGAAAAAAAGACGAAAATAAAGACGTGACCGTTTATACGAGCAGTGTGGCCGAGTATTAAGAGCGCTGGTCTTGCAATTCGGAAACCCCGAGTTCAAATCCTCGACTATGCCTGTAAATGACCAGCTAATTTGCCTCCGGCGAGTTCGGATTCTTAACCCTGTTGAGTTCAATTTGAATTATATTCGTTTGCTCGGCCCCACTAGCATTAGTGCTATAAATACTGCTGAGGGTAAACAACGGAATTATTACATTTAGCTGCTTTCGTCTAAGATAAGACGTGCTCGTATAAACGGTGCAGTTTGCGTCTTAGTTAGGACGCGTCTTATGTAAGAAGCGTCTTTTTTTCTCTCGTACAAGTGGCCCTAACCCTTCCGTAAGATCGTTGGAATCGAGCGCCTACCCTTACGAGCGGCCACCTTGGTTTCAAATGATATCCAGCCCAGCCAGGAGATGAGTGTCAAATCAACTTATAAGGCGGAAGACCGCGAGCAGTTTCTTATTTTTCTTTTGAGACACAGCAGATTTTCGTCGCGCGTGACTCTTAGAAAAGAGGACGACCGCTCGCGGTCTAATAAGGCGAATGGGTTTGGGTAGAGGGACATTTTGTTTATACAGTTTATTTCTCTTCCTCCCTTGACAAAGGTTAAGTCTTTACCCTCTTCATCGCTACGCGATGATGAACTACGAGCTCAGTACCTTTCGACTTTTTAAGAGTCAAATGCGTAAGTTTCTCGTCTAATCATGACCGGGGGCCCTTTCTGTTTAGACAAAATTTCTGGTAAGAAATTCCGGAAACATTCCGCGTCAAGTGGAAAGGTTTTCAAGGCACAGAGCCTCGTTTGCATCTCATTCTCATTCATTCGCTGTTCGTTTTTTTTTTTTTTTTTTTGGGTGGGGGGGGGGGGGGATTTCTCTTTTGGTTGATGTGCCATAACGAAATTCTGGCTTTTGTTTTTGCCACAAGAAACGAGGAGTATTACGTGAAAATCGTTCCAGCGCTTTTGCATCGGACGTGCATGCGCAGATGCCATTTTGAACGAAAAGATAAGAATTTAAGAAAAAAGAAAAACTGCGACTGTGCGTGAACAACGTTCTCCGGCAAATGGCGGGAAAAATTAAAGGCCCTATCCGCCTGTCGAAACAGAATTGTACAAAAGGAACAGGAATGTCTGTTCCAACCGGCTGGGATAAAAAAAGGGAACACCGCGGAATGGTCGCCCATTTGTTCCGGAAAATTTCCCGTCGAACCGCGCTTGAAATGCATTCAAACCGGTTAAACTGGTAATTTTGCCTAAATGGAAAGCGCCCGGGGATTTTCAAAAATGTTCCGAAGATTTTTCACAGACTTGGGAACAATGTCGAAAATGTCCGGAGATGTCCCCAACGATCTTTGAGCATTACCGAAATTAAGCGTGTTATAATTCAGTGAGCGCACAAAGTTAACATTAAGCGCCTTTTTGGAATATTTTTCGGGGAAACTGAACTGAGTTTTCGTTATAAATTGTGTATTAAAGGACAATTCGTCGGGATTTGTGAGTCAGTAGTCAGTCGAAAGAGTGAGACTCATGCATAATGCGTGAAAAATGGCACATTTCATCTACTCAGCAAAGTTTTAGAATCATATTGAGATCAACTCATGTTTTAGGGAAAATGACCACCTACCCCTCCCCTTCGCCAACATTTTGCCCTAAGTGAGAAGCCTCAATGTTGGCTTAGGGGAGGGGTGAGTGGACAGCTTCCCGGGAAACTAAAATGATCCTCATATTTTGCCTGAAAAAATAAAGTTTGTTTGATCCCTACCTTGCATGCTGGTTCTTCAAGTTTATTTCCCCAGATATAAAGAGCGTGAAGCGAGCCGTTACTCCTCATAGCTCTGGCAACGGCGCATAAGCCTTCACTAGCTATGTTATTACTACAGATTACCAACCTAAGAAACCAAAAGAAAGTAATCAAATGATTGGATTTAGCATATTAGAAGAAGAAAAAATATGAAGTTTGTAGTAATTAATTTATGTGTCTGTTTGATTCACTGACTGAATGACTGACCCTCTGGTTGCTGACAGAGAAACAGTGACTTCAGGGACAGTATATGACTGACTGACTGACTGACTGACTGACTGGCCACTGCCAGATAGACTCCCGGGAGCGTATGACAGATCGGTTGACTAGCTGATTGACAGAGATTGATCGCTGGCAGACAGACAGACTCCGGGAACAGTAAGACTGACTGAAAGGCTGATTGACACTGTTACACTGAGTAAGTGGGTGGAGGGGTTGGAGAGTGAATGGAAAAAAACGGGAAAGGAATCTAGTGCCCGTTAGCTGGCTGACAAACAGACTAACTGGCCACATGGCTAGTTTCAGGCTAGTCTGACCACGTAACGTCACCCTATTGGCATGGGATCGCGTTTCAGCTTGGTAAAGCTTTGGAGAGCATGTGCAAAAATATCGGTCCCTTGTATTTGACTATTCAAAGGAGACAGACTGCAAATTATCTTAGTTACTAAAAATATATATATCAACGTGTCGCATGCTAGCCCACTACATGAAAATCCAAGGGCGTGGACAACTTCGTAGGTGTTCAAAGGCTTGCCAGAAAGATTCGCACTGCCATCAGAGCACTGCATCAGGATCACCAGCTCCACTCATAAAATTGAGCGATACTCACGTGGTCAGGTTGGTATTGTAAGCAGCTACAGCCTCGGCCAAAGCAACAGCTCCATCATCTTCAATTCTGTTGTATGCGAGGTTCAATACCTCAAGTGGCGTATTAGCTTTTAACAGCAGAGCTAGCTGCTTAGCACCATCCCTTGTTATGTTGTTACTGTATTGAAAAAAGAAAAAAAAAACATTAACACCAGCCAGAAAAATTTGTTAACTTCCAGGTAACTCAAAGACTGCGAAGAGCCTCTTATCTTCTCACGCTGAAAGCAAACGGTATGTACTGTCTGTCAGGTTACAGGTAAGCTGCACAATATGCGCTACTGGGGGGCGCGAACTCGCCACAGGGATATCAAGTAAAAAGTTTCAAGGCTCAAAAGTAATTTATTCCACACTATTAGCATAAAAAGTTGGACTGATAAAGAAAAATTTAAAAAAAAATTTACATAGATGTTTGAAATAGTCACACAAAAAATAAATAACAATAAAGATTACAGAATATCCATGGTGGTTAATATGCTTTCAAGCCGGTCAGCAACTACTTTAAAACAAAAATAGCCACGGATAAAGCAGTTAGCTCTCCTTTTGGCTCATGAGGAAAATGGAACCGAAGAGTACGGTTGAGGCAGCGACATAATTACATGTTACAAGTACATGAGCCTTGCATAAGTCTCCTACGGAAACATCCGATTGATTCAGACGCCAATTTTCAAGTAGAAGTAGAAGCTCACGGTGACAACAATCTTATGGATGATAGTCAATATAACTATTTCACGTTCTCAAGAAGTACCACGGGAAATTTGACTGCATCGTTTACGAAATGTTATTCATCAAAGAACTGAGGCCTAGCCGTAACACTCAGAGTGACTACATCAGTGCTAAACTCTTTGTTTAACTTGTAACATATTTTTAAATGTTACTTTTTTTAATTCATGAACTATTGTTTTTCGTGTATTTATAGACGATTCATACTGTACATTTTTTTAACTCGATAATGACGTCCGAGAACGTCGAAACGTCGTATATTTTTTAACTTTTTAAGACAAGTTTTTACCCAATTTTTTTATAGCCTGAGAAAACAACCGACATTTGGCGACGCTACCACTGGTTTCCCCGCCAAATGACGTCTGAGAAACGATCGCAGAAATTTTATACTGATGACGCGTCACTACCCAGATCTGAGTAGTGCTTCCGATTGGTCGTACCGCGTGGGAAATTCGATTCAACCAATCAGAAGCACTATCCAGATCTGGGTAGTGACGCGTCATCAGTATGGAATTTCTGCGCTCGTTTCTCAGACGGCATTTAGCGGGGAAACCAGTGGTAGCGTCGCCAAATGTCGGCTGTTTTCTCAGGCAAAATTTTTATCAGCTAAATGTTTTAGAAAGTCGCCTCTTTTAATTTTCAAGTAGTTACAGTAATTCAAAGCATGAGGTTAAGACTATAAGTAGCCCCTCAGGATTACTACAGCGAGCGAAATTTTCACGAGCGCGCGTGAAAAATTGCCACTCGCGAGGGAGGCGATACACTAAGGGAACGTGGAAATCGACTCACGACAAGTTCGGCGTATGAACCTGGCCTTACCTTCTTAAATCTAGGTGGGTTAAGTTCAGATTATCAAAAAGGTTCTCCTTGAGTCTCTCTGCACCAAAGTCTCTCATATCGTAATGTGCTAGATGAATTTCGCGGAGGCGAACATTTACTTTCAGCATTCTGGCCAAGTGAACTGTGGGCTCTTCCTACACAACCGTGGACATTAAGGCATGAGAAAATGTTAGCTAGAGCGCTTCCCACTTTTCATAGCTTTGCCGAAATACCAATATTAGAAATTTATTCTAGTAATAGCTTGTAAGCAAGCTCTCCTATTTGGGCGAGTGAAACGAGTCTCGCGAGAACGCGCGAGCGAGCGAGCGGGCGAAGCCGCGAGGGGCAGGGGAAACGCCCCTCGCCCCTCGCTCGCGCGTTCTCGCGAGGCTCGCTTCGCTTACCAAAATAGGAAAGCTATGCTAGTAATAATGTAGAAAAGTTTGATGTATTTATACGAAGCTGTATATAACTTATCATAATGCGTAAAGTCTTTCTGATTCTTCAGACAACAGAAAACTGTATGCTGATTTTCTAGTGGTTGTAATTACCTACAGTAACTACACAGATCTTTCTGAAAGAGCAGCTTCTTAAAAATTATGGAAGTCAAGCTAAAATCAAGGTCAGACGAAACTCTGCTACTTGTTGTGAAGTATTTTGAAAGTTATTTTTAAGACGGATGTATCTTATCTTTTAAGTTTAAGTTTTTGTTTCATTAAGTCTTGTTTTTTGTCCAAGTACTGTTTTCCTGTTTTGATTTTTTGTTTTCACTTGTACTTGAATTTATTATTAGCTTACGAATTTACTTATGCCATATTAGGAATGTTATTCACTTGGCATTGTTAGACGTTAGTTTTTTACAGGTGGTCGTGTTTGTGGTGTTAGAGGTGACCTTGGTTCTTTGGTACTTGTCAGTTACGACTGTGCGTAGGCTAATCTATTCCCTAACAATAGCAAACCTGTAGCAATGTTAGCGATAAGATACGATATTCAATACTGAAGGTCTCCCGGTCAGCTAACCCAAACATGTCCAGCTTTGGCTATAAAAACCGCTACTATACTTGAACTAGTAAGTAGAGAAGAGTAGAAAATGGAAAAGAGTTAGAAGAGTAGGAAGATTAAGATTGTTAGCAGAAGTCAAAGAAGAATAAAGGCCAAGATGTAAATCAGATTCCTGGTACTCATCGTGTAGCGAGCGAGTTGCTCGCACACACCCCCACACACTGTTCCCTGTGGCTGAACAACAATCTACAGAGTCATGTACTCCAAGTCATGACAAAGCAGTTAACTTTTGCTCACCTGACGCGTACGCAGGAGTGGTCTGTTCAAATTGATTGATTTTAATGTATTATTGTAATTTAAAACCGTGGCCATTGCAATGACGCTTTCAATTTCCTGCAAGGAAATGAGGAAAAGAGTTATACAACGCTCATTGTGGCCAACAACATCAAAATCCCAACATTCAATATTAGCAAAAATCTAATATTATAATTTTCGTTTCTAATCTAAATTTTCCAACCTTTTTGAAGAAAAAGGTTATGCTAATTAAGCCTTCAACACAGACGTTCTTAGGGCTTTATCACTGGTTCATGGGAAAGTTACAAGCACGCGTAATATAGACTGCGAGCAGTCTCTCTTTTTCTTCAGATTTAGTGAGAGCAGTGCACGCGCACGGGAGGGGCAAAGCCGCGAGACGCGCGAAACGAGGACATGCGCGTGGTCATTTGCGTGTCTCGCGCGTTTTGCTCGACGGACTAAGAAAAAAGAGAGGCTGCTCGTAGTCTATGCGTTATAAAGCCACAGGAATTTCCGTGTGGGAGGACAGCCTATATTCTTTTACAGGTCACATTCTGCAGGTCACGTGTACAGGTCAATGTTTTATTGATAGTTTAGTAAACCAAGTTATTTCCCCTCATTTAAAAATAACATTTTGGATAAGGATTAGGGCTAGGAGACGCATGCAGTTTTGCTTGATTATCTCTAGCACGGTGACCTGTATTCTGACCTGTGGAATGTGACCTGCATAAAATACCTGCCAGAGGCTCTATGCCAATAATTGGGATTAACATTGCCCAATAACAGAAAAAAAATTACTTATTGGATGAATAACATCAATCATCCAACACAATGACAACATGGAGAGACGTTTGCATGCCAGCTCAATGCTCTTTGCAGTGTTAAGAAAATAGAATAGGGTAAAAGAGTTCCAGGTTCCAAACAGCAGCCCCACCCCCAGGGGGGGTACTGCAGATTTCAAGTGACAGGGATGACCAAAGGAGTTTTTGGGAGTGAAAGTTTCAATTTCAGGATTTTTTGGGGTTGCAAAATTTTGGCAAATATTTTTTTTTTCTGGTAGCTTCATTTAAGAAGGGATTTTTTTGCGCATTCAAAACAATCTGAAGATTCATGATAACTCCTACATATCCCGGCCACGTAGTTCCGATAATAAATTTTTATCGCTCAGAAATTCAGCACAGGATTTTTTGGGGGTTAAATTTTGGTCCAGGAATTTTTTTAGGTTTTGATATTTCCCCTCATTCGATCATCTCTGTCACTTGAAATTCAGAGTACCCCCTCCCTGGGCCCCCCCTCCCCACCAAAGATTCATAGAGTAACACCTCCACCCAACTGAATGTGCATGTGCTTACCAGGTCTGTTTCGCCTAAGTCAAGTTCCTCTAGCATGGTATTAATTTGAAGAGCTCCTGCTAATGCCATTCCGCCTTTGTTCTTTATTTTGTTTCCATTTATTCTAAGCTTTCCGAGCGTCTCATTTACCTACAGTTAAAGTATTCACACATTTAAGTGCCATCCTTACCAATGATGCAGATTAAGATGATTGATTAAGTTCAACCACATTTTTGTTTTTTAGCTAAAATGGTAACTTAGTCAAATAAATATAGGCTTTCACGAAAAAGGCTAATTGTTTGCAGCTCTAAATTGGGTGTTACTCAAAATATATTCTGAAAGAAGGAAAAATTTAACACCAGACAGCTCAGAAAATTGGGTATGCAAATGTGGTAGTTTGTATTTTTTTTGCATCATATTTGCTCCAAGCAAATTTGAGTTAATCTAATTTTTTGTGCAGTGTTATCTACTGGAAGCTCTATGGTGGGCATGATCAAAGTTTAAATATAATATTATACCAGCCATAGAGGAGTGTATCAGGGAATTGCTTGAAATAGTCCTTGGATGCACCAGTGAACAAAATCAAGTCTGTCACTGTACTATAATATGCATAACTTGCCTGCAAGCCCTTGGCTATCGCCTCACCACCAGCTGGTCCAATGTCATTATAACTTAGCACCAACCATTGCAGACACACTGTTTCCTATAACAGAAACAGCGGCAACATTTTGATCAGCACATGTGAAATACCGCTGCTTGCATATAAGTGTGGACACGAGACAAAAAACTTGTTCTAATAGGGTGCTTCACATCGCATGTTTTGCTGTCCATTTGAAGTCTGACAGCTGTTAACGCACACTGTCGCACCAAAGGTAAGTTGTTTATTATGTTCTTGACCAGCTTGTCTGCTCATATTTCTGATTTCCTCAACTTTCAGGCATAATTCTCGCTCAGAAACAGCCCACTTGCCTGCAGAAATTATCTTCATGTCTAAAAATTCTTGCAAATAATATTTTGTTGAGCGAAAACAAATCAATTCGACAACATGCAGTCACCAACTCCAAACTTCAAATGTTTGGTGCCAAAACATGTCACTCTTGCACCCAATTAGAACATGTTTTTTTCCTCATGTTAGCCTGCATGGCTGGCATTAAAAGTGGAAGGGGAAGGGGGAATTTGGGCGCTGCACCCAAATTCTCCCTTCCCCTTTTAACGCCTGCCACACAGGCTTATACCCTCACATGTACACAATTAGATGCAACCGACAGTAATTTATTTCTGACATTATTTGTGTGTTTCCCCCCTTCATGGCAAATGAGGCCCTGTTAGGCAGGCCATGTCCTTTGTCTGAATTGTAAAAACAGTTATTTCATGTATTTAGGACTTGGCCATATCTTTGTCCCAATTCAACCCATCTATATGTCATTCGTCACCATTACATGGATCAGGGCTAGGAGACAAAGGAAACTTATCAATAAGGTTAAAAAAAATTTAACCAGAATTTAATTTTGACCAGTTAAACATTATACCGCATGTTGTAGTTAACTTTTTAATCTCAGGTAATTTTTATTTTTCCTTTGTTTCAACTTCATTAGCATACACATCCTCGGAGACCCAGAGGCAGTTTAATAGTCGGGTCGATAAAATGTTCATGGTGAAAGTTTACTGTAAGATCACCACGAACATTTTATCAACCCAACTAACTGCCCCTGGGTCTCTGAGGATGTAGCATACATTACCATACCCAAAAACAAGAGAAAAAGAAAAATCACCTGAGATAAAAAACAAACTAACAACATATACCTTGTACTCATTCTCATATTCTACCAAAAATTTTTATTAGTACTTACAGACTATCTACCCTACAGGGCTCTCATAAAAGGTTGGGGCCAGGGGTATCCCACCATCTACTTTTGCAACGAACAAAAAGCAAATTGAACCAAAAGAACTTCTTAGTTATTCAATTTCCTGCTTACAAATTGCATACAACCATCAACTTGATATCTCTGTGACAGCCCAGACACTGAACCCATTTAGTTTTGCTTGGTTGTTAGTTTGTTTGTTTTTTCTTTACATATTATACCTGGAGAAGTTGGGCTATTATCTCAGCCCCTTCATCTCCTATAGTGTTGTATCCTAGATCCAGTCCAATAATGAATGTGTTGCTTTTTAAGGTTTTGTATAAAATACTAGCATCCTGCAAAAGGAAAAAAAATATTTTGTATTAAAGTTATGCTCCTATATTTGAAACACGTGCTGATTATAAAGAATGAGCCGTGGGTGGGTGGGCGCGGGGTTACTGCCTTATAAGAGGATAATGGAGATGTGCTGCTGGTCAAATTTTTAATAGTTACTAGGATGGGGTCGCACACTTTCGGATTTTTTGGGGTTAGACTGTTCTTCTTATTTACAGTTAGCAAACGTACCAGTATGCTTGTACTGCAAATGAAAAGTAAATTGTTCTTCATGGGTCAATTCATAAAAATAGAAAGTGACTGAGTTGGGATTGCAAAAATTACATATGTGCCCAAAAGTGACTAAGATGCGGTCTATAATAATATTGGCCAAAGAATAGACTATAATGAGGTATGGGCTCTGAGAGGCCAGCAGCACATACCCAGCAAAAATTAATCCAAGTACCCCCCCCAGGAAAATCAGCCATATCCAGCCAACTTAATCCACACCAGGTAAATCAGTAAAGGATTTTTTTTATGGCCTGGGGTTATACAGGCTCACCTGACCCAGTCAAGGTTTTGTCAATGGCCTCCCAATTCAGTTTGTAAAGTCAAACTTGCTAGTTGACCATACCACTCACCACCTTGGTTGGACCTAATATAAGTATTGTTTACTCCCAGGCTCACCCGACCCAGTCAAGGTTTTGTCAATGGCCTCCCGATTCAGTTTGTAAAGTCAACCTTGCTAGTTGACCACCACACACCACCTTGGTTGGACCTAATATAAATTGTTTATTCCCAAAACTGTTTTGCAGTCTATTAGCCTAAAGGCATGACATTTTTTATCCTGAGAGTGTCAGGAATTTTTGTGGGGGTCCGATATTATCCGAAGATCTCCGAAAATTTTTCAAAGATTTCCGAAGATGTTCTGAAGATGCTGGGAAGAGTTCTGTCTAACACAAACACAAGGGAACATGACCCCACCTCCAGTGACTAATACCCTACTAAAATAAGGGAAATATTCAGAGAAAGTCGATCATTTACATAGACTTTTCTTTTCTCTCATTGGTTCCTCTTTCTTTAAATAATAAATATATTTTTCAATTTGAGACAGTTAATGCAATAATGGCTCAAACATTTTTACCGGTCATGAGAAATTGGAACACAGGCGTGAGTTGGCTTGACATTGAAGTTTTGGATTCGCAGAAGTGACACTTGGCACGTATAGGTTAAGTAACATCAGTAAGTTGGTCTGCGGGCAAGTTTAAACTTTCTTAAAAATTATTTAACACACCTCATCGGTGAGCCTCCTTCTGTACATTTCATTGCGCTCATTCCTCTTGTTACCATGCAAATGCAAATTGAACTCAATAATTGGCTCTCTGTAGATAGGTAACACATAGAGTTATTTCTTATTTCTTAGTTATTTTTTAGCCTTCAGCATCTGTTTCCTACTTCCACCACTAGATTTCCAAAATTCATGCAAACTTGCATCAACTGGTAACTCTATATAAGGTGCATGCATGCATGGTCACTGGCGCCTGGTGTTATGTAAATCATGAATAAATCGTAAAACTGGCCTCTAGTTAAGCAGCAGAAAAAATAATATCTTTCATAGCAAATGCTGGAAAAAATTCTTACACCATTGTATGTCTGGAAATAAAATTCTATCACCAGAGGTTTGGGAAAAATAAAATTCTCACCCAAACCAAACAACCCATACCCCTCCCCCTTCAAAAGTCACATGGTCAGCCCTTAATTATTTAAAGTTCATCTAGATTTCCTTGAGTAGCTTGTCCCCATACACCAATAGCACTGCAAACAGGGCTGGTCTGTCAAATATCAAAATATGCTTTAATTTTTTTAATAGTTGAGTACCATTGTCTCAATCTTGCCAGAATTCCAAGAGATTTGCTGATCTTTGAGGATATTTAATACTTCCAAGTGGGTTTTGAGTTGACAATAATACTGTTGACAAGAATACCGGTATTTATATTGTCTTTCCTTTCTTTTAGGAGATGAAGGAATTTACACCGAGGTCAAAGTATACAGGTGTAGTATGATCCATCATGCCAGGAAAAACACAAAATTTGAAAACTTTGGAAGCCTTATTCACATAACAATAAGAAAAAACATTAGGTATAAAAAAGATGCATAATATTTCAATATGAAGTGTCTGATCTAGAACAGAAATAAGTCCAATTTGCCAAATACAGACTAGTATGCGATCATGCCCTCTAATATCTCTATTATCTCTTTTGTGGGAAGCATAGCATGTCAATACATTTATTTTGCAGACCACGTACCTGGGGGAAAATACCGCTTGTCAATATTAACGTACATGGGGGAAAATAACACTTGTCAATACAAATAACACATGTCAATACATTTATTTTGCAGACCACGTACATGAAAAAGCCAGAATCTGGTCCAGACAAAATACATCTGACACCATTCTGTTCTGATTAAATGTCAATACATTTATTTCACAGATCACATGTAAAAGAAGCCAGAATCTGGTCCAGACACAGTATGTCTGACACCATTCTGTTCTGACAGTTCCTTGTAGGACTGCAATATTTGCAATGGTGTTGCCAAAATAGATGGACAAATTCTTCCCAGCTTACATTTTTTTTTTTTCATTTTTGTGGCCAATAATAAAAACTTGAAGTGCAAAATGATATTACTCTATCACAGAAATAAGCTTGTGTTAGTTTCTCCAATAAAATTAATTATAACTGAACAGAGCCATTATTTTTATTTCCCCTAGTACAAAGAGCAGACATCTTTCACACTATGATGACAGATCAACCAGATGTTAATTAATTTTTTAGCCTGGGGGCAGGGAGACAGTTGGCAGCTCTTGAAAAAGTGTATCAAGTGTTATTTTCCCCAACTCTCTTGTTGAAAAAAAATAATAATAATAATAAAAATTCAATACCAGGTCACATGCAGAAAGTTGAACTTATCAACCTTACATCTGATACACAATAATAAGTTACAAAATTCCCACCAACCGTGAATTAAACAAAATCTTGTGGTACACAAGAAACCAATCAATTACCATAATTTATTTTAAGACAATTTAAATTGTAGGCATTAGTCAACATAACTGAATTATAAGCCCATTGTCTCCTCAGAAAAATGAACACGAATGCCAAGAGGGAAAAAAGCAGTGTAAATTACCCGTGGTTACCTAGCAACAAAAAAGAACAAAGAACATTGTCTAGTCTCCCATTGTTACCCCAAGTATATTTGCTTCTGTTCAACACAATTGGAAGAGGTTGCCATTAGAAACATCAATGTTATTGCAAAAACGGAAGTGAAACATGGCTATGCATACCTTCACGTACTACAACCTTATTAAGCTTATCTTTACCCAGACTTCGTAATAAATTTCAAGGTCACTAAACTTGTCTTTCAAAGTTAATTAAGACTTTTGCAAGCTGCTATTTAATCATGTGATCGGAAATCGTCCTTGCCATATTTTCGTCGAAATAAAGAGAACTCAATTCTATAGATTACAAGCCTCATCGAAAGATTGAAGGATTTTAGCGTGAATTTACAAAAAGAGTAAACACCATAACTTACAATAAGCTGTCGTCGACTGCTGAGTTGAGTACAGCTAAAATATTACTATCCGGTTCCTTCCCCAACTCAACACACACTTTTATGTAATCTTCCTTCGTAGAGGCAGCGTCGCTCATCGCTGAATCTTGCAAAGATCGAAAACTTATGCCAATTTCAACTAATTTTTCTTTGAAAACAAAGATGAATTATTCCCGCCAAGTCCGCGGCCATTTTGAAATGCGTTGCTAAGCAATGCTTGCTTTGATAGCCTCGTTTGCATATCAAGGAAATTTGATATAACCTTTGTTTTTATTGGTTCATAACTTGCTGTCTTGCATCCAATCAAATGATTGCTAAGAAATTGAGAAGTAAATATTTACACGTTTCCACAACAACAAACACCTCTGTGGCCGGTCTCCAAGACTTCGGCAAACTTTCAAAGAGACAACAGCAAAGGCGTAAAGCTTTCCTTGCCTTGAGACATTCTGATTCAGTCTGTCCGAAATCTTACTAGCAAGTGTCATTTTTCTCTAATAACAAGATCGCTCCAAATATGACGATACGGGCCGACGACGAAGAAGAAACGAAGTTACATGTGGCCGTACGATTGCACAACTTGAAATTAGTTCGCGCTGCGCTGCGCGATCGGGGATTAGATATCGATGCTTTGGGGACTTGTGGCTGGACAGCTTTGCACGAAGCTGCTTCATGCGGCTATCAGGACATTGTAGAGCTTCTCTTAGAAAATGGGGCTGATCCCAATATTCAGGACAGCGTGCAAAAATGCACCCCCATTCATCTCGCTGCGCGGAAAGGTCATTTGGAAGTAGTCAGGAGTTTGGTTCAAAGTGGAGCGAGGTTAGATTTGAAGAATTCTGAAAGAAAAATACCTCAGGATTATGCCCAAGAAGAGTGCAGAGTGTTTCTAATGAGACAACGTAAGTATTGATTGTTTAAAACTTCAGGGCATGTAGATAAAAACCATCACATTTGGTTAGGACAGAAACCATTGAATGAAACTTGCATTATCGATGGTTAATAAATGTATCATCTGTGCTATTCAAAAGCGGAAGAGCGATTTGTTGAATGTGCCTGAGTATTTGAATTGTTTAAAAATGTTTTGTGAATATCCTGACAAGATTTTAGTTTCGCTCATTCGATTTTTTTATGTATGAAAACTTTAAAAGTGACCAATGGACATTTTTGTAATCGATTGATTATCGAGTTATGTCAGCTGTCTGGGAAATGTTTTCAGGAGTAATTCGAGGAATCAGCAGAACAATTTTGGGAATATTGCCCTCGAGGTTGCGAAAGTAGAGATAAGCAATATTTTTAATTGTGAATGGCGTTTTAATACGTAACCCAATACGTGTATACCATGTGATTACCAATCTTTTGTCTCGATCGCTCCTTTGTTCTGTCGTTTAGACGGGAAAGTCGAGATTTGTAAGTCCGCGGTAAGCTTAATACGTGGATGTTTCTTCTGTATCTTACAAACTATTGGTTACGCCATAACAACAAGTTCTCGACGAGTAACGTGTTTAGTATATAAGCTAACAAATCTAAGGAAAGAATGGAAAGAAACTCGTGCTATTTATATAACTTATATTAAAACTACATTTTTTCGCTTGGTTGTTGTTTTTTTTTCATAGGAATCGACGATGTTGTAAAGTTAAGCCCGTCTCCTGTAGAAGACAACCAATCTGTTCAAAGGGTAAGCTACGTGTAATTTGATCAAACTGTTTTTTTTGTTTTTTGTTGTTGGCTATTAATTTATTAACTTATTGTGTAAACAATATCTGTATGAACAGTAATATTTGTTGACATTGCAAGTATGAAAGTCCATTTATAGTTTAGGCTACAGTGAATGTTAAATAAACTGAAATCACGTACACATAATGATTATTCTATACTCTCTGGCAGGTGGACAATATGGTAGACTAAGTCTAAAATAAATAGACACTATTTTGTTGTTGGTTATTAACTTAGTAACTTATTGTGTAAACAATGTCTGTATGAACAGTAATATTTGTTGATGTTGCAAGTATGAAAGTCCATTTATAGTTTAGGCTACAGTGAATGTTAATAAACTGAAATCACGTACACATAAATGATTATTCCATACACTCAGGCGGTTGGACAATAGACTAAAATAAATGGACAATATTGGTGGATAATTAAAAAATTATATTCATACGTGGAGAAACTGCTTTGCAGATGGGCAGATTGGTTAGCTAAATTAAACAGATCAAATTTTGATCTGTTGAATTTAGGGACATTGGTCCTGTCACTGACCCAAATATTGATATCATCTTGTTCATGCCAGAAAAAAAATTTTCTACATTTTTGAGTATTCAAATCCATTGGTATCCCAACAGGTTTACGGTGGTAGATCAAGCCAAAGCCCAGTTTTGAGCAAAGTGCGACGATCATCTCCACAGTGGTCTGAAAGCTCACAGAGTTCAACAGAAAGCATGTCATCAACTTGTTCAGGTTGTTATTCTTTTTTAAAAGTCATTTTTATGTTTTATTAAAAGATCAGAGTTGTAAGAAGAGAAAGGAGTTAAATGGAATCAGAGTCAAAAGAATGGGAATGTTTTTGAGTTTATTCTGATTCCTTTTATGACTGTGTCGCACATGATCTAAAGACTGTTTGAATTCAAGAGAAAGTCAGGTTGATTTTCATAAGATTGTTATCAGGGTCAAAACCTCTTGCTGTCACTAGCATGTGCTAACCCAGTAGTAACTTTAACTACTGTAGCCCTTAAACAAAATTGATGAGCATTGATTACAGTTCTGTTGTTTGAATTCCCTCAAAAATATGTTACTTGTGTATCAAGCAAGTTAAGAACAGAATTCACTAGCCTGATAGCAAAATCCATTATATCCCTGGGCTGTCATACGCTACTTTATTTGCATGCTGTGTTATACTATGTGTTTTTTGACTTCAATTCATTTGCAAAGGAAAATCAGTCATAAGCAAGCACAATGTAGCATTTAACTCGATATCATCCATATAAAAACTGTGTTCTGTGTTGTGCTGCCTTGGTTCATCCATTGCCGAAAGAATTTTTTGTTAATTAAATCGATGGTAATATTCAAAAATAGTAACAAGGAAGTTGAGCAGACCCAAAAAGGGCGTTGGTTGTAATTAGATTTTTAGAATAATTCTAGAAAAACCAATCAACCAATATGATTTAATAGTATTCACAATCTTCAGCTGTGGATTAACAATTCAAAAATCCACTTAGGACATATTGTATGGACTGCATTCCAGAATAAAAATAAATGGAAATCACTTCTTTTGGCATTCATTAAATTGCAATATCTAGAAATCAGCTTGAAATAAAATATTCTAATATATGTAGAGTTGAAATGGCCCAAAGATCACAGTAGAAGAGTTTTGTAACGAACCATTTGCATATTCTTATTCCAGAACACAACCAATTGAACACACCCCTAGTCTCAGACATTGAAATAAGAATTGCTATATAGCTAGCGGAAATTAATAGAAGTTTCAAAGCTTCAAAGAAGAGATGCAGGGCTGTGCCCTAGCAGAGCCCGGTGGCCCCTGGCACTTAACTTTTGCTCTCGGGCGACGAGGAAATCTTAGATTTTTCATACAGCACTGGGCTCCCTACAATTTTCCTTAGAGCACAACCTTGAGATGTAGTAGTAATTGCTTACCAAGTGCCTTTTGTACTATAGGTTCCAGTGAAAGCTTCTATGCATCATCACCAGATATATATCAACCAGGTATGCATGCCTTCCAAATTGTCACCTCTTACTATTGTTAGAAATACAATATTATCTTGAGTTGCTTAGTAAAAACACTGTGTTTCCAACATATTCATTTGGGATATCAAAAGCAGTTATTTGACAAGAAATCCTTTACATAGATGCAAGCAAAGTAAACCTGTCCTAAATAGCTATAATTTGAATCATTCATCCACAGACTCAACTTTTGGAAGTGTCTTGTACATTGTAAGAAAAGAACACCTTAGAAAAGTACTTCTGAGTATTGATCTATTTGAATTAGTCCTTTTAGGAATTATCCATACTGGTATAGCAGTCCTTTGAATCATTTTATTTACAATTATGTGGCAGTGCCAGGTTTACATAATTGAATATCTTATTCTTTTTCTTGTAGGCCCAGGGGAGATTAAGGTTGCACTTGACTTCAACAGATCACGACATACACTGATAGTTCGATTGGAGGAAATCCGAGATGTCAAGCTACCTGCAGGTATAAATGGTAGATTCCATGAAAATGAACTTAAAGACTCTTGATATCAGTTGAAGCTCTAAAAAACCAACAAAAAATTTATGGCTTCCTAAGTTTATCATGAATATACTTAAAATTCCCCACTTTAGCCTTGGATAATAGTAGTCTAAATCCCATAATTTTCACATTGCAAGGTATTCAACTTTTTACCCCATGAAAAGTAATGTGGAATCAGGGAAATTCTTGCTACTGGAATCCAGAATCCAGGAAATTTTGGTTGTGGAATCCAGACTCCTCGGCTTTGGAATCCAGCTTTCAGCCTTACGATTAGAAATCCTAGTTCCACGGATACCAAATCTGGAATCCAAAGCTTGGAATCCAGAATCCGAGACTGTCTTAGATTACCCTACGGAGGGGAAAAAACTTTGTCTTGCAGGCCCCAGTTGTTCAAAAGGTGGATAGCGCTATCCGGTGGATAAATCTCTATCCAGTGGATAGTGCAATTGGTTTCCCAAATACTTATCCGCTGGATAGTGATTTATGCAGTGGATAGTGCTATCCAACGTTTGAACAACCGTGGCCAGGAGTACATGGGAGTCAAAGAAAATTTCTCTTGATTTTTGGCAGATCACAACCTGTCTCATGTTTATGTTAAATGCTACATTGTCCCTGATTTCAAGAAGGCTACCAAGCGGAAGACAGCTCTCCACACATTGTTGCAAAATGATGGAGGGCGAAGTTCAAGCGACAGTGTCGCCAGCTGGAGCAGTGAGGACAATAATTTGGGGAAACCTTCGGAGAAGAGTAGGGGTAAAAAATTTGTTTCATCCCTGAGAAGAGGGTCACGCTTCTCATCCAAGAAGAAGAGAGACCAGGATCAAGGTATTTCTGATGAAAATGCTAATTCCTCTGTCTAGGTTACAAACATTGATTTTTGCCTTCTTAAGTGCTTATCAAGGGGTTTTCCTTAACACTGCTATAGCACTTTCAACTCACCTTAAGGACAGTTTTTCACCGGTTTTGGTCTAGCAGGATGTTACTTTGTCAAAAATTTTCCCCTGATGTAGATTCAAGAAAATTGCAGACAAGCAGCAGGGTTTGACTCTAGGTTTCCCATTGGGGTAGTGAATTGATTGTAATCAGTGTCTGGTGTAATGGTTATGCTTGTAATAGCTTAAATTTGAGGTGCATTTTCAGATCACTTGAGTAGTGTTAGTGATGATGCCATGGCAATTGTCCGCTGCGTAGACACCGTTGTGTCCTATCTGTGGGAATTTGAGGCAATGTATCGGCGATTTTCTGCCTAAATCAATCCACGAGACAGAGACCATCACAGAGACTGGGGAAAATTGCAATAAAATGGCAAAGAAAGTGCGTCTTTCAATGCCAGCAGAAATTCATAAGGGGTTCAATCCCTTATGGGTTTGTGATGCTAGCTAATGCCCCTTTTAGTAAATATTCATGTTATTTTCGCTGTA
>NC_133201.1:9762107-9839607 GCF_958299795.1 Porites lutea
ATGCCTCACAGGGCATGCGCTGTATGCTGTTTCACATCATCGTATATGAAGACCTCCGCTCCAGTCTGCATCCCTGCGCAGGTCACGAGAACAGTTTTCTCTGGGGACCGTTTTCAAAAACCCACTTTTGAAAATCTCCTTTTTTAAAAAAATACCCGGATACATGTGGACGTAGGCTTCCTTGCAGACGTTCTTAACACCTCGCCACGCCAGGCGTTCCATGACGAACCAGAAAAATGTATACATGGAAGGCTATTCTAATGTGGCTATTCTAAGGCTGTGATGCAATTGGACCCAGGGGCTGAATTTACTTCCAGTGAGTCAGAATAGTTAGTTGTGAGGGCCATGTTGGTTGAAATTGTGCTCAAAGAGGTTTACGAGATACAGAATCATATATTGCCGCAGGGCTAAATTGGCCTTAAAGAACAATTTTTTTTTTACTCTATTGTAAATTGCACCTGCTTTAGTGGTCGGTTGAAAAAGTACTCGTTTTCTGTCACACTCTGTCATTAGCGATGAGTAAAGCCGAAAAGTCTACTTCTGCTTAAAAATTTTGATCAAAATCAGCCTCGGAAAATACCTGCGCTCTTGCATTTTTAATTGAAAACCAGGAGAAAACTTAATATAATATTAATAAAATAAATAGAGCTACAACCTCAGGCAAAACTTTTGAGACATTTCCAAATATCTTCTAGACTTTGCGCCAAGACTACCATCTCCTCTAAACCGAAAAGGTAAGACCCCTCCACATATCCCCTGTTTAATTAGTACATGTAATTTTGGTCTAAAAACCATTGTGTATAATTCTGGTGTTACCCTAAACAACTTGGATAAGGGAAAGGGGGAAACGGTCATTCATCTTGGGGACGGCTTCAATTTTGCCGGGGTAGCAGGAAAAAGATAGATATTTTTTGGAGATGTGTCTCAACACGTTTTGTCCAAGCTAGGTTGTAACCCTGGAACTCTGTTACCGTGACTTCTATACTTAGTGGAGGTAACCTGCGATCAGGCGATTTTTTTTGCAGGTTAAGTGGGGGTACAGTCAACTCTCGCCTTGAGGACACCCCGCTATAACGGACACCCCGATAATACGGACAGCAGATAAATTCAGGGCAAAAATAAATTAGAGACATTTGACTGAAATAAACTCCCGCTATTACGGACTCTCGCTACAGAGGACACTAACTTAAGGTCCCTACAGTGTCCGCTATAAAGGGAGTTGACTGTATTTCGCCTCGAACTATATGAAAAAGCCAGGAAAGATTTCTTAGTAAAATTGCCTTGAACGCACGTTTCTATACTATGACAAACATTTTGAAATAGTTGGGCAGCCGTCAACGTTTGGACTAAGTGATTACTGAAAATTACTCCCGCTATTGCTAAATCTCGCCATAGCGCAAAACGGTTGTGGACAAAACACTGACCCCCCGTCCATGGTTAGAGTTAGGAAACTGAGCGAATCAAGTTTCAGATGAGTTTTCCCAGTGTAATGACTTGATTCACTGAGTTTCCTGACCCTAATCACTAACCTTCAGCGGGCTAGTCCATTTTAGGGTTGTCCATGGCTATAGTCCATAAACTGGCGATCAGTGTTTTGTCCACCACCGCACACAATCACGATTCAGAAGTCTTGATGGAACTCTAGAAGCCTGACAGATGACGTCACATCCGAAATCGCCAAGGACGACTGGGAACGAGACTGTTCTCTGATCAGACTCTCTTGATCATGAGCCAGCAGGTGGACAACTATTTATAATGAATATTATAAATAAGTAAAACAAGACACTGAGCAATATCATAAGTAACTCATTAGCGGTGCAGTTGATGAAGACAGCTTCTCAAATTAAACAAAAAAGAAGTTTATAAAGACTGAAAAAGGCAGATCATACCGTGGGAAAAGTTCCACTTATCCCTCTGCACCTGTCTCGGAGTCATGTAGAACAAAAGATCAGAAATAATCGAAACAGCGACACGTGTCACACTGACGCTCACACGTGTGCGATAAAAATGATCAAGCGTTCGAAAACACGATCTTCAGTGATAGAACAATGGTCGCGTGCTTGGTCATTTGTTCGAAGCGTAAACAACCCGTGGGAAAGAAGTGAGTTGGACCAAAGTCTCAGCTAGAGCTCCTCTTTTGCCAAATAAACAAAAATTGTTGCAGGTAACTAGATACAAATACAGAACAATAATTTTCCCCACTATGGCCCCGGTTGAGTATGTTTTTTCCCCTTGTGGTGCGGTCTGAAACGAGCTCTCATTAAACTACAAAGACCACATTCTGCGTTTAGATAAAGGTGTTTGTGAGCAACAGTCCCCAGACTGTTCCATACGCGTGTGGGAATCGCACGTTGAGAGTAATGATTAAACTTAACCGTTTCATTAACAGTGTTGAACATCAAAATATAACCGTGCCAAAGTTTCAGAAAGTCATTCCTCCTGAACACAGAAAACCAGATCAGATGCACCACAAAAAAATAACGACTCTATAGCTTTTATCTGAATGACCTCGATTAACGATTTCTTCCACACACCCAGCCTGCACTGCAAAAAGTGCCACGGGATGCTACTGTCTAAGTTTATTCCAGTTGCCACACACACAGTAAAGAATATAACCTCATATAGTCCCTGGATTTAAAAGTAAAGAACGGACACTTTTTGAACAATTGAATGACACAGATTGTAAAGTATAGTTAAGCATTTTTTATTTCAGTGATCAAAACTTAGAAACCTTAACGTGAAAGACTCGTAAGTTTGCTTCTATTTTTAAGGTCACCTGTCACACGCCCTCTGTAATTTGGGAGAAAATGATTTCTTCAAAATAAATAAGAAGTCAGAAGTGGTTACGGCACTCAGCTTATTCAAGCTTTATTTATTTAAGATGCTAAACTTTTTGAAGGAAGGCACTACGTTCTTTGTTAGTTGTTTTAGCGCCCTTAATTCGATTAATACCGACCAAAATTCAAACGCCAGCGGTCTATGTTCTCTTGTTTGCGTTTTTTTGTTCTAAACCTTGCTAAAAGGCTTCCATTACACGTGGAGATTACATGCCTTGACATTCTGGATCAAGGAAGACAAGGAGAAACGGAATATTCCCACGGTTAATTTATTGAAAAATGAAATCGTTCAATATCACTTTGTTGCACACATGTTCAGTTCATTGATAACGCTTGTAAACACTAGCCAAAAAAAAAAGACGCGCTGAATAAAAATTACCACCTGAAAATTGGATCGTGGCGAAGCGGCCCCGTAAAGACGCCAGTATAAATTAGATTTTGCGGGTAGCTTCATTATACGAAGTGCGAAAAGACACGGATCAGTGAAAATCAAAAACAACAGAGGCACGGAGAACAATAACGCACCTGCAGCAAAACAAAGAGTGTACAATTGAAGCACGTGGCGATAATTATAATGAGTAAAGCTAATTAACTAGTTTGAGCTTTGTCCAAACGATCTGGGTTTTAATCAAGAACCGCGGTTAACACTAAAAAGAGATTTTTGATCTAAAAATTTTAAATAATACTCAAAAAAGCAAGCTATAAAAAGTATTTCATTCTTCTCTTGCAGGGTTGAAGAATTTTTCAAAGATCTCTATATTTTTTTCGCCGTTTTTTGGAGTGATCGTTGGGAACGGTGTAGAGTAACATGATGCGCTTTTTTACAATGTTTTTGTTTAACGTTTGCTCGGAGTCTGTGTTAACTAAATCACAAAAGAAATCTAACCCTTATTCTTTTGTTTGTGCACGCGAGAAAACCTGTTTGACTCTCGAGCACAGAGCAAAGATCGCCGAACGTTACGTTAAGAATTTCGTCGCCCGTTGGTAACTTCGCTGGTGTTGTATACATTGAAGATTTTTCCATAAATCCTGTCGTGTTCACAAGAAAAAGGAAAAAGAAATTTAAAAAGGTAAGGTTGTTGTGAATACATGTTAAAGAGCAGTAGAACTGATACTTATATTTGAAAGTTAAGATAATGCGCAAATCGGAGACGCCAAAGCAAAACACTTATCTCTTCCAAGAATCTTTAAAAATGTGAAAATGAATTTCATTTTTGCCTATATATTTTTCGTTCAGAAAACCCCGTTTATCCATCATTTTCTGAATCGCCTCTGTTTTTCAACCCCAACGACAACTTAGAAATTCTTTAACGATTCAAGACACGTAAAAGAAATTCTATAAAGTCAATACGGCTACGTGTCATGAATATTTTAAACTTAAATTAAATTAGGATAATTATTTTGTTTACACGCCGTGCTGATATCATGAAGGTGGAGGCTGTATGTATAATATGGCGTATTTTAACGCCAATGCACCGATGGCTATCAGCCGCAAAGCAATGACCCTTAAAGACTTAAACTGTCGAGACTGTCGCTCGTGGAAACAAACACGAAAAGAATAGTTTCTGGATACTATTTTTAACAAGAAATGATAAACTTTTAAGGCCTGGTTGAAATGCCGACCTTTACATGTGATAAACATAACGCTAATATTATTAGCGAGAATGACTTGTGAAGTTCAAAGTTAAAGCTGCCTTTAGAACAGTAACTGCATGTTTGGAAACTTTGTCGTAAAAGCGATCCAAAGGTCTATATTGAAATGTCTGCGCGTCAGGTTTTCATCAAAAGAAAGCAACTGTTGCATTAACCCCCTTACCAAGAAAAGGGGTTTCAGTGAGTCTCATCTTTTTCCCATACACAAGGTGACGGTAAAACACTGATCTATATATTTTCAATGTTTCATGACAAAGTGAAATATTTGAGTTTTATAATGGCTCAGGAGATATCACTACACATAAAAAAAACTTGGATCTGTCTTTACTAGTTAGCACAAGTGCACATCCATGAATGAATTAAAGGCCACATTGAAACTTGCCTGCCTTAACTGAACATGAACGTGAAATGCAGGACATAGAAGACACTGATTAGTTTTTGTTGACAAAAAAAATTCTAAATATCATGCGACTGATTGCATAAATGCAGTAAAATCAAAGAAGCCCTTGGGAAACATATTTTAATAAGAGAACACTGAGAGAAGCAGGCGTAAAAGCGTGTTAAGAAGATATTCTAGTTGCCTCTCCAAACCTGTCGACCGGCAGGTCAGGGCATATTCGAAATTATCGCCAAAACCCATGACTACCGTGCATATTATTCAGGAACAGACTGATCTGACTGGTCTGACTTGATATTGATCAATTTATTTACTAGGGAATTCTTTTCATACACTAAATCAACTGGTCTGGCCTACTATTGGAATTTTCCTCTATCCAAAGGATAAATCACTGTCCAGTGGATAAGTATTAGGGGAACCAACGGCGTTGTTTACTGGATAGAGATTTATCCAGTGTATAGCACTATCCACCTTTTGATCAAGATTTGGAGCCTGATTTGAACAGTCAATATGAAACGTACTTTGCCTTACAAAGACAATAATAAATTATCAACTAGAAAATATAATAATATTATGAAATAACCAAAATAAATACAGTATTAGATTGTTCATGTACCACTGACTCTCAAAGGTCAAACTAGATCAGAGCCACAGTGTTAGTGAAAACTTTGACTAAGAACAGAATATGCCTCTACTAAGAATTGGCAATTCTTATAGCAATAAGCGCGTGATGATCATGACTTCGATTCTTTTTCACATCGGGCCTTGAGATTTTGTTTTAATTCCAATTTATATCAATTGACGAGGTTTGTAAAATTTGTTAGTTTTTTTGTCAATTCTAGCTGGTATTAGTGCAGATCGATGGGCGTGACAAATTAACATTGTTCCCTTTGATATTTTGCATCATTGTCTTTTTGCCTGTCAGATGCAAACTTTTCATCTCCCTCTTACAGCTGGAAGCTCTTTATCGTTGTCGGCTGTATGTGTCATTATTTATATTTGACTATTTGTAAGAATCATTATTAAGTTTTTCCACTTTATTTAATATCATTCTGGGCTTGAAGTCTTCACTGCGAAAGTTTAAACCGAAGCCGACTTCTTTGAATGTTCTTTTTGTTCTAGAAAGAGGAAGAACATTAGTGAATCTGATAGTGAGTGATTTCCGCGCTCTCCAACTTGACCAGTTGGGATTTAATTTGTTGATGAGTTTTACGAAATCATTTTACAAACTCTTACAATGAACATTCTGGGTGAGCAAGACTTCTGAAGTTAAATTTATAATGTTTATTGTTGTTTGTTGCAAAGTCGGGTCAAGGGTTTGAGCAAACTAGAGTGCTTGAACAATATTCTCAAGTGCTGGAGGTACCACATCCCTCCATGGTTTGTGGCGAAGAGCTATACACTAGGCGGTGACAAAGTTGTTAAGACTAGACAAAATAAAAATGAGGTAATGAAGCGAACTGGACCCCTTCCCAACCAATGTTAATTTTTGTTGTTGTTTTGTAAAAGTGGCTCTAGTAATAACAAGCCCAATATTGTTTGCGTGGGTGGGGTAGCAAAGGGAAGGCTTGCTTTTCCTTTTTTCGTAAAGTACTGTCGGCAAAATGCGAGACTAAGAGATGTTGTAGATAGAGTGTCTGAACTAATTTTGTCATCGATTGAAGGTTGTCATTATTAAGGTCATAAGAACGATAGCTATAATGAAGCTTAAGAACGGCAGCCAAGAGGAGGGCAAAACTATACTTCAAAATTCCTTTAGGAGAACGACAATTTGGTGGGGGAATTAACTAACTTTGTTTCCTTTGAAACCCGTATCAAACCGTCTCAGAGGGTCACGAACAGCAGAAGTTCATATTTACTAAAGATTCGGTATGAAGTTAAAGATGAAAGGTTATACTCACAATAGTGTCAGTGACTTTTCTTTTTAGCCATATATCTCGTCAAACAACAAAAAACCCTAAGCATGTTTTACAGAGTTTTAAACCAACCAAAAGGGCGTGACAGGGCACCTGTTATGATTTGCGATGTCATTCTCTAGGAAACTATATAGATTAGATAAGGCATGGAATAAGGAGGTTTTACGAACGGTATATGAGACCAAGGCAGAGGTTTCATTAAAGGGGCTCGGATCACACTATTTTTTATCTTTTTAAAAAGCTAAAAGGTGTCTTCGCATCAATTGAATTCCAAAAATAACGTTTCAGGTTTGTTATTTAAGACTATATGTTGCAATCATGACACTGTTCTAGTGTCTTCTGCTGCAACATATGGCAAGGATGGCCATGAATTGAAACTTGGAAAATTTGGGCCAACGTTTTTCAAATTTTAATGCTATAACTGCAAAAAACACAAATACAATTATAATTTTCAGTGCTCCCTGACGAAATTTGTTTGATACCCTCTTCATAACTCCGCAGAAGTAGCAGTTTTGTGTACGGATAAAGGCGCTAATAACTAAAGGACTTAAGTAAAGAATTGACTTAAAACAGCAACAAGCATCTATTTCTCCCGAGTGTCCGACAAACGCCTTTCTGATCATTTTGGATCATTCTCTAATACGTCTCTGGGAAACTGCCCACCGGTGAATGAAGATAGAGCTCCGATCAGTTGTTACAGCTTTCCATGTTTCTCTCAGTTTGACATCCTCACCGCGCTATCGTCAATTTTCGCTAGTTCACGTTAGACTATCAACAACGTTTCTTGTGGGCTACGATGCCTTGTTTTTGCTTTGCTTGAATAACACTAAATCATTGTTCGCCAACTATATATAATATGAGGCGGAGCGGAAATTAAACGGTAACCACGAGTCATTCAATAGACGTGCCATCCGTTGGCTACTTGACTGTGGTTAAGCACAAGTGCGGTAAACCAACAATGAAGGGCGAACGCGTATTTTAAACGCTAGAGCGGGTTTCAATGGGCGCTTTTTACACAAGAGATGAAACACTTTGGATCGAAGTAATATGGAAGGACGTAAGCTGTTTTAGATTTAAAAACAACAGCTTCCAGAGCTTCCAGTTGTTTTGACTGTCTACTCAGTACCTCGTGTTTCCGTCAAAAGATTAGAAAATATGGCAAAGTACCGATTACTTCTTATCCGCCGGTGGTAATTAATTCATTGTGGAAGTTTCCGTGATGTTTTGGTCCCACATGCCGTTTGAACTTATTTTGTATAGTAGTACTTGCCGATAATGTAGCAAAAGTTTTGGTGCCAGCTGAAACGAACAAAACCATTTTGTATGAAATGTCTTTGTTCTTTAAAACACCCGCAAAGTACCGAGCTTTTTAAAACAGGTGAATTCCAATCACCTGTGACTAAAACTTTTAGAAACTTTGAAATCACCTTTTATCTGCTCAAAAAAGACTGACAGAGAAATCTTAAAATTGTCGATCGTGAAGTCCTGACGTGGCAAAATTACAGTATTGGGCGATTAATGGGTCGGATCTTGTTAGAAAGCTAGTATATTATCGAATGCTCTTAAACTCTCACAGACGCGACACATTAAAGTGCTTTCTTTTCTTTTAAAGAATCAATATACAACTATAATTTGGTATGTTTCCAAGTGATCTTATACCTTTTATTCACGGGTTAATCAATGCTAACTTCTTTTTGTTGGCATATTAGGATACGCTTTTTGAAAAATGAAATTTATACTGTTTGTCCTGTTTGCTTTTCTTAATATACCAAGTTGTACACGTCCTTATCGAGTGCTGTTTCTTGTGTGAACTCAACAGCGCATGACTAAACACCCATATTTTAACGGCTCTCACGGGGCTATTGTTTGCGCACATTTTAACGGCACTGTATTTAAATAAGAAAAGTGATTTGACCCTATGTTTATCAGAGCGCAACTGGAAAAGACCCCAGAGCGTCTTGGATAAAAATCCGCTCTTTGTTGTATGACAGCTCGAACAAATCGCAAACCTTAATGCGCAAGGAGCCTGCATATAGTTAAGCTGCGCGTAGGCCTATTGTCTGTGTCACCAACTAGAGCGAGTCACTTGTGAAATAATATAGCATTTAGTAGTGAAATACTTAGAAACGGACGCATTTCTTTTCAAGGTCCTACGGTGATCCAACACGTGAAAGTTCAGAGTGGAAGGTGCACAAATTTCAAGGTGGATTTTAGCAACACAAAGAAGCTCAAAAGACGGAATATTGGTTACCCGAAGGAATCGGCGACCTGTGGTAAGCTCATCATGTACATTTTTTTCCTACGGCCATCTGGCACGCGCCCGATTTTATTCGGCTCGCGTCTTTTGACGCCTTGCCTCTAGCTGGCTATTCCTTCGTTCAACAGTTTTTATACTCAGACAAATCATCTGCAATCTATATCGCTCTTGTAGCTATCCTTTTTGTTCTTCAATAGTGTGCGAGGACTCACGCTGGTTCTAATAAATCGACTCGAAGATTACAGACTTTAAAAGTCATGTCGAGCGATTACACTGCCCAATAGTAATTGGCAACGTGAATAATATTTACTCAAAACTCTCTCAGTTGAGTTTTCTCGTACGTCTGCCCTCAAATGCTCTATTTTCGCACGAAATTATTGTTTTTCTAACGAGGCTTCCCTACCAGGAGTCAGTAGGAGTTTCAAAATTCTCTAATGACCTTGTAACTAAAATTTTTATGCTTTTGACGTTCAATGGCGAAACAGCGACGTAGAAATTCCTGATTTGCTCGGCCGTCTCTTTCGTTTTCAGTCTGCTAGAGAGGAAAAGGAAAAAACCTGAAGCATCGCCATAATCCTCCTTTAAGGGGAGCAACGACGCATGAAGGCGAAACATAACACAATAGAAGTTTCTAAACAAATTTTCGCAGGCTATTAAACGGTTTTCAGTCGACGTTGCGAAAATTTCGTTGAGATACCCTGACTAGAATAGAGTTAAACATTACACGTAGTAGCTCGCAGTGCAAAGATTAAACATCTGATTTAGAACCATAGGTCTAATTTTGTTACAGCAGGTAAAAAAAAAACAAGAACAACAATCTGAAAGCTGTATTTGCCATTTTAATCGGGAAGGTGTTAAATATATATTTTCCACGTTGTATTTTTCGACAATTTCTTTTCATTTTGCGGGTTTCAGTTTTAGAGATTAGTATAATTTGCCTTTGATGCTATAATTATTTCAAGAAAACAATTTTGATTCATGCTGTTTTTTAACTTCAAGGGTGTATATAAAGCAACAAGAATTCGTATAAACATCTCACGTGAATAGAGGCCCTTGTACGAACAGTTTGAATAGCAACTGCCTAATTACACCAGTTCTATAGTGATCTCACTCGATCAGTTTTGATTACTGACTCCAAAATTCATGCTAAAGTTGAAACCAAGAGATTCATTCCATCAATCACAAAAAATAATAACTATTGCATTTCTCTTAAAAAAGTTGGCTTATCCATTCATTATCAGTAGCATTTATGAAAAGAAAAAAAAAACAACTAAAATAAATACGAAGTATCATTATAGCTTTAATTTCTTGTATCACTATTGTCAGAATATCATAAGAGTCATAATTAAACTGAAGAGAGCAAAGAAGTTTCCGCGAAGCTAGAAAACTGAAAACTCTCTTCCTTGAGAAAAAAAAATATGTAGGAAAATGTAATATTGAATAATATTGATTACATTTCTTCGGAAAATTATTTGTCTTTGATTCTGTATCGATATCATTACTGAAAGCGTAATTTACATACACTTGTTTAATTTTAAAAGTGTTTCTTCTCTATCCGTGTCTTCTTATGTCCAATGTTTTCTGTTTACGCAAACTTTTATGTCAGACGCCTCAGACCAACCATTTCCTTGACTATCTTTGGCGAAACTTTGTTTAAGTTATATGCGTGATTCTCATTCACGCAAATGGAATATTGGCTGAGATTTGTTACATTTTTAAGAGGCACATGTACGCGTATCAAAACAGTCGCTTGATGCGTGGGTGAAAATGCTAACGATTTAGCTCTTCAGGAAGGTCTGTAAATGCTGAAAGAAAAAGAAAAAGTTTTTCCGAAGAGGTTTTACTTTGTAGCTCCATGTGCCCATGCATCAGAGGTAAGCCTTTCTTTCACCGTGAAGCTAAGTATAGGGCGTAGTACTATAAAGTGGCCCTATGTATTTGAATTTCTGACCACAATACTCATAGTTATCAAGCAGTCGTCCTTAAATCGCATAGCTTATTTTAAGTGGCTACAATTACTTTATTAGTACATTACTGGTCATATAGTTGGGTTTAGCTTGCCAGGCACTCAAACACTTAGAACCATATATTGCCTAGTTTCTAAAAGGGCCTGCAGCTGTGAATATTTTGCATCCCAACCGACACAGTTTACAATAAGGCCCTTTGCTTAATTGAGGAGACTTCTTTGAGTTGGGGGGTGGTAAACATTTTTTTTTTTTCTTGTCTTTAAGGCAAAAACTTATTTAGTGGAACCGATTTGGAGTCGATCAATATTAATTAAGAAGAGCATTCTTATCGAGTCAAATAGCGTTGCTTTCTTATCGCGGAAAGATGATAGTTATTAAGCATATTAAAACTCAGTTGCGTAGTCAACAATCATTACAATGAAATTTGTTTAAAACATTTCTCTACATGAGGTATCATATTGTCTTTACAATACGAATAGGCCAAATTACCAAAGCGTTATGATCTACTGCTTTTTTTCCCACGAGAGTAAAGTTCGTAAACGGTAAGCGATTTCGGCGTGCATTCCAGAAGTATTTTTGCCGGTAACCAGCAAAGTTTCCAAAATGTTTCAAGGATATGATTTGCATGTTGCTTAATATTTATATTTAGTTTTGCTTGAGCGCTATGAACCGCGTAGGTTTAACGTCAGGAACTCGCAGAATTAAGATCGCTTGCATGTATAGTGAAGACTACGGTATTAAGAGAGATTTTTCCATGCCCTGTCCAATTACTGTAAAATGTGTGAGACAAGACTCCGATAAAAGGGGGTTCCTGAAGGGGGTTTCGGGATGAGGACTTGGCTTGAAAGAAAAAAAAGAAACATGAAAAAAGGGGAACTGGGAGCGAGATTCCGCCTTCAGGATCAGTTTTACAATCGAGTTTTGAGAACCTGGCTTCTAGGTGATTGGCTAAAAACTCTCCCGCCACTTTTTGAACCAATCAGGAGAAAGAAATCGAAAAAGAGCCTACTCATATTGTGTTTCGTCTTCTAATTAATTTACCGGATAGGGTGTGTTAATCAGAGTAATAAATTGTATTTTCCAGAGTTAATAACGAAGAAGTATTTACTCATTTTTTGTAGCAGTCTCACCAAGTACGTTGACGGCTGTACATCCGTATGTGCTTCAGAAGTTTTTCGGTTACTTATCAACTGAGCCTGAAAAGTTCTCAAAATAACTAAGTTTGTCTACACTAACCTGGACGTGCTTTCCTTGGCCTCTGATAACTAGCCTCGTTCCCATGGTGAAAGTGAGGAAGAGCCCTGGTGACGAGGTTAGCAGGACCCTGTAGCATCGTACGAAGAAAAAAAAACCACTTCGTTTATTATCGACCGACTACAGTGGCCGATAGGGACAAAACAGAATACAGACGCTTCTGGCACCACAAGTGCTCGTGAAAAGAAGGACCCCCTCTGGGTTGGTTTGTTTTCCCATTGCTGGAAAGCCTTTTTTTAAAACTTGTGGTCCAACTAAACGTTATTAACTTCCGAGTCTAGTTCACTGTCTGAGTCTGCGCTAGCCAAATCAAATATTTTTAACTAAAATTGTTCAACCAGGCCGTTTCAACTGACGAGGCGTCAGTTAATGGTTAACTGACCAACGAATCACAATGAGTATAATTAAAAGCCGACATATGGGCTGAGTGAATTAATATTTCGAATTGGGTAGGCATGTTTTGATGTCGCGACTTCTTAACTTTGAAACATTTTTTATCTTGTTTCAACAGAAGTTCAGGCACATATTTTCTCTCAATTAATTCGTTGATAGATTGTATTATGATCTTGTGGGAGCTACTTAGCCACTGTTCTAGACTCCTTGACTATAGTGATGATTTCCTTCAATAGATCTCCTTGTCCGAATGAAACTCCCATATTGTAGACCTATAATGAATATGGGATGTGCAACGTGTTGTTTTTCCCTCCAGGACAGACACTCCTTTCCTGTTTCCAGCAAATGTTATGTCTTAGAGTTTAAAACTTGTTTTTCTTCTTCCACGTTCACGGATATTGCCTCTTGTAATAACAAACAACAGAACGTACAAGCGGATTTTACGTTATCAGTTCAGCAGTTCTTCTGGTAATTTCTCAAAAGATGTTTACCAAACTGTCCTTTTTTTTCGGAGGTCCACGATTGTTGAGTGATAAAATCAACAGCGCATGTAACTATGATTTGAAAAAAAAAAAGAAAAACGTGAAAGGAAACGATTCGTTGTTTTTACTACCGGATATATTCAATTCTTTTTTGTGGCTGTTTTCCATTTTTAGACTCCGGGAAAACATAGATAAGACAGTCACGTGACTTCCGTTACTACTGAAAACGCCTGTTTTCATTTCTGAACAAGAAGTAACAAACAAATTTGTGAAAATAACCAGGCATTCATTATCAGAGTTACAATAAGAAGGTTACTTAATTATTTCAGAAGTCAATATGAAAAAATTATGGTGGAGTATATATGTATAAATGTGTACAGCATGAACATCATGTAAAGTATTGCCCCGTTAATTTTGAATGGTCACACTTCAGAATTTCCAGCCTAAAAACAGCTTGAACAACAAAATAGACTGTACTAAGGAAGTAAGATCATTACAGTTGCTTTCATTTGAATGTTCTCCCTTACGTTTTGGCCATTTTCGAGAACTAACATCCAAGAAATTAAGGTTGTCTCTATAATGTGAAGAACAAAATACTCACGACTGAAAGACAGTCTGTTTCTGTATGGCTTTTTCTCTGCCCCTAAATCAAAATTTACTACCTTCTGGGATGCTTCAAGAATTTGCTATCGAAATACTGTGCGATATATGTAAAACAAATAGGGCCCTTGAAATCGTTTGTGGTTTATAAAGGAACTATACATGTACTGTGGCGAAGAACTTTATTCCCTGATCGTATTTGAGTCAATTAAATTTAGATAGTTGTTTCGAAGACTAATTAAAATTAATGAAATGTGAATTCTTAGCTTTCCGTTTGCTTGTCACGAACAGAAACAGAAGATCTTTGAAAATACGGCAAATATTTGATTTTTAAAACTTTAAGAGATAGCTCCGTTTTTGTTAGTCACGGTAAGTGCCCTTGGTTCGTTGACTGGCAGACATGCACAGGTACGTCACAGGTAGAACGTGCGTTAGCATTATAAATTTGTAACTATATTGGAAGTTGCGAACAGTCCTTCTATGTAAACCTTCCTTACTGTCTGTTGTCCCGGTAAGTAATCTTGGCTTGTTGATTGGCCGACATGCACAGGTAGAACGCGCGTTAGCATTATAAATCTGTAACTATATTAGAAGTTGCGAACTGTCCTTCTATGTAAAACTTCCTTACTGTCCATTATACACTGTATGAATATTCCAAAATTGTGAGGTTTATTTCAAAAATACTTAGAGTTAAATTTTGACAAGGTGGCTTTTGGCTGAATTCCACTGATTTGAATTGAACAGATAATGAAGATTACATTGGTCCAGTACAACCAGCTCAACCAGGCTAAGTTGTTAGTGATAGAGTGCACTATCAGTGTACATATTTGAACTCTTTCAGGAAATAGCTGTCGCTCTAACTAATGGCTACAGTAACAGGTCCTATAGAATACCAAACTAACTTCGTTTGCTTTTTACTACAAAGGCTTTTCCGGTATTGGGAAATGTTTTGGGAACTTAGACAACAACGTCGAAGAAAAACTCAAAATATTGATTTGTGTTCGTCATTGTTTCAGACAGGGTCTCTGTGAAACATAATAAACGATACCATGATGCAAAAAGGAACAAAGAAACAATGAATCTTAAAACAGAAGAACAAATTTAAAAATAGACGCTACAGTAAAGTTAGTTTATTTCTTCATTTCTTGTTTAGTACAAACTGTTACATTTTGTCAATTGATTATGTACATTCTCTGTACACACAAAAGTCTTTTTTTTTTCCATTGTAACAAAGGAATCCTCCAGGAGGGCTTTTTCTGGTTTTCTAAGATTTTTACGGAGTATAATTCCTAGAATGGTTTTGGTCTAAGAAAGTTTGCAATTCACTGATTTGGATATTATTTTTTTCGGTGGCGCGGTGAGATTTATCTTGTCAGATTCACATTTTAGATAGTACGAAGAATATTTCTAGATATTCTTTTTGCAGCCCTTTAAACAAAGGCGCCCTAGTGAGCGTTTTAAAAAATAAACTAGTGTCATAATTAAATCTCTCTTGGAGCAAATTAAAGAAAAAATTGAAGAATAAAGGGACACAATTCAGCAACAATTTAATTTACTCAAGGGAGCGACTCACAATTAAAAGTGATCTGGATCAAAATTACCAAATCAGATTTCTTCCCTTGTACAATTAAGGTGGACTACACGTAATTAATTTTGCACTTTGAAAAGTAAACTTTGACCGGCGTTTCGGCCATTTCGGCGCACAATGTTTGCTTTTCACCGCGAAACACAATCGAGGTCGCATACATCAACAACAAAGAATTGTTGACAATTTGCAAATACTCGCAGTCTGCAATGTGGCGCCGAAACGCCTTTCAATCATATCAGGTCTGTTTTTGCATAGCTAATGCGACGTGTTTATTAGTTAGCAGCGTCGCGACGGTAAAAAGCGAACGTTACTTTGTAATAGCCTGGAATAAAGAACGCACGCGTGGATTCGTGATATAGGTCCAGTTTGCGTTGGAGGCACTTTGCGCGCAGGAAAGGTAAGGCTAAGAAGGAAAGCTTGTTTCCGTTGCAGAGGAAACTGAATTCCTTTCGGGGATAAATCGCAGCTTAGGAAACGGTGCTTGTAATCACCTGAGATTTGATTTGACCCTCAATCGTTTATAGGGGCAACCTTCAGAAACATCTGCCACTTTGACAGAGTCAGGTTTCGTTCACTTTAAAAAATGACTCTGCGGTCAATACAGCTCTAAGCCTGCGATCTTGTTGTTACTTTTTTTATGCAGGAGACTTTGGATGCATTTGACAGTTTACCGGGCTCAGGGTCTCTTCTTGCGGTGGGGACACAAAGGAGCAAAAAAAGGGTTGTGAGAGCGGAGTTATCAGTTAAGAGATTGGTAAGTAACTTACTTTCAGCGCTTTTTGCGCACGCTAAATGAAAAAGTTATGCTTATTATGAGCGCTTGATTTTAAACCCACTATATAAACTTTTGCGGTCACAAGCTTCATAATGGTCCAATCTTGTTGTAGTGTATTTCAATCACAAAGCACAGCAAGAATAAATTGGTCTATTCATTGACGATCAGTATCAAAAGCACTGCGCCGATTGCGCTATTTTTAAGCTGTTCTTGATAAGGAAAATGTCCTATGCGTCCACGAAGAAGCACGATCTACTTTTAGATCTAGAAGTGTGCAATTCCGTTTTGAAACTAATGTTTGTCGTGGATTTAATACCCACTTTTGGCTTCCTCCGTGTTTTAAACTCATGAATATGTAATAATTGAAAGCTTTATTAATTGTAAAATCAATAGCTAAAAGTTTCAGAAGGAAGAAGGTATTTTAAAGTGAAACTCTTGGGTGTTTTTAAGGTTTAGTTGATTGCAGAAGGTACAGTTTTCGGTTCTTAGATTCTGACAGGTCGTTACTCTCTTTTAAGCGATGTGCAGTTGTGTGTTCTACGTTTAAGGGAAATAAGTAATATTAATCTCAATTGAGAAAACATATGTGTTTTTGTAGGCAATAACATACACAGTATTGAATGAGCTGTGACCCTTATTCGAAGTGGTAATCAATTGAATTTATTTTACCAGCGGGGCCATATTCACACTAGTTTAAATAAAGATTGCTCCCCCAAATCGACTCTGTAGAAATCCTGGTTTATGACGGTCATGGGCGATTTACATACTTAGCATAATGCGTTGAAAGATGAAATTGGTAATAATTCTTAAGGCATTATTTCAATTTGGTAAACGCCCAATAAAATCTTCGTGAGGTCAGCCAACAACTGACAAACTCTCAAATCCACAGGATTTATTGCTTGTTTTTAGGCTTTCTTTTAACATAAATGGCCAGGTCAATGAATTTTTCCGACTCTGTTTTGTTTATCAATGGTGAACAAGCTAGGAGGCCATCGTAACTTAACACTTAAGGTCAATATTGGGAAAAAGAAATTCAGAAAGCTGTACCTTAAGTTGTCATCGAGTAACAGTAATGACTTTGAATTACATCGACTTTAAATGGGGATAGGATGATTATTTTACCAAAGAAAGTGATGTTTTTGGAGCGATTCAAAAAAATATTTTAGTAACTCCTAGTTAAGCAAGCGCACAGGCGTTTGCATTGAAAAAGCTCAGAGTGAGAAGTCATTCCGCCATTCTGATGCGCAAAACTTGGGCATCCCAAACGTTTTATTATACAGGCACGCCGCGCTCGCACGCAGCTAATTAAGCGGAAAACGACTGTATATGTATTTTCCCTAACAGAAGTCCATCCAGTAACTGGAAAGACTACTTATATTGTCAACATAACGATTTAATTCTGTGACACACGCAGCTATAACTGAAATAAGTCATATATCATTTCAAGTAGTCATTGTTGTTTTAGGCCATGCGACAGAATACTCTATTTGACGGTCAGTGGCTTGTTTTATAGTGGGCTTAGTTTTAGTATCCTTGAAAGGCTGAGCAAAAACTACTCCATAGTACTTTGAGACGTGAAAGAAACCTTTATTCATGGCCGAGCTATCTTTCCGACTTCTTGTTATCGATTAGACACTTTTGCCGCTTTCTTTAGCCTTTGACAGTGAAAAATAGAAATCACATTCCGCGCTTTTCAATTCGTTTATCGCTAGATGAAATTCTGATAAGGGCGTTGATGATCCAGCCTAAAAATAACTATTTTAGTGGATCGTCACGTCAGTACAGGTTTTCAAATATAATCTCTGTCTGTTTTATATGACCGAGTTTTAAATTAATTACTAGTTTCATAGTGAACAGTTCTCCTCTTTTAGAACTGTTAAGTGAGAAAGCGCGTCTTTTTTGTAACAAAGTACTAACGAAATGTTGCTTTTTTAAGCAAATGTATCTCTTACTTTATCAGTCCATCCATGAAATACATACAATTGTCATAATTAAGGGAACCTAAGTTAGTTTTCTCCCGTTTCGTAGCCTTAAACCATGTAAAATTTTATCGAAAGGTCAAATACGTTTTCATCTCACTCTACAGCCTGTTTAAGGTCAATCTCCCCTTCATGAAATACATTTAATAGTCCCGTCGTCGTTTATCCTTGTTTAAGGGAAATTGAATTAAGCGCCCAAGTGTCTAGATCTCTCTTAAAAAATCAAGGACGGAACATAGCTCCTTTTGTCTCAGTATTTCCGCGTATATTCCTGTTACATCAAAGTTATCCGTTAATTAAATTTGCGAGCCCTTCTGACTTGGCGTGGGTCAATAGTTCGATTCCAATTTTATATCAAGCGCAGGGCGTAAAATTTTATTTTAATTTCTTTAACCTACCCTGAAGTTATTTAACGTTTTCACAACAAACTGCAAAAGTATATGGTAGATTTGCTTCCCTCTTATAAGAGTTAGGAAATGCTCGATTTCCTCTATTTCAGAAAGAAATTAAATTTGCCTTTGTGCTTATTTATCTTTCCGCGGTTTAAACTTGTACACAAGGATTTCCATAAGCTTGGTTTACCGCAAAGGAAATACATTGAAGTTTTCCATTTTATAGGAGCCACTTTTAATTTTAAGCCATGTGGAATAAAGGACTTTAAGTAATCGCTAACATTTGCTACATTCCCAAACTTCATCGATCATTTTTGTGACAAAAAAAAAACATTTGATATAAGAAAATGTATGCTCCTACTTATCAAAGACAAAAAGAAGTTGTTTCCCGGTCACAAAGCCCGATATGATATCTGAAAATATATCTTAATTCCATGTTCGTAAGCCGATTACAACAAAAAGATCAAAACATCGAAAACTAACATGAAAAGTTTTTCTAATAAGACTGTAGATTGAAATAACATTTCCCACCACGTTGTGAAATATCTCGATAAATTAGAGCTCTTAATACAAATTAACTAGAAATACTGTGCGGTATTTCATAGGAAGTCGAAAAATTCCTTTGCTGTTGTTCAGTTTTTCCCAAGAACAGATGAGCCGCATAAGTTATGAAACTGAGCGGCCTTTTGGTGTGCACCGGCACATCTTATTTTGCTGCGTATATATTGACATATTGTTTTAACCGGATGTGGTTCACCGACGGTTCAAGAAACGCTAGAAACTAGATGATAAACTGGAGACAAAGCGGTTATATATGCAGTCATGTGCAGTGGACTCAAAAACCGAAGGTCAGATTGGTTATCACGCTTTAACCGACGCGATTTGGCTCGTTTGTCCCAGATTCGTCAGGTATGGACGGCTTAAAGGAAACAAACCAACTCAAGTTTTATTTCGAGCTCGTTTCCTCTTAGAACCTGGAAAAACCAAGTTTTGTATGATATAGGGAAGGGAGGGAGAAAAGGGGGAAGGAATAGTTAAATCTATATATCCTTTTAACAAAGGGAAAGCCCGAAAAAACCCCGAAATATTACAATCAGCGAAAAAGCAAAAAGATCCAAAAGTTTAATGCAATCATGTTCATGACCAACAAATAGTACCACTCAAAAGAAGAGCTTGTCAGAGCTTATGTGAGCTTATTTGAATGGTCAGATATAACAATAAGTTAGTCAAAAGTTTGAACTACGCTGTTCGCCTCTTGAACGAAGAGGGTTGTCTATGACTGCACTGTAGTGGCTCTTACACTGTTGTTATGTAATTGAACAAATCCAGAATTAACTGATGTTTAACACATCTGCATTATATCATGACCACAAACCTCCCCATGAAAGAAAAACCAATTTAAGGATAAGGACTGATCTGACCTTTTAATTTGGGTTGTTTCAACCCGCGCACAAATATTTAGACAGTGCCGCTTAATTTGACTCCGTGCTCATCATGATGCGGACTCAGGAGGGTTTTGTTCTTATTTTCCTTAAAGCAAACGTAAAAATAAGGCATTTATCTAAATGGAGTGCTCAGGCCTTACTAAAATTTGAAAGGACAATGTGCCAAGACAAAAAGGAAGGAATTGAACATAGTGGTTAGTGTACTCAGTTCATTAATAAACAGCGTCATAGAAAGTGTTCGTGTCTTTTTGAGATCTGCCAGTGTTTGCGCGCACTATACGTTCTCCTCAAATTTCAAACAACTTGTTCATTATTTTTTTCATCGTAACCCGAAAAACGTTGTTTTTTTACAAAAAAATTAATTAAACACAGTTACATTCTGTCAAACGGAAACGCCAAATCAGTTTCTTGCATCTCACTCATACATAGTTTACGCCTGCAAACTAACATCTTTAACTTATGAAATGCCTTCCTATAAACCTCGACAAATACCTGCATAGCTAGAAAGACGAGAAAGTGACAATAAACGCGCTTAAAAAACAAATCTGACTTGTTAAAGGATTTTTTTAAGCACAATCGGCTCAAGTGGATACTACTCATTATCGAATTTGCGAAAGAGCTGACCTTTCAAGTGGGTGGGTAGGGAACTTGGGGTCTTTCCAGCCTACCTTGCCAGCTACACTTGTAGCATGAAAAACAGCTTGCAGTCTTTCTGTCGCCGGTAAGAGATCACTCAAGAAAGTCTTGTATTCAGGATTCCACGTCGTGGATTGCGGACTCGAGGTATTGGGGAACTTGGATTCCGGATTCTAATTTTTAGTGGGATTCCGGATTCCTTGAGCTGTATTCCAGATTCCAATTGAAAGCTCAGGATTGTGGATTCCACAAGCAGGAATTTAGGATTCAGGATTCCACAAGCAGAAAATTTCTTGGATTCCGGAATTTGTATTCCCTTACATAAGCGAAAGAGAGTTGCAAGGCGAACTGGCAATAGCTCATTGACAAGAGGAAACAAGTTATTTGCTACATAGACGGCTTACAGTTTCAATCTGAATCAAAACGAACCGAGCTGACAACCGAATGGAGTGCGTTTAACTCGCGGCCTTGAAAGTTCTTGAACAATTCGTTATTGAGAGGCGCAGTTGTTTGACCATTCATATGACATTTTCGGCATCTTAGTTTGAGTAGCCTGTAAGTACGGCTGCCATAATGACTGATATTTTAATCATCAAATCAAATTTTCAGGAATGAGGCTTGAGGTTGATGTAGTTACAACAAAGGCAAACAATCAGTCAGCGCTTGCAGAACTTGAAAAGAATAGACCTTTTCACGGTTTTTTTTTCTTCAAGTTTTGACATGAGGGACAAGTAAGGGAAAATCTGTTGAAATCCGTTGGAAAGAGCGCCTTCATATTAGCAAAATTGCCAAATTTGAAAGTGATACGTCTCAGGCGAGCGTAGATATATAGCTCTGCAAACTTAGGGAAAATTTACAGACGTTTTCATGGTGGGGGGTAAGTTTGGACCCTCCCTCCCCCCACCACCACCTTACAAACGTCTGTAAAATTTCGCAACTTTAAAGAGCTCATCTTCTTCTAGTAGTTTTGAATAAATTACTTTCTAACTAAGCAGTTTTACTAATCTGAAGACTCTCTTTTCAGTTGTGTCGACGGATTTTCCAATTTCCCTCACTTGTCCATATCAAAAGTTGAAAAAAAAAAAACGTGAAAAGACTGTGTGGAAAGTTCGAGAAACGAATACTTCACAAGCCTGGCATACTTAAATTTCAAAATTTGCCGAATGATGAAAAACGCCACATTATTTGTCATGTAAAAATCTAGCAACTGAACATTATAAGTTTCTAGCCGGCACTCCCTAGAAACAGATGGCTTTCTTTTCAAAGACTCTAGCGTGAAGAACGTTTTTTTTACATTAACAGGTTTTAATTCTGTTTCGTTCCGGCAAATCACTGAGTTCACAGACTGAGTTCAATAGAAAAAACTTCCTAAGTGATTCATTTACGAAATTAGAGAGAAAGGGGATACAAGTTCTTTGTAATAACGACTTTTTTGGCCAATTCAACAGCCAAAAGAATCTTTTTTGTTTGTCGACGAGATCAGTTTATTTTTTTTAACATGATCGCCTATATCTATAACATCAGTACTGAATAACATGAAAAATTCTGCGTGGGCTAAAGCAACTAAGGTTTACAGTGAAGAAGCTACTTAACTTGATAAAACAAACTAAATACATCAATGGGGATTAATAAGCAGATGAAAATTTCTGACACTTGTACACTGTACTTTTGACATTTTGCGATTTTATCAGGTAAAAAAAGACATTTTAAGTGAAAATGCCTCCAAAAGTTTACGACGCAAATTTTCTGTGTGCTACAATCTAGGAGACAATTAAGTGAGTAATCATATCTTCTTTACCATTTCCGATTGCTCTTGATTTTTGTCACTTTTAGCTTCAAGGAAAATGCTCTTCATATAAGCATTGAATCGCAGCTATCATCTTTTTCATTTTACAAGGGTATTAAAGAAGTCTTGAGTCTGTGGATGAAATTTTGGAGTTGTAGACATTATTCAAATGAAAGTCACTAACCAGTATGTTCCTATGTCACTGTTAAGGATGTTGTGCCAAGTCTCTAACTTCTACGTTTGCGAATAAAATCCTTACGTTTGACCATTCAATTACGACACCTATTGATCAGTGCTGTCATCATTGTGGTATTGCATTTTTTGACTCTGTAGATGAAATCACGCTTGAAAATTGATCAACGGGATGCTTAACTAATGGTCAAGCCTTTTTATATATCAGACGGAAGTACTATTTATTCAATCAACTTGATATTTTTTTACTTTTGCAGGATACAAACGAAAAAAGAGGTTTTATCCCTTCCGGAATATACATTTTTAACCCCCGAAGTGCAGAGTCCACTAAAGTTAAAAATGTCTTGCTAAGTTGTTCTGTAAGTTATCGTCTAGCCGAGTCAATGACTTAAGAACATTAAATCCAGTCAGAGTACATAACTGAGATTTCTAACTCTTATATAATTTGTTTTCATTCCTTCATCCTTTAGTTTATCTTTTGTTGACGGCCAACGCTGGGCTCGTTGTTAGGTTTAAGATGCTGGTAGACAAGCCCAAGTGGTGTTAGGCACCAAGAATCCTCTCAAATGCAACATATTGGCCCAGTAAAGCGCTATAACTATGCAAGGAAGCCTTCTAGAAAACATGGACAGCTAAAATTAGTCAAGATTAAGACAGATTATGAAAAAGAAAATTCCTATTGTACGTCAGTTTGCCCCCAAACTTTTCAAAGTTGAATGTCTTGGGAAAACAATAGATCAGTGTTGCACTCCATCTACCGATGTTAATAATTGGTCAGTGAAAGGTCGTATATATAATTAATCTCACTTTTTAATGCTGAAAATATTTTGCACATCTATGCCATTGTGAAAGGAAGGTACCATTCTGATCTCGAAACTTTTGTGTCATCAATTTTAAGACAAGGAAAAATATCACAGCAACTGAAGTTCGACGCGTTTTTTGGAACATTGAATTCCTTGTGATGTACCTCGTGATGTTTGCAAACAAACATGAATTATTTGTGTTCTCTTAGATAAGACAGATATAGACAGGGATTGCCAATTTTAAGGTGTGGTACTGCGTTTAAATATTTGTTTGACTGAGTCATGTTTTTTCAACGTCCTTTTTTTGCTTATGTCCTGTAATCCTTAGGCGCGAGTTTTTATCAGTTAATACCTTTTCACGCCAAATTGATAAGTGACGTCAATGTAAAGTGAAGTAAAAATCTTGATTGCGAGTACGTGACGATTCATTATATGCGCTATTTTGATTGGGTTTTCGCGCTAAGTACTGAAGTACTTTCCGGGCAATGTAGTATGGGTTTTCAACTTGGTGCAATTGCAATATAGTATTATAACATTGTTATGCGCACGCGGAAGAAAGCTGTATTAACTTATGCCGCTGTTGCCATTCCGATTGTAACAAATTTAAAAGCTGGAAAGCGATCTTAAAGATTCTTTGTTCCTGATATTATTGAAAAAAGGGTTAGTGAAATTTCCTTCTTCTATTCAGTAGTCGACTTAGATCTATATGGTGATTCTGTGTCCTAAAATGCATAGTCCAATATCTCAGTATCCTTACAAAGACGAAAATACGACTTCAATCGAGTTCAGGAGACAGGGATTCATAATATAACGGTTATATTTTGTATAAAAAAAGGGAAAAAGCTATACTGTGGTTGGTTGTCCTGAAAGAATTAGTGCTTGCTATTTTTATTATCATATCGATTACAGTGGAACCTTGATATAACGAACCGCTATATAACGGAGTCCTCGGTATAACGAACGATTTTCTTGACCCCAGTAATAGTAAATTATATGAAAAAGTACCTCGATATAACGAAACGTCGTATTATGGCAAACAAATTTTGCCAGTTCCTTGGCACTTCGTTATATCGACGTTCGACTGTAAAGCAAAAAGAAAAAAAAACCGCAAAATTTACCTGTTCTCAATTTTCGGGTCAGGTCACAGCTAGTCTTGCCTGCACGTTTTCAAAATTAGCAGCCCTTAAGTCTTAACTTTAACGAAATCGAGTCTAATCCGTTTCCAATTTTCTGCCTTTGCTTTTGCTGTTTTTATGAACGGGCTTTCACACAGAAGAAAAAAATTGACCTCTCTTTACGCGGCTTACACTAGCAACAACAGCGATAAGGAAAGGTGTTTTCTTAACGGCTGGGGTTAAGAGTACTAAACCGTCAAATGGCTAGGGTAGTAGGAGATCGCACTGCCCTCCTAAACTGCTTGTGGGGTAACAACACGCACACATAGTATATAATTTCAGAGCCGATTTGCTTTACACTGGTGCTCCAAAAGACTTTTTACTCAAACAACACAGTATACGAAGTTGCATTAAATGAAAAATGACGGAAGCCTACGTAAAAAGGATGCTTAGCTGAGAGGTCCCCCGGACCTTAATATTACGGTGAACTTGTCTTTTTTCTCTCCATAAATGTTGAGAAATATACTAACCTTAAGCCAGTAACTGAATTCGAAATTCTTAATTTGAAGATTGCTGTTCAATTCTTTCTAGCAGTCGCACGAGTGAAAAAGACTTAACTCTGTACAAGATGCCCCACTTGTACTCTTAAGTGTAACCATTCAAAGTAATAAAACTAGTCTGGCAGTTTTCTTTAATAGCGTCATTTGTTTGTCCGCTGCATTTTTTCTATTAATTTTCATTTCAATTTGTCCTTTTCTTAAGTGATGTACCCCGTCCACTTTCAGATGAGAGTGTGCAAATCCTCGGCCACTAACGAGTATTTTACGATCTTTTCCCAAATAGGAATGCGTTAAGCTATTAAAGTTTGCTTGTTCTAAATATAACTTATTGAAGCGATTAGACATTAGGTTAGAACAAGTGCTTGCTAAATCGATTTAGACATGACAGAAGTTGCATTGTTTCTGCTCAATAAAATCGTGATTAGAATATGTGCACCATTAATTAGTCAATTAGATTAATCAAAGATTAGTTAAAATTCTGCGGACTATGTCTTGTTTCTCAGTAACTTAACGACCCGAATTAAATTAAAACCACGATTTTTGTTGATTTTCAGACCAAAAAACCCTATCAGTAAAAATAATCGTTATAATCATCCGAAAAAATAACAGAGACCTGCATCGCGTGCGGTTTTTCGAACAGCAGTTCCCTGTTGTTGACTTTAACTGATAACCATCGCAGATCTGACCAGAGTTAGGGTAAGTGCTGTTGTTAAGAACTCGATGGCATTGCCACGAAAATGCTTTACGCTAATAGCATAGAGAACAGAAAGGTGGTCTCAGAGGCACCAAGAAACACCCACGCACCATCAACAGCACGCATGTTCATGTAGCTAACTGTATCGCTGTGGTTACACTTTAGGAAAATCAAAATATTAAAAAAAATGTTGTCAACTGTTTCACATTACTAGAAAGATCCAAATTTTATTTGTTTAATGCTGAAAAGTTAATGGCCGTTTGCAATAGTACTGCGTAACACGTTTCACTTAAATGGTCAACTCGTTGGATTTTCAAGATCCATAAACCAAAACACTAGAATTCACTGATTCTTGATTCTAAAATTGGGAATGCCGGTATCAAGGGTTAAGTGCTCTTAAAAGGTCGACTCAAAAAGGTAAACAGTCTCGCTTCCAAGCTACTTAATTTGAGCAAAGATCGGTAAATACAGTGCTATACGTTTGGAAATGACAATGTTGGGTAGCTACCAGATTATAAGGAGCAGCCAACGAAGGAATTTCTTCCCAAGTGATTATACAAGCGGGCCTAGGTTTTCTTGGAATCCTTAAATCTACGTGGGCATTTCTGTCTTGTACTAAAAAAAGACTAATTTCCTAAGCTGAACACTCTGCGGAACAGAACCGTTTATGTAATTGCATGAAGGTGACACTTAAAATTCAAAAGCACATCCTTGTAAAGCGACTCTACTGGAATGAAAAGGTGAGCACTGACTTGCAATTTAGTTTTCTTTTTTGCGTACGTGATACACTTTTTTTAATGATAACGAGAAAGACGTTCAACGATCTAGACGACGCCATTTATTTAGTTTGTCAGTTCGAGATGTGTCTGAAGATACAACATTAAATATAGCTTTTGTCAAAATATATAGGCATGCAACACGTGCAAGGTATGCTATGAAACTGGCCGCCGCTATCGTTGCTTTTAAAAACTTTTTAGGGAATACTGAAAGGCTTGGCGCAAAATAATTATAGAGTGTTGGGAGCCGACACACAAAAAAATCCCGCTTTCCCTTTTATCAGTAGCAATTAATCCATGTGCTTTCCTAACCTTGCTTCCGGCGGATTTTAAGTGCGTTCACGCCGAGTCAATTGTGTTTGGAGCTCAAGTCCGCTTGAAAGCCGCTGTTTTACTACCGATTGCACACATCCGTAGCGGTTGCGCACTCGCGTGCTTCGCATGCGAAAATCTACACTTTTCGGCGTGTCGCGAATTAGTAGCAGTGATTTTAGGCGTAAGAAAAGACCATTGTTTTCTAGTCTTCTGTTTCGCAGGCTATCCGTTTTCCTACTTGGAACGATATCAAAAACTGCAAATTTTCAATGCAACCGATATAGCAGTTTTTAATGCCTGATTAGTGCCCAGCTTTGCGAAAAATTGTCCTAAATATCCGTGTAATTGAATTATCGTTTTTATCTCTACGAGTCAGGCGGAACGTTTTTTAAATGATGGTTTAATCTGAACCAAACTGCAAATTATTTCAGTGTTAATAACACTGTGGCCACTCAGTGCTAGGAACTTCGCGAAATGTTACAAAAAGTTTAGAAGTTGCTTGACAGTTCCCGGCTGCCACTTTAGGCTCACGGAGTTCAACGTGGGTCATGTAAGGTTATTTTAACGTCCACTTTACAGAAATTACTGTCTCCCAGTATGTTAATTTAGGCTAATCGGACAGAACATTGGTCTATATATGAAGGTGATAAGCGAGAGCTCAGTTTTTCCCCTAAACTTTTTGTGAAATTGAAACAGATATTCTTATTATTGTATTACTATTATTATTATCATTAACTATACGTAGCGAGATTTACAATTGTACATTCAAAAACACTAATAAAGTTTCCATTATTATTATTACTATTATCATAGAAACTATGGTCCAGCGCCTAGAGAGAAGAATGTTCAATTATGTATCAATTATATGTTACAAATTTCGGGAGACTACATTCAGCTGTACATTTTGCGATTCACTAGCATCGTGTTCAAAGAAGGTGTATTTTTGCGAAAAGATTTTCGGCTACACTTTGTAATCCAGTTCGCCATATTTTTACAGTGATATTGAACAGAACCAAATCAGAGAGAAACTTAAAACAAGAATTAATTAAACATGTTTTTTTGCGATAAACTTAATTTACTAGTAAGAATATACGATTTGCAGTTATGACTTGTATCAATTTCCTCAACATGGATTTTAGGACTTAAGGGAGAAAACCAGGTTAAAATTTTGCAAGAGAGAATTTTCTTTGATCAGAAATCGGGCTTTTTTGTATAGTGGATTTTCCAAATAGTACTAAAACTGCATCGTGTTTTAGCGACCTTAGCAGTCTATTTGCATATGATTAAAGGTATTTAGATACTGCAATTCTTGGTTACATTTTACCATAATTACTTCGTGACGGACAAAGATTGAGATAATTTTTAATTTGCTAATTTTATGACCTTAAATAACTGGTCGGAAGGCATTTCATCTCTTGTACGTGTGCTCCTTAGTTTCTGTAAAGGTTTTTGACGGATTTCCATTTTTTTTACTTAAATCTCCCAGACGCCACGCAAGCAGTACTTTGTTAAAACAAGAAATTAATATCTTAGGTCCGATCATTTGTAACAGATAAATTTTCTCTAGTTAGAAGCGCTCTAGCAGTAATTTATTTCTTCTTTAGACTCCTTCAATCGCATTAGACAGTGTGGCAGTATTCTTTTAATTTTTTAATGTGGACGTATTGGTCACTCTGTAGTCAGCTGTCTTTAGATGGCGCCGTGTCAATATCAGCCCTTAAAATAAACACAGTATTATACGACAATACTTGTCTGATATATCTCGTATGCAACACACGTATAATGATACCATACAACGTCTTTGTCACGAAAACCAAAATTCGCGGGAAAAGGGTGTTATGTTCGGAGAGTGTGTTTTGAAAGTTGCCAGTTAAACAAAATTAATTGATAACGCGATCGGAACGGTTGATTTTGATGTCGTTACCGGCTGTGGGATCTGTTCAAAACGCTTATCATTTCTTTATCAGGTTAATATGAGTTATTACCGTCACTCATATTTACTTGTTATCTGACTGTCATAATCTCACGCGATTGTTTTGGCACGGTGTTTTTAAACGAGTTTCTGTTGGTTTTGTTTTCCAATCAGGTTTAACGTCGCTGGCGAGGCACGCAAAGATGAAGGGACCCCTGGTTTTGTTTTTCGTATTCGTTGTGATCAGCCGTTGTTGGGGCTTTGAGTGCCCAAAGCAGTGCAAATGTGGGGAAACGATTCGATGCAAAGTACGGGATTTAACCATCTTGAAGGAAATATTACCTGCAAATATCACCAGACTGTAAGTACCCTGAAGAGAGGGTCTATTTCTCTCTATCATAGTTGATCTTTTGATAATTCGGATTTGATGTTGGTTAGAACTGGGCTCAGTAACAATGTGATTTAATCACCCAACTTACAAAATGACCTACCGCAAGTTTGAGCAAGTTATGTTCTTTAAGATAAGTCTAAATAACATTTGAGTTGAAAGAGTAATTTAAGTACATAACAGATTTGTTTTTCCGACTTTTTCATTAATAATTCGTGAACAGAGAAAAACAACCTAACTTCATTTGTTACGGTCGAAAAAGAAGCTTAGCTACTTTTTTTAGTTTTTCGCCAAGGTTCCTGTTACATTAATGCCGGCCTCGAATAACTACATTAGAAACCATGATTTGCTGACTTATAGTTCTGTATTTGATTTGACAAATGTGGTTTTCGTTTGTGGGTGGGCAAAAACAGCATCTGAAGGTGATTATTCTTTCCAAGACATGCTTCAACGGGGGCATCCGAGCTGTGCTCCGAAAATTTTAAATGTAGGAGATAAACTACCGAACAAAAAGCTCTTTAAACCTCTCCTTAAAATTTCCCTGTCTTAGAATTTGATTTGTTTCTGTAAAAAAAGTGAAATTAAAATTTCGATACAGATGGAGTAAAAATCCTGTTTTATTATTTTTGTTTTGAAACGATGTGTTGCATTTCTTCCGTGCTTCCTTGTTTTGTTTGCTGTAAAGCCCCGCTAGACATTCGATATACGGTATCTGAATCACTGATTCACACAAAATGAATTGCGTTTTCACTTAACTCCAGCGGGAAACCAAACAAACAATCCTAAAAAGATAAAAAAGGCTTGACTTTTGGTGGCGGCTGTTTATTTTTTTGAGTTAATGCAAAGAGCCAGCTTTGACCTTAAAATAATATTTTGACAAACCTCCGTGTGTTTCGTCCTTTCCCCCAGTGCTTAAAGTCGAAACATTCCCGTGTGAATCGAGCTTCTTGAAAAAAAAAAATAGGGAAGAGTGAAGCTTTTTTAATTTTTTTGGAATAGAGCGTATACTCATACAAGGAAAGCTTTTAATAAATACAAATTAATAAGCTTTATTTAGGTACCACTATAATTAGAAAATAGATATGGTCTGGGTCAGTTTTAATTAAAGTTTAAATGGGCATATGGCCAATTTCTAAACGAGATTGTTATGGGTAGAACCATAAACCTTTTACAAGAGCTTTCAATAAATATATATGGATGTTATAATAAATCTGGGGGAAAGGAAAATCAGAGAAATCGATAGTTTATAAACAGGACAGAGTTCGTACTTCCGTCATTTCTGTTGATCAGTTTTCGTGTCATCAATAAACCACAAGGCTTGCATGAGTCCGTCTTTTCTTCTTGTGTCTTTTTCCGCTCATGCTTGATTCTAGTGTCATTGCTTTTTTGCTTTTTTAGTTGGGTGAGTAGATGCTGTTTAGAAGTCCTGATTGGCCAATTCAACATTTGTACGTCTGCCATAATACACCTCCTTTATCCCTCCCCCCTCCCCCTGCCCAAATTTTGCATAACAAGATAACCTTTGTTTTTAGTTTCTCCTGGGTATCACAGTCGTCCTAGGAGTAATTTAAGATCACGCCTATGCAGAATTTTGGGGAGCAAAAAAGGTGTATTACGGGAAATGTGCAAATGGCCAATCGGCTCAATAATGTTGATGCAAGCCCAGCCTTTTCCGGACTTTTGTCCCCGTTTAATATAGATCGAAATCAGAGTGCGTCCCTCATCCGCCATCTTTCCCTCGATACGTCCAGCAGTGGCCGGTGAAATAAGGGCTCACTATTTAGTTTGCTAGGATTATCATCATGATAACGTTATTACTCATTTTTCGTTCGTTTCTTTTCAAGAAATGTATGACTAAAAACGGTCGTTGAATCTAGAAACAAACAACAACACAACTTGACCATGACGGTCCAGTTTGCTAATCATTAAGACCGTTGCAAACGGACGCAACATTGTTGGCTAACGACTCCCAACATTGATAGATGCTACACGTTACGCCCGTTTGTACACCCTGTCGTATTTTGTTGCATGTTGTTGGGAGTTGTTGCGCAAAGTTTCTAACCGGTCAAACTTTGGAGACAACAACGCCAAACATTTATTTTGTTTGGTGATCGTCGAAGCGTAGCACAACAATGTTGAATCCGTTTGCACAGCTCTTCCACGCCGTTTCACAAGGGTACAAGATTTTATGGGTTGTATCCTTCCCGCGATGCACCATAAGTCCCAAAATGGTAGGGAGTTGTTGCATCCGTTTGCAAGTAGCTTTACGTTTTCTTACATTCTCGGGGACCCAGGGACAGATAGTGGGGGCGAGGGAAAGTCTAAACGGGCGGGAAAATATGGCAGAAAAGAAAAGTAAAGAACGGCCAGAAGAGCCGTTCTTTACCTTTCTTCGTGCCTTATTTTTCCGCCCGTTTAGACTTTTCCTCGCCCCCACTATCTGCCCCTGGGTCTCCGAGGATGCGTTTGTTATAGTTTTTATAGGTACCCCTTTTCGCAACTAATATATTCGTTTTGTTGACTTCCAGTGATCTATCGTCAGAAGGCATTACCAAAATTCCACCTGGAACTTTTGAAAATTTTACTTCACTTCGATATCTGTAAGTATATGTCTACATGCTCTGAACTACGAATGATTCTACCTTTTTTCTCAGATAAAAGCAAGCAACTGAGCTGCGCACGCGAGAGTTTGTGAAAACAACTGACACACGCTAGCTAGTGTTTCCCCTCCTTCCTCTCGACCATAATTATTTTATCTGTTGGGCGAAAAAACCGAGTGTTTGATTCATACTCTCATGTCATGGAGTTTAACGAATGTTTGAGTTTGGACTTCCAGTAATTCTCTTCTCGTTAGAAAGATGTTCACGCGATTTGCTTTTAACGTTTAGGTTTGAACTTCGCGGTTTTATCTTGTAATTATTAAGCTTATGTATTGTAAGTTTAACTTGGGCTTAATTCATTTTGTCTTGTTTTCTCTGCAGATCGCTTGCAAACAACTCAATCAAACGTCTCACAAGGCACTCCTTTAGGGGACTTCGCAACCTCAGAAAACTGTAAGAATCCGCATATATTGTATATTTAATTTACTATCCAGTCATTTACAAGAGTTTTTAGCGCAAATACTCGAGAGGAGAAGTGTGCCGTCACGTTACCATTGTAGCAAAATAGCAACGACCGCTGCGACAGCAACGAGAACGGAAAATAAGCATTAGGTTTATATTAGCAAAACAACAACTTTGCACGTGCATCACGCTTTTTTGTACATTTCTTAGCCGTCGTTGCACGACTGCGACTTGAAACTTTCTAATTTCACGCGCCCACCTTATAGCGTAGCGAACATAACACCGTTTTCTTCTTCTTTATTTAAACTTGGATACCGTGCTCTCGGATTCGAACCCAAAATATTCCTCCAACATTTGACAAATTCGGTGAAGTTGAATGAGATCAGTGAACTTTGAAATGGTGACGTTTTCAGTTTGTTGTCATCCATAAATTTTGCTACCATAGCAACGTGACGTAAACGGCTTCTGTTCTTAATAGATCGTTTTCATATGACGTCACTTCCTTCTCGTTGGTGTCCCAAAAACAATTTAGGAACAACCAAAGAGGATCTCTTTCTCTAAGATTGCGCCGTCCACTTTTGCACGACGTCAAGTCCGCCATTTTGGTGTCCCAAAAGCAATTTAAGACGACCAACGAGAATCTCTTTCACTAAGATTGCGCCGTCCACTTTTGCATGACGTCAAGTCCGCCATGTTGAGGTGCCAATCCAGTCCCGTGGTCCCATTTCATACGCAATAACTTTCTTTCGGTTAAAATAAATTGCATATCTGCTGACCACGTAAGTGAAAACACTCTATGATTGGGCTTCATCAAAAACAGCATTTTTACATTATAAAATTAACAACTGAAGACGCAGCTCATACTTAAGACCACTGAAAATAAATGAATCAAAGCCGAGTTTAAAAATTGTCCGATTACTGTACGAAAAACGCTCAAATATTCGTGATGGTTTCCAAAGATTTGTCTGAAGGGGAATGAGGATTTCTAAAAAAGGATTATAGATAAACGGCTCTTAAACAAGAGAGCTAACGCGAAGAATCTACCTCTTTAGAAGCGAGAGGAGAACTGGGACAAGTTGTAAGCTTTCGCAAAGTCTTCTGGACCGTTGCTAGGAACAGTGGGGAAAATTGGCCATTGGCTGACCGGCGCGTCCATCCCAGGAGCAATTGCGATACACACCTCCTTTTTGTTTGTAAAGTGGCGAATCTGTAGCCTGTTCACATAACTCATTTTTTTGTCATGTAATTTGTTTCTGTTTTCTTTTGTAGAAATCTGCTAAATAATGATCAACTGACTTTGGACAAGGACGTCTTTGAAAGCCTCCCAGCTTTGCAAACAATTCAAGTGAATGGAAACGTCCGTAGCCAGTTACCGGACGTATTTCTGAACAGAACTCATACGGTTAATGTTTCCACTGAAAGAAAGCACGAGAATGTCCATTGCGAATTCCACAAAAAGCCACGGGAACTGTGTTTTCAGAGTAGCTATCCAGTATGCGCGGAAGCCATGGATATCAAGGAAGATCTCGAGAAGCTTTCGCCCTTTCCAAAACATGCGTGCGTGCTCGCTACCTGTGAGAACAAGCAGAGAAAGGTCAAACTCGTTTGTTTGCCTTCGAGTTCAATGGCGAACAACACGTGTTTACCAGGCATGATTGGGGAAAATACCGGCGTGAAACTTGCTTTATGGACGTTTGGTCTTTTAGCTGTGGCCTCAAATCTCCTCGTGTTGCTGACTTTATTGTGCAACAGTGAAGTTCGAAGCACACCACTCTGCATTTTCGTCATGAATTTACTTTTTGGGAACATTTTAATTGGCGCCCGTATTGTCATTGTGACCGTCTCTGATACAGTAACATACGGGGATTCGTCTAAGTGCCACCAGGAATCATGGGATGGCAAATTGTGTGTACCGCTGTTCATTATCAAATACATCGGGCTCATCATTGTTGTCTTATCTCTCGTGCTCGTCACAATTGAAAGATTTCTCGTTGTCATAGTAAAGTCGACCCGTCGCTTTGGTGCGTGCCGAGCAATTGGCTACGTCTTCGAGAGCTGGATTTTTGCGACTATCGCCACAGTGGTTCTGTGGACAAAAGCGGACAAATGGGGCTATCTTTGCTCGACTTTTTCCAGCGGTAAATCATTTATGGACTTCAACAAGGGCATTAATTTGGCGCTTTTGGGTATTTGTGTGATGCTTATATGCCTGCATTTATTTATGATCTGTCGAACGAAGCTTAAAAAACCCGTTATTGCAGTGACAGTTGAATACCGAAACACTGTTCGCATGTTTCTTGTCGTACTATCCACGTTTTTTGCCTGGGCAGTTCCTTACACGCTTTTCTTATTCACAGTACCTGAAATATTCACAGAAACTATTGCGATGCAAACTATGGCAATTTCCCTGTCCGTGAATGCTTGTTTACACGCTTTCTTATACGCATTTGATAACGACCATTTGGAAAATCTCTACAGCGCTTTGTCGTGTAGGAAAGAGGACTCGAACGAGAGTAGCCTTAAGACTGAAAAAGCTAAAGACGCTAATACTGACATTGAAATGGGTCGGATGCCCGCAAAAAAATCGCTGGAGTCTTTGACCATAGTTGAAGCAAAGGAGGACAAAGAAAACTCCGCGACGGTGTTAACAGTTTCTGAACAACAGCAGAGGGCAGATAAACAACGTAGAGGTTCCGAGTTATCAAGAGCTGAAGGAGCTGTGATAATTAGAAATAAATCACCTACGGGCTCTCGACAAGAAGAAGCTATTGTTCTTGTACACTCAACTCCATCGTCGCCGATAACCTCAACAAGATGTGGCCGAGCGCACGACGAAGGTGTAAGCGAATGTGGCACGATTTCCTCGGACACTAATGTCACGTGGTTAAGCAGTGAATGCCCGAGTATGTCTCCAAGTTCACCAAATGCGCTCTTGAAAATTAATGATGGCAACTCGACGCTATCGAGTGATGTTTCTTCGATCACTCCCAGTAAATCTGCTTCAAACGCAGGGAGTCTTCAAAAACCCAAAAGGAGAGCTGATTACATAGAAAAAGAAAGCAAACGGCAGCGTCTTTCGAAGGAATGTGTGGGATCTTCCCTGAACCAATGCGACGGCGAAGAAATAAAATGCGATATGAGCAAGGATGAAAATCAAAATACCAAGCGGGACCGACGAATGAGCCCGGTTCGTGATATCATTGTCCGGGTTCTTTCGCCGAAGGCAAAAAAGCGTCCAAAAACTCTCGATTGTGTTCCAACGGCCATCAACGACACGAAAAATCCCATGCACTCACCTCACAAGCGTACTAAATCACTACTGGAAGGAAAAGACGCCGAAATTCTTCGAAGTGACTATGGTAACAGGAGTCCACTTAGACCTCTGTCGCCCGTGCGGCTTAGGCCTAAAAAGCCAAAGGATGGGTCTAAAGAAAAACGCAACGGTGTTCTGGTCTTTCGAGCTGGATCCGACGGCTTGGAAATTCACGAGGATGTTACGTCACCAACTTCGCCCAGGTCTGCAATGTGTACAGAGCAATCTGAGAAACCTGAGACTCATTCACCGAAAGCTCCTAATAAATCGAAAGACTGGGAGCGACTGGCAACTTTTTTAGTCATCAAACCAGTTTCTCCGAAATCAAAAATTAAGATCAGTGATAAAGACAAGAGGAAGGGAAGGCACAGCCTTCCGGAATCGGTGCTGAAAGGCCCCGAAAGGGTCCGAATTTATGAAAATCCAGCGACTAACTTGGACAGTGAGGCGGAAAGCTCCCCGAAACCTACTTCTCCAACGTCTCCAACGCGACGGCTCGCCAAGCTTGAAGAAGGAGATAAACTTACAGAATTACCCATCGGGCTTAAACAAAAAAATCGCATTAGCACCGCTTCTACCGTATCACGCGTGTCAAAGTCTAGCCTAGAATGGGACCCTTCATGCGCGTATGAGTATGGAGATGAAGAAGTTATGCCTCCACCACCACCCCCTCCACCACAACCAATCCCTGACCTACCACCCACGCCTCAACCGAGTCCCGTGCCCGAGAGAAAGGCAGAATCCAGTGACCAAGTAGAATGTGTTCAAGTCAGACTCGACCCAGCTAATCGATACAGCCTGGAGTGGGATCCAACCGGTGTGCAAATGAGGCTTAGCGTTATTTCTCAGGATTCTGTCTCGGATGGAAATAAAAGTGCGACTTCTGCGCGGAAGAAACCCGAACCAGAATATGTATAAAAGAGTGTATTTAGCCGAGATGCGACGCAGAAATTAGGTTAAATTATTAAGTTATTTTGGCGTCAATCGACCGCAACTACCATTTTGTTTCCCTCGCTTCAATACCTACAACCCATTATGTCTTTAAGTTGAAACAAGAATACCTCAATCTTACAAATCAATAACAACAACAACAAAACAACCCCAACCCTCCCCACTCAGAATTTGGATTACGGTAGTTGTAGTCGAATGGCACAGTTACGACAGTCAGTTATTCTTAGTCAAATACCGACAAAGGAAAAAAAATTGGTCATAAAAGGTACGGTAAAAGCCGCAAATAAGGAGCTGCAGAACAATAATCCAAAGCACCAAAATATACACGAACCCTGAGGATCCTACCAAACAACTGTTTCTGCCAGTTGCCAAAACTCAGGATTTCTTGTAATACACGGTTTTTAACTGTACATAAAAGCAAAGGTGAGATAGATTTTGACAATATTTATGCAAACGGTAATTATGGCTCAGTCAGTTCACGGCGAGTCCCCCCCGGGGATGGGGGGGATTCCTATTTCAAATACAAACGTCGCACGGTGAGACCAACAGATTCATACGAACACCCCAGGATGGGGTTTTTTAAAGAAAAAGAAGAAGATCGGTGCAAATTCTCCCCCCTGTGGACAAGGTAGAAATGTATTTTTCCGAAAATTTAACAACGAAAAAATGTACCGCCACCTAAAAGACCTTTGATAAGAACGCCCCACCCTGGGAAATCATGATGAGGCAAATGTCCAGAGGATATGGGTACGTTTGGAGTCGACTGGGCCATTATGGAATTTATTGCAATGGATAATATACACAGATGTTTCAAAGTCGGAAGTTGGAAAGATTTAAACGTTTTGCTTGAAAAAAAAAAAGGTACAAAATTTCAGGTTTAAGTTGAATTCAAGGTTTTAAGATTTAAATAGGAGTGATGAAATGCAAGAAAACGTTGATAAGTTTTCGTCTTTAGAATAATTTAGTTTTGAACTTTTGGGTCAGTTTTGAAAGGTATGAACAAGGATCGCCATACAACGAATAATGTGGTCCTCTCTCGTGAAAACATAAAGCTACTGAAACAAGGTTTAATGAAAACATAATTTATACTTTTATGTACATAAGAGGAAAATGCGACACATTTTGTTCACACCGACACGTTTGTCTTTCTTCAAATTGTTTCATAAGAAACCAAAATAACATAAAATTTGTTTCTCTAAGAGAAATTTCTGTTTGATTCGTATGGATCGTATTAAATTTCTTTTTCTTTCACGGGGAGAATACTATTATTCAAGCCATAGAAATGATTGTCAGTGCCTTTCACTTTAGATGTAACGGTAAAAAATCTACGAAAGAAAACAAGCAAAAGCGTCATTATCGGAAAGCGAAACGGTGTACGGAAAAGGAAACGGTTTCTTGTTTGCTTGCCTTAAGTCATAAAGCGAGTGTTTGTTATCGATGAAAACGGAGAAAAAAATTAAAAAGAGAGGAATAAGAGAAATAACTTAAACCACATTCTTGTTAAGACCGAAGCAATATTTCAGTTGTAAATTAACGCTTAATTTATTACAAAAAATGTGTGTTGTATATATTTAAAGTGCTAGTAATATATTGCTCGGACCTAACGATAAGTAAACTTATTTATATACACATAAAAGTTTAGAATAAAACCGTTTCATTAAAATTCGTATTTGTTGATCAATATTGGGAGCTTAAGTACTCTTCGCCCCATACTCAAAACATGCGAATGAAAAAAAAAAAGAGGAAGCAGCACAAACTCTCCCGGTTGGGAGAGGGTACTTCCTATAACAGCCTACCGTATTTATTCGATTAACCGCCCTGGGCGCTTTTTAAATTTTTGGACCTGAGAGCGGGCGCTTATTAAATTTTAACCATTTTCAGCAAGTGTTGTATGCTTATTTTGCAACAAAACAATGATAAATGCTAATAACAAAACGCGAAGAAGTAACAAAGCAAGGTTTCTGTAAAACACTCTGAAAAAAACTGCGTCTAGTAACCCGTGTATTAGCACTTATTCAATTTCAATCTCATAGCAACTCAAGTGGGTGGGGTGGGGTGGGCGCTTATTTGAGTTTGATTGGGAGGAGGAGGCGGTGGGGGTGGGCACTTATTCGAAGTTGGGCGCTTATTAACTTTTTCTGCCTTTAGGATGGGCGCTTATTCGAGGAGGGCGCTAATTCGAATAAATACGGTATAAGGGAGGCTCAGCCCGAAAGAGTACCTTCTTCAGGCCTCGTAAGGATTTCAAAAATTGAAATGTATCAAGGGAAATCTGTCATTTCAGTCTGCAGAAAGGCCCAAAAGGGCTCCGAGATGCATTCTAGGGCTGTGAAAAAGGCGAGAAAAATACAGTGCAGTTACAGCAGTCGAACTGAGATGCAAAGTTCAAAGCTAGGTATGTGAAAGGGGTAAGGGGTTGGACCTCGGCAGGAGTCTCCCCGTATAAAACCTTGTTGAATTACCACCGCCCCCCCCCCCAACTCAACTCCCGGCACAGGTAACAGTAAAGCAATAAAACAGTTTGTAAAGGGGTTCAAACAAAAAGGTGTAGAGTTTGTTTTACAGAAGCTTAAATAAGACTTGTAACAGTTTTATTAACTCAACCTCCAGATTTTATTGAGTGAGGTATTTACTTGTTACGACTGGATTTCATACTATATCAACTGTTGGGAAAATCCCACAAGTTCCACAAAATCTTGAGCTTCCCCAACCACTTGGGACCGTCGGGACAAACGAGGGAAATCAGAAGCGTCCTTTTTTCTTTACGTGTCCTTCTTGATGTCTGCGATGGCCGCTCATTTGCGACATTTGAGAGTTCAGTCGGGAAATCCCAAATGATCTGAGACATATAAACTTTATTCCCCAATTGTCCGAGGTTTTGCCAGTATCTAGGGACAATTAGAGTCTGCCCGAGGCGCCATTTGTCAACGTAAGATGAGGTTGGCTACAATATCATCTTTACCCCAAAATCCCAATGGCATCTGGGACATACTCTGGGATTGTCCCTTGGGAAATAAAAAAATCCCCGACCTTCGGGGATTTTCCCGGAGCGTAAAAACAATGTTTCAGCGCTATAACCAAACAACCGTGAATTACGCAACAAATAGCTGAACCATCTCCTTCAACCAGCTATAAATCCTTCATTGCTCAAAGAGGAGTTCTTAATGGCACAATGATATGGCTGTTGTATGGCCCTTTAGACTGGACAGTCGATACGACATTTTAATACGAGTATTAAATTTATACGCCTTGATATTGGCTTTTCCATGGGACCGATGTGGGGAATTTACCGAATACCTCTTTCACGTTCAGGGAAGATTTCATTCCAGACCGTCCTAACAAGCCTCAAGATTTTGGGGAATTAAGTAACACTTGAAAAAGCACAGCATTGGATTCCCTATACAGTCTCAGGTGTCAGCCTGTTTCGATAAAGTTTATTGATTTCAAACGATTAACCCGTGTCTCGCAGAATTAGTGTCCACAAAATTCATTTTCTCAAATGCTGAAAAATAAAGAGTGCTTTGTGAGAGACCTACTGAATATATGCTTAGGATAATGGGTAAAAAATGTGCAATCGTTCACGTCACGAATCCTATCCCACAAATCTCTGTGTCCCTTAGTCAGCGACCAGCACCGTTCGAGTTGGAAAGAAAACAAGTTTGGCACTAAATTCCACAGGGGGGGGGGGGGGGGGGGGGGGCTGAATAATTAAGGAGACTGACGGGACAGAAAAGCTAGTAAGGGGAGGGGGAGGGGCAGTGAGGACTGGACCAAGAACAGAGAACAACAATGCCGCAATAAAGTTACGAACCATCGGTTTATTTTATAAAACAACTTCGTCTATACACTTTTCTGTAGTTAATTTTGCATGTAAATATAATCGTCTACTTTGGCAAAGATGTTTTCAACTCTCCATTTGAAATATTGCGAGCTATGTTGTACTGTACACATTTAAGATATATTAGTACAATATGATATATAACATATATTACTTATTATATTAAATATTAACACAAGTAACGTTTTCTATAACTTTTTTTGCAACATTTTTTGTAGCTGAGATAACTTTTATTCAGAGAGTTTGCCAAGGTCCGTATCAAACTGCGTTAGTGCCTCCTGGAGAGTCCGCAAAACCACGTAGTTTCTGACTATATTTACGTCCGATTTCTTGATCTTCTCGCCATCGGTGTCTTCCCCACTCTCCATCTCTTCTTCGTAGAATTCCTGTAGGAATATAAAAAAAATCATTGGTAAATACATTGGTACAACCAAAATACAGTCGAACCTTCATTAAGCGGGCCAGTAATCAAAGTCTTAAACTACCGTATTTATTCGAATAAGCGCCCAACCTCGAATTAGCGCCCACCTCGAATAAGCGCCCATCCTAAAGGCAGAAAAAGTTAATAAGCTCCCAGCCTCGAATACGCGCCCACTCACAAGGTCCAAAAATTTAATAAGCGCCCAGGGCGGTTAATCGAATAAATACGGTAATAGTAGACGAGAATTGTAAATTAATAGCCACTGAATCATTTTGGGCAAGGGAGTAAGTAGACAGGCTGGTTGCAATGATGTTGAAAAAACAGTGACCCGATGATCGCAAGGGGATGGGAAATATCCTAGGGAGGTGTAGAATATCCTATACCCCACTGCCATAGAGTTTTAAAGAGATGTCGTCATAAAAAAATACATCTTGGAAATTATGGGATTTGTTTGGCCTACTTGCCAAAAACTAGCATTGTGGGGCAAATTGTCTCGAGACACTAGTCCCGTTTTGCTCTGATGACTCCATACAAATCCTTCTAAATTTGACTCCGTTCTTAGTGTTATGAACCGAGTCGAATTTAGAATGATTTGTATGGAGTCATCAGAGCATAACTGGGCTAATATCCCAAAGGAAATTTTCCCTGGAATGCTAATTGTTGCCAAGTAAGCCTTTGGATGTTGTTCTTCCATAATACCCCGAAAAATCCCGTAATTTTACAACGTTTATGACGTCATACCTTAAAGTGAACTCCCTGTCTCCCAGAGAGGCTCGCGTAATAGAAAAGACGTATTTCAACAGTCTGTCTCGGGATCCCTCGGGGGGGGGGGGGGGAGGGGAAACCCCTGGGAATTCTCGGTGGGGTTATGCCGCACTGTTCTCTAAATCCTGACCCGATTTCAGACCAGAAAGTGTTATTTTCCGCACCCGTTTTCAGACCAGACCTCTAAAATCCATACCCGTTTTCAGGCCTGGCCTTTAGGCAGAAATTATGTTATCATTACTTAGATTGGAGCGCAAACAAACAAATCCTTCAAATCCATTTCGAATTTGCATATTTCTCTTTCTTTCTTACTCATTTGGAATTGAAACGATAAATACGTTCATACGATGAGTTCCCTCAAAAACCATACTCGGTTCCAGACCAAAATGGGCAAAGTGTATTCCCGTTTTCAGACCAAAACGACGCAAAAACCTACCCCATGGGGGGGGGGGGACATACCTACATAGCTTATATAAGGGAGTACCCCCCGGATCTGAATCTTACCAAGAAATTCTTTGTTGCTTCGTTCAGTTTGTCCTTGAGATCATGTAAATCGTCTGGGAATGGGAAAGGAATCTCTTTATCTCTAAGCTGAAAAACATAAGGAATATATGATTCAAAAAATTAAGGGTTTGTTTGAAGCTAGGTAATAAAAACACACAAAAAAGAAAAAAAAACATAATCAGATAGAAAATATTCAATTTTCTATAGCTTAAAACGTTTATTTGTGTATTTATTTTCACCATCTGTATTCAGATGTCTATATATTTGTTTACATATTTCTACACGTTCTACTCATTCGGATTTCTACACATTTGCCTCGTGAAATTATGTGATCCAAATCAAGCCCTTGAACACGGCTTTTACGTTTAGTTGTTTTGTATAACCAAAATAGTCTGAATGTTTTTTTTTTGGTGTTCAGTCAACCCTATAATTCACTTTGAGGACTGGTCACGCAATGTGTTAAGTAATATTCGTGATCATGCGGTTTGTCACTATATTTATATAGAAGGACATTCAAACTTACCACTTTTTTCATTCGACTTGTGAGGGTAGATAAAATCGAATCCAATTCCTTGCTTAACGCTCTCACTTCTTCGTAAGGGGAGCTGTGGGCCAGTTCTACAGCGGCGTTGAATCTTTCAAATTTCTGTAGGTCGTCGCAAAAAAGCCCGACATTTGTCTCCTGAAAACGAAAATGAAATTGTGTTAATTTCACTTTTCTCATTTGTTGTTTCAAGCACATTTCAGTGAAAGGAAGCTCATCTAAGAAAACTTGATAACCCATTAGAAATCAAACATAAAGAAATTACAGAGCAAGAAACAAATAAAGCAACAGATTACATGTAATTGATTATCAATTGGAGAAATTTAAAATTATTTTATAACTGATCTTGTTTTACCCGGCTTATTCTTGAATCCGTAAGGTATTCCTCAAATTGTAAGCGGCCCAAGTTGTTCGTGACCTTTTCAGGTAGTTCGCGATTCTGAGGGAGAAAAACAATAAATTAGTACATTCATCAAACAAACTGCTACTAAACTCTTTAACAACAAATTAACATTTCTGTTGATTTAATAAAAGTTAAAATCAAGAGTAAATATCAACATGAAAATTCTGCCTTGTTCAACGAAAGTTGCTTTCTCTTGTCACTTCATAAATTGGAAATATATCCACTCGGTGCAGAAAAGTTAGAACATCTTCCTTACCATATTGTCTAGGAGAATCTTTTCGCATTTATACTGCCGCTCACCGGCTTGATCCCAGAGACTTTGTAGGTCGCGTTTTTCGGATTCTGAAATGTGTAGCTTCTTGTTGTCTCTCATGGTTGTTACAACTCTCTTAGATGAAATATCTTCCTTGCTTTGTGGCACAGTGACTGTTTGAATGTTTGAATGAGTTCTGCATCCACACACGCGGTATTTATTATGCACGGGTTACCGCTGGGATCGAGAGGGGAAAGCCCCAATGGTCATGAGATATATTTAAAAGTGAAAACTGAAACCTTTTAATAACCTGGAACGGAACAATATTAGACTGGTATTCTGGGAAAATAACCCAATTAGGGTGGAGCTACTTTTTATTGTACACATAACTTAGCGATGCAATTTGAAACACATGCAAGGGTGTTTCAGAGTCACGAAGTAGAATATATGCCCTCAGGGAATACTCTCATTCAAGAGCTTAACTAATTATTTAATTCCATTTTCAACTAATACCCCGGAATTTTGGCAGCAGCGACGCGTTTTGATTTCTCCGATCTTGATAGCGTCAATTTTAGCTTCCCGTGATTCCGAGAATAGTTAATCGATAGCGAGCCAATTTCAGTCACTTAACGAATCATATGATCTCACGTGCGCGTGCCTAAGTGCCCACTTTAAGAGAATGAAAGCTAGTAATTCTGTGAAAATAGTTTTTGTCCGGCTGTAAGATTAAAAAACAAGTTCAGCAAGGAGCTGGTTTAGCCGTTTTGACTGACAACACCGCCGTGATGGGTTCATTCATTCGATCGAGGTGTGGTATCATAAATCTACTTCCTGTTTTGAAAACAAGACCTCTTCGACGACCTCGTCGCGCCTGAGGAAAAGGAAGTGACGTTTGCTCGTCACGCCTATTTGTGATGTCACGCAAGGCTGAAAGGGAGTTCCACAGGTGACACGTACAGTACATATGTAAGAATGAAGAAACCAAGAAAAAAAGGAAGAATCAAGAGTTCTAGCCCTCTGCGTTCTGCATTATAGGCCCTCTCTGGCCAGAATACGAGGTAATACACAGCCAAAACTGGGAACTCTTAACCTTTGGCCGTGTTGACTCGTCTTCAATAGGCTTTGTGAAGGGTGCGTAAAAGGGAGGCCACTATATATTGAGATAGAGATTTAATCTCGCACAAATTCATTATAACTACTGAATATTACTGAGACTTTCAAACTGCACCCATTTTTAAGCACGATTTGTTTCGAGGCAAATGTTAAATTTGCGTCCGTTAAGCAAGAAAGATTTTGACCTGACCTCCAACAAGGAAGTGAAATTTGCGTCCTTTCGGGAGTACATAACGTTTGCAGGTGCGCCCCAGTTCCGGCTTATGCCGGGCCTCAAAAAAGCCACTTAGTCTTTGAATGTTAAAGGAACTTTGTATCTGCTCTGTTTACAATTGAGTCCCTTAATCAAGAACGTTTTTGACCTGGAATCCATCCAGAAAATAAGATTCGCGTCCCTCGGGAGTCCATGACATAAAGATATAACGCCTGAATTCCGGCTTATGCCAGGACTCAAGTAGACTCAATTAGGCCTCTGAGTCTTCGGATGCTACAGGAACTTTGCATCTGCTCTGTTAAGATTTGAGTGCGGTAAACAAGAAAGTTTTTGATCTGACCTCTATCAAAGAAGGAAAATTTGCGTCCTTAGGGAGTGCATAACATTTGCCGGGCACGCCTCGATTCCGGCTTACGCTAGGAATCAATTAGACTTCACAAAGTACTTCTAAGAAGGAAGATGAACATAAAAATATAAAAAATCCAACACGGTCGAAACTTTCCTTACGAAAACCTCTTTAGCATAGACAGTTCTCTGTGTCCCAAAGATACCAAACTTCACATGATATCTCTACCTCAATAATATAGATAGACAACTCTGTAAAACGGATACTTGGTTATTCAATTAAGGTCCGTTTTAAAGCGGTGAATTTTAACTAAAGTAGCAAAAAATATGTACATTTGGTTGTTCTTGGTAAATATTACAGGGCAGCTAAAGAATTCATGTGTATGCTGTGTGTTTTTTATAAAAGACTAAAGTGTAACCTATTCTCTTGTTTATCCATTGAAATTAACAAAGATCCGTCTTAATGGAGGGGAAGGAAGAATGAGGAAGAAGTTTGTACAAGTCGGAAAGATAAAGCAAAATTTCAAAAAACTATAGAGTAAAATAGAAGAGTGACAAAGAACAACTGATTGAACTCAGAATTGGCTGCAAGGCGAGTCAGTGTATTTCATTTTTCTAGTTAAAAATAGAAAACGTGAAAAATCATGATTGATTTGTCGAGAGTAAGCTGGTATCATGACAATTTCTCTCTCGTTTTGTTCATTTCAGTTTAGGAATACAGCATCATATTCCAGAACGCATAAGTTTTCGATTCCTATTAAGGATATGATGCTAGGAATTTCTTTGCAATGAAAATAGAAGCAAGTCCAATCCAAACGCACCTCAATAATGAGAAGCTCGTATGTATTATGGCACGTGCACTGCGTGAACTGCTTTCCTCATAGCCTCCGCGCAGGCTCACTTGCTTGTTCGGGGAAATAAAATGTTGGAAGCCGCCATCGAGCAAGAAAATGGAAAGTCCACCGCCAAAATTTTCCCCGAAATAGCACGAGTGAGCCTGCTCGCAGGCTACCTTAATAATTTCGAAAACGCTGAAGATTTAACACCCATCCGAGTTATCGGATACTAAAGGAAATTTTCATCTGCTCTATTGAGCTTGCAACGCACACAGTTATCTTGGAAGCGAAGAAGAACTTGAAATATTGTTTTGGTGAAATAGAAAGACACCAAACTACAAAGGATTCAGAATAGTCTAGTTCGGAGAAGAGCAGGGTAACATGGGGTAAACTTGAGTGGTTTAGGCTTCACTCTTTAAGAGGAAGAAGGCATGGCGTATGCCCCTTTCTCCTTCTGCGAAAGATCGCAATTCCTTAATTCAAGATAATTCAAAAGTGAGTTAAGTTCTGTGTGAAATATTCCCAAAGCCCCACCGACTTCCGACTTTTTACTATAGCGATTTATGGCAGGCATAAAAAATTTCTGTCTTTAAGCTCACGTTACAGCCAAAACCTGAAACTCGAGCCATCCTTGCTGTAATCCACTTCTCCGTGGTTGAACTTCTACATTCAAACCCTTTAATCCCGCATCCCGTCAAATGTAAATCTTGAACTCCGCAGAACCACGTGAAGCGCCAGAGGAATGCCGGGATATTTGCTTCTTCCCGGAAGCTGCTGTCACCTGATCTCGTTGCCATAGCAACTCTGCCAAAGAGTTCAGGAACGGTGCAATATCCTAAAAATGTCAATAGAGTTTTCGCTTCGTTTCCTCAATTACCAGATCACGTGAGAGCAGACTCAGTTATTAGTTAGCCTGCTCGCACGCACTTGTTATACCAGGAAGGACAAGAAAGATACCCGTGAGAATTTCACGTGATTTGTAATGGGTTATTATTAATTGCAGACTATACATATAAAGTCAGTTATTTCTATATTTTTGATTAAAGACTTAGAGTATGGCAGTCACGTTAGGGTTCTTATGGGCCTTTGCCAAGATCGACGCCTACAGTCATTTTACAGTTTTAATTTTGATCTCGTGATTGAAGTTTAAAACGACTAGTCAAATGACAACTGAAGAACAAAAAGAACCAGAACGGTGAAGACAACAAGAACAAGAACTGCGCAAAAAAGGGATCTTGAGCAAAAACAACGCCTCTACGCGTGCTTTTGAAGCAAGATATATGGTTCCGCCGTTATCTCTGGAAAACGAAAGCGTTAAATGACCTACTAGCCTGCGCGGCTGGGGGAATTGGTCATGCGCTTGTAAGAGTGTTTGCGGCGAGGCCGCCATTCTCGCGGCTTTGCCGTGAGAAGCGAGCGCCGAAGGCGCGAGGGATTTTAAAGCGCTTCCTACCCATTCTCCGGACGGCTTCGTAGTTTCTTTACCACAACTTTTCCCACGCTAAATAACAACCCCACCGACTACGCAGGCTATAAATGAAAAATTAAAGATTTCATGGATAGGATGAACACACGACTGAACTAAGTATTATCTTCTCTTAGTAACTGAGCTTAATTAACGTCCTCATGACTTACAAAGGCTTCGCCAACAAGAACCAATTAAAGAACTTAAGAAAATTAAAAGGTGATCCACTACTTCACTCCAAATAAGTGAGTTATGGTCAAACAAAACATCGTTGTAACAATTCATTCTGACCCTGACGAAGGGTTGGCGTTCGAAACGTCACTGCCTTTCGACTATCTGTACTTTGACCGAACTGCAGTCTAAATCTATGAACAATTAACTTAATTAACGGAACGCTATTGATTCTTTTTTGCGCAATGCAACTCGGCTAAGGAATAACCGACGCAGTACTTACACATGGTACTGTTCATGGTTCTGTAATTTACAAAAAGGAATAACAGAGTTTTAAGTTGGCCTCAGTGGAGTGAAGGGAATAATTGACCCTTCAAGCCCTACGGGTGATCAGCGTCAAATTTTCCCTTGTAATATCAATGCCTTGTAAAACAGAGTGGTCATGAGAATTACGGACATGATCACACAAGATGAATTTGATTGAGATTTCATCAACTACTCCCCACAACTTCTGTAGGAAATGAATATGGGCAACAAATGAGAATTCAAATTTTGAACTCAGGTTTTAAAGGCTTAACGCTTATCTGACTTACCGTAATCCCCGACCGGCCGTCCAAACCTCTACCATCAGCCGTTCTCTGACCGGTCACATTCGCTATTCTGAGTACAGGGACCTGCCACTGATCCTCAAACTCTCTTATTTCTTGTTCTGTAAAATCGCTGTTCAAAATTTGGTCAAGTTTGGTACATGTTAAGGTGCAATATTAACAAAAACCTTTCGGCGTTGTGAGGTCTCACTCGTGTTAACTGTTAATCGTAAAAAACACAGTCAAGGGTTGAAAATTTTTTTGCACTCACAAGTTTTACTATTGAAGATGTCAAGGTGACAAACAAACAAAAAAACAACCCATCAAACAACAAAAACAACAACAAATGAAAATGGGCGATATTCTTATACCTATTTAAGTCATCTGGAATTTTTTCCCTGTTTGAAAAATAAGGCTCGGAATTTTGACTTTTCAAGACTTTCTGTTGAATGCTTTACGGTCAATGACCATTCGTTATGACATTAAAGACTTTCTTAAAACGTAACGGCCCTCAGGAGAGACCGGAGTACTGTCTTTTTCTTCTCATTATTCATACGTAAGAACATTTGAAAGGATATCTAGTGGCAACAGCTATTTGCAGAATCTTGTCACCTTCATCCAGAATACGATTTATCTGCATATAGTGTGAAAACATAATTGTTAGTAGTCAAGATCTATCTGAAGGAATATCCACTCGGACCGAATTAGCCATTTTGGTTGCGCCTGTGACCGCATCGGTTTGTGTAGAAATGCATTCTGGGACTAATCTGAGGACAAATTTTGACACAGTCTACGGCTCAACCTCGTAGCAGCCACTGAAATGAAGCGCTGGCTTCCCAAAGCCTGTACCCGGCATAGTACAGTTCGACAATACCGGCCGAGTCTCTTGTACGACCACAAATTAGCAAATTTTGCCAAATAAATTTGCATTTGCAGTCCAGTTATAGTAAAATATATGGAAAAGAACCTTCATATAACGAAACCTCGTTATAGCCAACAAATGTGCCAGTCTCTTGGCAGTCGTTATATCGCTACCCAGATCTGGGTGGTACTAAACTGCGAGCAGTCTCTCATTTTTCTTTGCAAAGTTACTACACGCAAAACCGCGATAAACGAGGTTTGCAATCGCACTGGATGAGATCAATAACTAGACGGATTTTAAGGGAAAAGGCGGACTGCAAGCAGTCTAGGGTGGTATTTTTGATTTGTTGAAGCAAATTTGCCTTGTGGCACGACCAATCAGAAGCACTTCAGATCTACGTAGTAAGACGTCATCAAAGTGGAATTTCTGCGCTGATTCATTTCACAGGGAACCCAGTGGTGGCTTTGACAAATGTCGGTTGTTTTCTCCGGGTGTAAAATTAATGTTTTTTTCTCCATTTACCTGATTTGGTAAGTCATCAAAACTGCCCCTGTGAAAAAAGGTAATAATAAAACAGCTGTGCGAATTCAGGCTTTGACAGAATACAAAACACATGAAAAATAAACTTTCGTTTCGCTTTGGAACAAAGTACTATACCTATCAGATTTCTATTTCTGGTACACTGTATGTGCACAAAGTTAACTTTGCAGAAAATGCTATTTAACCTTCAGATCATTTCTATTCATTTTTACCCTCAATAACTCAAACATTTCAATTTCCCTAGAAGGTCCAAGTTATCGGTAGTCGACTGTATTATCAAAGAGGAAACATACCTGTCAGTAAATGAAAACAGGAAAAGTGCTGCATCAGCTTTTTCTTTGAGTGCCTGTGGATTGAAAACAACTAAAAAAATCAAGGTAGACTGCAAAACATCCCGTATTTTTGCATGTTCAAGCACACGCAAGCTGTTAAACAAAAGGTCTGGAGCGAGGCTGAAAATGGAGAGCAAAACTGGGGACGGGCATGCGAGGCTCACACACTTCGTGCATGTGAGACTCTTCAGCTATGCTAAAACACCGACTGTTTTGCAGTCTAAACTCAAGGGGCTGTTTTAAGGGTTTATCTTTTAATAGTGTCTTTAAAAGAAATAAAATTAACAAAAAAATATTACACTTTGACTCAAATAGACAAGCAAAGGGTAATTAACATCACCATGGCAACAGCTCAGCTACAGGTACACTTGAAAATGGCCTCTAAAAGTTTCCTAAACATACTGTGCCTCTGATTAAGTATCTGGCAGTTTGTTTTTTTTTTTCTCATTTTGTTTGTCTGTTTGTTTGTTAGAGGGCACCTTCAATTTTTTATTATCTTTTGTGTTGTGAATTATGAAGAAACAACAATTTGTTTTCAAAACTGAGGTTGTTTGTAGGTAAGAAAGTAAAAAGAAATGCAGAGCTTATTATTTTGTCTGTAAGTCTTAGAAGTAAAAGAATACTAAACAGCACTTTTATGACAAAAATGGGGTTGATCATGGGTTAAATTTTTATCAAAAAAAAGATTTTTGTTTTAGAGATTTATACCATGTCTCCACAAGTAATATGCTAAATGAAATAATAAATTATTATTTCATATGTATATTATTTAAATTTAATGTTCTCTCAAGTATTTTAATTCTTACCGGCAAAATATGATCATATTTTCTGACAGCATGTTCACCACAATCCCAAAACTGAAGCTTGAACATAACAACTTTCTGGCTCTCTTTCAACTGAAACAGGCAAAATTGTAAATACATTGTAATAAGCAAATTAATCCTTTTGTTGACAGCAGCGATTATGAAAACAAACAAATTTCAAGGGTATAAATTGAAGTCTAAGGAAGGAGCTTTTTGAAGCAAAAGGATTTAGAAAGCAAACAGAAGGGAGAGATGCTGTTGCTATCTCTTCTGAAAGTTTTCAAAGAAATCTCCACTGAGAGAGTTAGCTAAAATTGTCAAAGAAACTTTGAGAGAAGTCAGTAAACTCTGAATAAAAAAAACAGCCTTGTTTTTTTTTTTTAACAAAACACTTGAAAATGTCTTGCCATTTGGGAATAGTTCTGCTTTGATTAAGTCTTGATGTTTGGAGAAACAAAACTGTATGACAACTGTCTGCAAAGAGCAATCTTGAGTTACCTCCTAATTGTCGTTCATCATATTCTTTGATAGTAAAAATACCTTTGCTGGCCAGTAGACAACTGAGGTTTGAATGCCCGGGGTTTCTACATGAATGCGGGGAATTTCTGCATCAAAACAGAGCAGATAATAATATTAGTTCTAACCACTTGTGATTTCTGGGTTGAATAAGGATTACTTAGTATTAAACAACATCATTTTCATTTTCATTCAGTAACATAGTTTAATGCAACTAGAGGTGAAAGGCCTAGAAATGTTTTGTTGACTGTGACTAAAGATATTTAAATGGTTCTATTAAATTTGCGCTAGTGCTCTAAAACCCATAAAAAATAACGTAATGATATCCATGACTATCTAAAATCTTTATGCTATATCTAAATGTTGCAAAAAAGTCACAAAAAGAAAAGTCATTATATGGGGAAGCCTACAAATTTAATGCACCAGTCTCTTTGCTCCTCCTCCTCTCTTTGCTGCTTGGGATGTTTCTCAGGAGAGATGTCTACATCTCATCCATAGAAATCCGATACAAATCAGAGCTCCTGATTAAATTCCAGACAGATTTTACATCACAAGTATGGAATTTCTGTCCCTGAGATGCAGACGTCACCCCTGCAAAATGTACCCATTCGCGAGAAACAAGGAGAGATGGCTATATTCTCAGGCTCTATGTGGGGCAAACCGAATTGGAACTTGATTCACTCAGACTTTTTATAACCAGTCTAATCACTACGTAAAAACTCAGGAGTCACGCAGCAGTTGGCTGGTGTTCATCGGCTGTTCAGTGCTGCCTTCAGAAGTCCAACACCATCTCGAGTTTTAAAAGATCACTTAAGACGTACTTGTTTACTAAATTCAGTAATAACGGATCATTGTTTTTATAGATTTGTATATATTGCGTTAGTTTTAATTTTTCCCTTTTTTTTAATCATTATGAATAAAATGGTTTAATAGTTGCTTTAGTTTTAATTTTTTCCTTTTTTACTCATTGTAAATATCAGAGGATATGGTGGTAAATTGGTAAATATTTTTCAATAATGTTGTTTATATGACTGTAAAGCGCCTTGAACATAGGATAAGAGCCCTATAGAAATAAAGTTATTATTATTATTGTTATTATTATTATTTAATCACAACATAGTGATATATGTAATGAAGTATGACCTATTGTTTCACCCCTGCCAGAGTGTATGTGAGTGTGAGAGAGGTAAGGGGAAGGAGCAAGTGGCTTAAAATTAATGTCCTGTTCATCTGTATCCAATTTCCACAATTCCTCCATAAGAGAGTAGGGGAATTTTATATAACACCAATATTTGAGTGAGGGCCGGGGGTGGGTGTCAGCAAGGTACAAATCCTTCTGTTGAGAAAGTATAGCTCTTCTTGAAAAGCTTATTTGTACTGTACACATACAAGGCTGCAAATAACTTTGCTTTCTAGAAAGGACACAATAATGTCTAATCAGGTCACCATTGAAGTCAGACACCACTAAAAAGCTGTCGGACATACATGGTATCAACTTCAAATTTTTAAATACATGTAATACGCAGATGGTCCGCTAAAAAGAGGTAATTGTTCATGGTATTGGGCCACTCCATTTAACAGAAAACACCCCCTATGGATGAGACTTTTCTGAGGGGAGCACCAAAAGTCATTTCTTAGGGTGTGGCCAAAAAGCACCCTTATATCTTGGATATATTTCTGAGCGGTATGCAAATGAAAAATTCCTTCTTTCTATAAGAGGAAAGAAAACACAGGTTATTTGTGAAGGGGGAGAGGGTTGTGTCAGTACTTTCGATTTTCTTTCTTTTTTCGACGAGGGTATAAGTCAACTCACGTAAGCCATTGGGGGTATGGGATGGCCCATTTAATCTGTATGAGGTCAAAATGCCCAACTACCCTGAGGATTTTGTTAATTTGTTAAATTTTTTTTTTGGACAAAGTCTGTCCATTTTACCTTGTCCTAGAAGCTTAGCCACTGTACTGGTCTTTCCAACAGCAGGCTTGCCAGTTAAAATAATCTTATAGGATACAGTCTCTATATTTAGCTGTGGTGGAAGACTGGGTGTTTCAAGCACTCCTGAAAACAAAGAAAAAATGTTTTTATATTGCATGCTAGTTTTCCAAACTAACTCTTAGTAATAACTTTAGAATCGGGAATAGATTGATTTCCTCACCAAACATTTTTCTTCTGTTTCGATGCAAAATCCCTCCCAAAAACTCGCGTCCTTCCGCGGTTTCTTGCCATTTGAACTGAATTATAGAACCTCTTGCTTTATACCTTGCCATTTTATAAGAGATTATGAGTTTTTTGCTCAAAGAACTGGGACAGTTTACAAACTATTCGCATGCATGTTTTTACCGCCATCTTGGAATGTTTGCGCATGACACAAAGCAGTCAGTTGCTGGAAAAAATGCACTGCAGTATCTAGTCTTTCCCAGTCTTCCTCAAAATGGGTAACGCAACGAACGAAAGTAAAGTTTTCGCCCGAAGGATCGGAAAGAATACAAATTAGCTCAAGGATTATTATTATATTGGACGCAATAATCGTGGACAGATTGGCCCTTAGGTGCCGCCGAAAGCTGATGTAGCAGATGAATGCAAAATATGAGGAATCGGAAAGAAATTACTGCGAGTCGTGTTACCTAATTTTGCTTGGCGCCAAAATTTTGAGTGTGTCGAGTTGCAGCACGTAGGTACGTGGGTTTGTTATGTTTTGTTTGCTTGATTTTAGGGAAAATAAACATTCTCTCTTCATGATCCTTGAAGGTCGTAAAGCGTGATTTGACAAATAAGTCGTTTGATTTAATGAACTCGTGTAGATCAATCATATTGTATGTGATGAAAAATATCGAGTTTGCCGATTTCACTAAGCTTTATAGGCTTTTAAAAACATCGATGTTTCAATACTCAGAATGTAAAGGATTTTTTCAAGGCTTAGGAAGATCTACTCGATTGCCTTAATGTGTCATTTATGGCTACACAATTTTCTCTAGCAACCAAAAAACTTCTGTAAAAAAACCTCTGTACATGTACTGTACATATAAGCTTAAAGCTGGAGCTTATATTTTTTCAAATAAGCTAACAGCTGGATTCTGTGATTAAAGCTTATCGTCACTATACACTGACATTCGATAATTCCATTTCTTGTTCAATCTTTCGACTGCCTTCGATAATCTTCCAAAGACTTTCTTTTCCTAAGACATCACATTGCATTCAAATGACTGTCCTTTGAGCCATAGAATAATTAAATTTATATTCAAATGTCTTCTTTGAGGCAATTTACAAACTCGTGATGATCAAGCATGTAATTTTAATATAGTTTGCAGATTACCATAATCACAGATGTTATGGAAGCAATTTGCAAGATAATTTTTCTCTGATATCTGACTGGAAATAAATTGAAACGAGTAATTGGCATTTTTTTAAACCTATTTTGATGACAAAGTCTTGTCAACTTGTCAGTTCAGTTACTATGACTACTAATACATATCCCAAGCATTCCTCTCAGTGTTCTGCAGAGAAATAGAAACTACAATATATCCTGTCCCCTGCAGTATTTAATTTGCCTATTTCAAATTCCATTTACTAAGGTCAACCCTTCACTGCATAATTTTGAAATAAATGAATTTCATGATTTTGAAGAAAGCTGATTTTCTATTATTGATAGCTACACCATAAGAAAACCCAGAAGTGTCTTCATGCCCAGTAAAGTGCCATTTCAGGTGGTTTACTGTTCCAGCTCTGATGATAACCATCGTGAAAAAGAACTAGAGGTTTGTGTTAGTTTTTTTCATAGTTTTTAGTGGCAGTACTAGCCATGCAGGAATTGGAGCCTTGTGTAAATTAAAAGCAAATCCAAATTCAAGCGCATACAAGTGTCGGTGCAAGGCCATATCCACATTGAACTAAAGGCCACTGCAATATTGTGCACTTGTGTTTATGCTACTTGCAGGGTTAAGTCTAGAAAATACTATAGCCATTCCCCTATGGATAGTTTTTTCTAATCCTCCATCCCTCCTCAGAATTTCAGTTTACAATGTATATTATGTACATGTAGGACCTCCCCCACCCCCTCAGAGATTTCTATATGACCCTCTATGGGGTGGATGTGGTTATTTCCTGCAGTGGTAGACAAAACACTGACTTAGTCCATTCACCATTTTGCACATCTCCCATCACACATCTTATTAACCTCCCCGCAACATTTTCCATGACCTTTGTTATTAATTTCTCCTGGGAAATGCAGTGTCCCAAGAGAAATTGAAGACAATGCTCATTGGGCAAACAAGGTGTGTGCACATGGTAGATGGACTATCCTGATGAACTACCCTGATGATGTGAACTATGTTTTTAACAGATTATAATGAATCATGGTAGGTACATGAAGAAGCTACCAGAAAATATATTCAAACCATAGTCCATCGGAGAAGTGCAGCCTGGGGATCATTGTTTTGTCTAATACCATTTTCTGGAATATGGAATCACATAATGATTGTGAAAGTTCCAGAAAAAAAGTTGAAATTCAATAACAAAATTAAATTCTCATGCCCACTGTAGAGTTACACTATAACAGAATAATTTCCTGTGAGACCCAAATGACAGACCATGGTACAGTGCTGGATGTTCAAAAGGTGGATATGTAGCTCTATCTGATGGATAAATTACTATCCAGAGGATATATATTAGGAAAACGGATTGCTTTATCCACATTGGTTTTTTAATACTATCTATCTTTTGAACAACTTGGGCCAGATGGTAAAGCTAATCATGGATTCCTCTTGCCCTCATGGTCTCTGAGTCAATAGCCCATTCGGCCTTTGGCCTCATGGGCTATTGACTCAGAGCCCATTGACCCAGGACCCATTGAGGGCTTGAGGAATAATTGTTAATTATTACAGTGATTTTTATTATTTTACTTTGTAGTCGCACAGTCCCACAACAAAAGGATGGCAGTCTTCAAGGCAAGAATAACATACAGGATGATGTGTCATTAAATTCATTTTATGTGTTTTTAATATGTAATTGTAATCTAATAACAGAACATTGTCTTCCTTTTGTCAGATTTTGTCTGTATCCTCAGGAGCTGATATTGCTAATGAACGAGCCGACTCGAATAAGGAAACTACAGCTCCTTTCTCACCAATTTATGATATGTGAGTGTTTTCTTTTTTTTTTTTTATGAGCTAATCTGATTGCTTTACCTTAATCGCTCAAGAGTGAGCAAAATTCAGTTCCTCATACATGTAATGGTTAACGGTACAGGGTTTGTAAAGATAGTCTTGAATTCTCGAAAAACACTTGAGATGTGCCCAGCAATTTTTCAGACCTGGAAAAACCCGAAAAATGGTAAAAAGTCTTGAGTTTATTTTTTTGTCAAAGCTACAACACAATTCCTTTATAAATGAATTTTTTTCGTTTTGGTCAAATCTTAATCAATCTCGCGCGGGCACTTGCAGTGCATCATGAAAGAAGCTTTGTTTCTGTATTTTTGGGGTCTCTATTGAACACCTTTTTGATAACCTTGAGTCTGGGAAAAGAAATCCAACATTATTAATATTATTACTGTTTTGGAAAAATGTCTGGACTGAAAAAGTGATGAATTTTGGATCCAAAAATCTGTACAAACCTTGTAGTAACACTGCCTACCTAAAATATGACAGTCAAACATCATGATCAGAAAAAAAGGAAATGATCAATAGTTGAAAAAGATCTTGATTGTTAAACAAATTTTCGTCTTCAGTACTATGGGAAAAGTATGGAAGGCAGTCATGATGATGTTTGGGGTTTGAAGGGTTAACCCATTATATCTTTCATTTTACATGTTGATGACATCAGCTAGTAAAGTGGAGGTTTTAATCAGCCAAGTTCCAGCTGGTCACGCACCGTCATTGCTGACTTCAAAGTTCAAACGACTTGGGTGAGTTTTAGCTCGATGTTAGTAAGCCCCTGAATTACAGTGTATGAGAAAATCTTAGTCTTGGAGCCCATTTGGTCAAGGTTGGGGTTTTAGTAGTGTAATTTAAAAACAAGAAGGACTGTATATAATACATGTGAATGGCTTCAAGATTTCTGATATACATCTACTCATTCTTGCACTAGTATTTTTTGGTCTACAAAATTGGACGTAAAGTTTAGACACTCATTAAACATTAATTCCTTTTGTTTTTCTTTATGAATTATTAATGATCGCAAAATATCAGAAGCCCTGATAGTATGACTGGTCAATGAAGCAAAATGAAAATTTATATATTTTCATTTTGAAATTTAATTTGCCTTTGGGTCCATACGGGACTTTTAAAAAGGGGCAGTCAGTGCGGACTAACAGTGGACTGTCTTTTTAGGGTTAGAAAACAATGGGACTATTGTTGTCAGATACTCATTTGCGTGGTGAAAACAATAGTCCTCAGTCTGGGTTTTACACTGACTGCTTTCCAAAAATTGGTAGCCTCCTGGCCCAGTCGTCTCCCTCGAACCTATTTTAGTCTTGTCAACACTCTGCCCTAGAGAGCATCAGAGACCTTTAGATTCTAGGACAAGAACGACTCCGGGTATGAGATTTGACGTAAAGTTTTTTTGCATATCCTCAAATTATAGACACCCTGGAAAGCTTCATTGCACTTCTTTTTCACCAAAAAATTAGCACTGTTATCTTGACTGAAGGAGCTGAAGCCATCTCACGGCCGCAAAATGATAAAACCTCTAACATGTACTTTATAACTGGTCTCTATACCATGACATTCTCACTAAAACTTGTAGTAGAATGACGACGGCAATCATGTTTTTCTGCCAAAATGATGCTGGTTCATGCACAAGCCTTACGTAGTATTGAGAAAATCTTGTACTTGTAGTTGACTCATCTCAGAACCTAAAGGCCTGTATTGTGTGATGACACTTAAAACGGCTGCAAGGGAGACTACTGGCACATCCACCCCAAGACATTCTATTGCTTGCTTCCTGTACTGGTCCTTAAATATATAGCAAATGTTTGTTCTTCTTCAAGGTTTGCTTGCCATTTTGTATAGTTCCAGATAGTGAATCCAGAACCAAAAAATATAACAACCCATTAGTTTTCAGAGCAAAAAATAGAGAACCTTATTGTCTTAACCGTAACTGTGGCAGGATTAGCTCAGTCAGTAGAACGCACTGAGAAATAAAGGTACTGCCATTGCCCTGCAAACGGCAGGCCTTCGCATAGCTTGGATGACCACGTAATATGGTGATCCCATCTCCAGTAGGAGATTTAAAAAGTGGTGTCTGCAAAGTGTCTACAGACTATGTCTTTTTTAAAAGAACATTATTTAACATTTGCAAAACAAGTGCAAATAAAATCTTACACAGTTTATTATATTTTTTCTTTTAAAGTTATGTTGGACTTTCTGACAATGAAAGCACAGGCTTCAAGGTAATGACAGAGATAAACTGGCAGGTACAAAACACAGTTCACCGGTCACAGGTCACTGCTCTATTGATAAAATAACTGAGATAAGCATTTTTTTTTACCATTAGGCTTAAACTCTTTTTGGATTGTGATTATAAGGGCAAGGAGACATGTTTAGTGTTGTTCATTTACCGTAGCACAGTGACCTGTACTCTAACCTGCACCCTGTAACCTGTGACCTATACAGCGTTTTGTACCTGCCGGAGATAAACGCTATAAATTTTTTTGGTTTATAGTATCCAGAATGTGCATGTGCAGTAGAGTGTTTTAGTAGAGGGCATTGTTTCTGCTACAGTTTATTAAAAATACTGTGTTGAGTGTAAATCTTAGGTCCATGCATAGAATCATGCTACAGTCTTATTACTGCTTCTTGTTTCTGCTATGAGATACTTGATGCAAATCTCTGGCTTTGATGTCTTATGTACATTGTATTTTATTGTAGGCAAGGGAGCTGAAATCCATCCATCTCGATGCCGAAGGGCATTTTATGAAGCTAGTTTTACATAAGAATCATGTCAACAAGTACAATATTTATAATCAGGCAAGTGGTATATAAACAAGCTAATATTGATATCTACTTTTTTATTCCACTCCAAGAAATAATTCACCACTCTAACTGTCCCACTAACAGCACAACAAAACAAGATATACAATCGTACAGTTGAACCTCCATGTCAATCACCTCTGGTTATTGACAACCTCCAAAAAGTGACTTCTTATCCAAAACACCATAATTTTCCCAGTCAAAACCTTGCAGATTAAATCTCTCATCAACAACCACCTCCTGTAAGACTGCAACTACTTTTGGGGGCTGATGGTTTTGTAATTTCCCTTTGTTTTTACTCTGGCCTCATTCTTTTAACTGACCCCTTGAAGCGTGGTCCAATCTCTGTGTTTCCTATATGACTGTAGTATGCTACTCAAAAAAAAAAACAAAGAACTTTTAGTGAGAACATGGAAGTATTACAAATATTGTGACTTCGAAATTACATGCAATAAATTATCTTATATAAAGTAGATGTGTCCAGACCTCTTCTCTTAAGAGCCCCTCCTCAAGCAACCACTAAAATGTTAGTCTTCGCATTTTGGGTGGTTGCTTATGGGAGGCTTGACTTTGTATATAGATACATATCCAGATGGGCAGTTAGAGTGGGAGATTAATATAAGTGGGGGGCCATTATTCGAGAAAGAAATGTCTGTTTACCTCTAGGCAGACTTATAATCAAGGTGGAAGGGGCCTTATAACTAGGATTTTGAGATGTTTCATTTTTGGCAATAGGTTGGTTTAGTCGCTGTAAATGTGATTGGAGATCGACTGGATGATCCACTTGATCCTAATCCTGTAAGTATTAAACAGCAACCTTCAGTCAATCTGATCATGAAGAAAGTTCTTGCACTTTCTGCATAATTTATCGGTCAGATCATGATAACTCACAAGAATCAGATACCACTTTCAGTTAAGGGGCTCCTTAAAAAAATGCTTAAATTTTGAATGTCCTGTGTTAAGGTATTTGCTGGAGCAGTTTCGTCTTAGATACAGTATTCAAATCTGATTCTTCATGGTTAGGAAATAATTCCGCCATGTGATCAGTACTATTTTATTTTTGTCTGATGTGGTCAAGTTTCATTTAAGTTATTAACCTCATTGTAATGAATGATATTGTACCTTATATAGCAAATTGTATACAATGAAATTTTATTTTTTCTCTTTCCTTTACCAGTTGAAAAATGTTGACAGCTTGGTACAGGGGTACATGAATCCCAACTCAAACCAGGGACCTGTCTGGGGGAGAATAAACAAGTATGTTCATTGAATGCAATGGGCTACAGTTGAACCTCCATAATTCGGCCAGTAATCAAAGTCCCATAGTAATAATTGTAGAAAAGAACGGAAAATTAAACGTCTATTAAATGGCCACCCCCATTAAGTGGCCACGACCACCTTTTGGCTGTCCCAACGGGAGCTCTTCCATCGTTGTCACCTGTATTAAGTGGCCATGAAGCGCTTGATACACTTATTTTGGCTTCATTTCAAGGAGATGATGGAGGAAAATACGGTCTTAGATGGAAGTTGACGAACGGTTGTGGACTAGACTTCCTCAAAGCCCGTTTATCTGGTTTCTGCTAGTTACGTGGTCAGTCAGGAAACGACTTATGTCACCTTCGGCACTCACGCAGTCGACTTGTGGCAAGTCTAGTTGTGGACCAGTAATGCTTCTCCTATCGCGCGTTTGTTTCGAAATGAAGTGTTGTTTTGACAAACCTCCATTGAGAGGCCAACCTCCATTAACCGTCCACTTACTGGTTCCCCGAGGGTGGCCGCTTAATGGGATTTCAACTGTATTATTAAAAGTGTGATTTAATTCCTGTGCATTAATACAATATTTAACATGGTACAACACAGGTTGAAGAAAAGCAGCCAAGGCTAATTTGGACCTACCTAACAACATGGAAACCTAAAGTTAAATCTGACTACAGTGAAAAATTAAGAAGTCTAATATCATTTACAATATTTTTGTTCATACACTATAGATTTATCGACACAATCAGTTATGCCAAAAAGAAAAAAAATGACATTTTGTACATAAAAGTAAATCTAAAATATTTTTGTACTCTTTGATTTATAGACCTGATTATATTTCTCGTTTGGATGACTTGTCTTTCGACATGTATCAGGTGAGACTGAACATCCCTTGCAATAAAATGAACACTTACTGGCTGGTCAATATTTCCCTTAGCTCCGATCCGCCCCGCGCATTTTTGGAGAATAATGTTCCTCCATATAACAATAATAATTTGTTGATGCTTTAATTTTTTCACGCGTGATTTTTTCTAGGATCCTGAAACAGCTGCCTTGATAAGAAAACTAAATGACAAGAAACAAGAAGCAGTTCAGCGTAAGAGCTTGAAAACCTTATTGCACTTTTCCCAAAGAAAATCGTTATGTTTTCAGAGAAAGTCAGTCGGTTATTCTTCTTTTCACAGTATAGTGACATGTCTTGATGTCCTTTCATTTTGTAGTGAAACAGCTTTTGCTTGAGAAAACAGCCGACATTATGCGACAACGCCACTGGTTTCCTCGGGCTCAGAAACTCCATAAATTCTTACTGATGAGGTGTAACTATCCTGATATAGGTACTTCTTCTGATTGGTTGAAAATTTGCCTCATCCAATCAGAAGCACTACCCAAATCTGGCTAGTGACACGTCATCAGTATGGAATTTCTGCGCTCGTTTCTCAGACGTCATTTCGCGGGGAAACCTGTGGTGACGTCGCGAAAGGTTGGCTGTTTTCACAGGCTGTAATGAAGTGTTGCAGAAAACTTTGTTTAGAGTATTCAGCACTTTACCTAGAGAATGTCACCAAATGATTTTTAATTCTATTCTTATGTACTATACATTAACAGAGGAAAGATACGACTATGCTAAGAAGCTGACGGCTGTCATCTCAGACTTGTATAAGGTTTGTAAAACCAAAATTTAGAATTCATTTTATAATACACCAGCCGAGGTATTTTAAGATGTTTAGTAACTAATGTGCCTGAAACGAAACTCAGCCTAGCTAGGTTGAGTTCATTTTGAATTTTGATAGTATTTTCTCATGTTTGGGTTGTTTGTTTAGTTTGTGTTTTCATATTCTCTTTTCGAGTTCTTGTTGTAAATTACAAAAGATGTTTGTTTTCGTTTAAAGGTTGGAGAGAGACTTGGTCGTTATGAAGTCGAAAAGAAGAAAGCTGTCGAAATGGAGAATTATGATCTTGCCATGGAAAAGAAAGTATGTTCACATCCTTTTACATGTGTATCATGGCTCCAGAAATGTCCCTTCCTGAAAAAGTAGATTTTCGTCCACGCACGTCATCTGCTGGCTAAATCATTAGGATACTAAAGCAACCTCGACGGCGCCGGGGTGAAAACGTGACTTAATTTGATTTTCTGTTTCTGGCAGAGGCAGAGCGATGAATTCCGTCTGTACGTCTACAAGCAACTTGACATTCAAGAGCTGTTAGAGCTAGATGGGGTAAGGTGCAACATAGTTAACGTTAAGATATTTGTATGCAGAGGACACTTACTACAGAAAGCCCATTGTGGGTGTCCCACATTGTTGAGAGCTACCTAGATACCCGGCGCTCATGTGCTTTGAGGCTTCGGCCGGATGCCGATGCATGTTCAAGCGAAGGCCCAACCAACGAAAAGGGTCAACGAAAGACTCGAATGTAACATGAAACCGCTCATTTAACGACTGTGTCGCCTATAGAGTGGAGGTGGGTGCTCGGGATATCCGAGGGCTTCCACGTTTGGCGAAGCCAGCCCTTAGACAGAGTTACGCCCCTATGGCTGGTAAACCCGCGCCTTCCAGCCGTGAGCTCCCACACCAATGGAACCAGGCACCTGTCACACTGATTTATCAGTAGAAAAAATAAAGGGGGAGGGATGGGGGCAAATGAAATGATCCAAAGGCTTAACGAAGGGAATGGTCGCCCGGAAACGCTGTACTAAGCACATGGAGTATGATGCAAGCAAAGCTGACCGCGCTTGCGCAACTATACTGACCGCTGACCGACAACACGAGAGGGCGCTCCTTTTTGTTAATTGCGTTAAACTTCATTTAACTTCATGAAAATTCTCGGCACCTAGGATATTTGAGTCACACTCGTGACCAAATTGGAATCAAATTCGAAAGCGAATGAAAACGAAGACGTTTCCGGAAAGGACGAATATGACAGAATCAAAAACAGAAAGCGTAGAGCAGAAGGTTATCTTATGTTTGTGATTCCACCGCTTACGATCTTTAGTCTCGAATGGCACTATGGGACTTTTTTGGGGGACGAATTTTGACACAGTGTTCTGCGCAACCTGTCTCGTTTGTCGTCTTGAAAATGTTGGTTGGTCTTGAAACATGATTGAAACGCTAGTCCTTGCTGTCCTTATATAATTAATGGGATAATTTGGACTGACGGTAATGGTGTAGAAAAGTTTCCCAAGTCTTTAATATACACCTCAAGGTTTACAGGTAGAATATTTATTGAACAATACAATGCTTATTTTTGTCTCTTTTCTGTGCAGCGGCTGTCACATGAACACAAGCCAATAAACATAAGTAAGTATATCATTGCGTTTCGATGTTGTCTCTTTGTAAGTCGTGTGATAGCCTGCGAGCAAGCTCTCCTATTTGGGCGAGTGAAACGAGTATCGCGAGAACGCCCCTCGTTCGCGCGTTCTCGCGAGGCTCGCTTCGCTTGCCCAAATAGGAGAGCTTGCTCGCAGGCTAGTCGTGTGAAGGACGTTGAGATTATGTTTGGAATATTTCGCTCTGAGGACTGCTTTGATCTGAATCCAAGTCTTAATCGTAACTTAAGTTTCTTGATAGCTCTATCTATGGGTTTCTCAAGTTCTTATCCTCATGTATACTTAAAGATAAATGAACTTCCCTCACTTTTAATAATCATGGCATTCTCAGCGTATTTTTTTGACGTTTTCAGCCCCACCACCCCTCCCTCCCATAGTAACAGATCACAGTCGTCAGCCTCCTCCCCCTCAACATCAAGAGGAAGACAAAAGAACACCGCCCCCGCTGGCGCCAATCAGAGAACGGTATTCACCGCAAGAGGAGACGCCACCTGCCATTAGCTTCAGAAAGGTATCGGCCTCTAGAAATACCATTATACAGTCTACGCTCCCTTTGCAACCACTAGTTAGGGCGTACTTCATGCCGCTTAAGGTGCCCCAAAGGTATTAATTAGCCTGTTGGTCACCTTTTTGAATGGCGCTTTTCAACGGGAAAGATTCGATTTCTTATGATTTTTGGCCCCCTTAATAAAGAATGGTGGAACGTTACAAAAATGTTATTGAGTTTCTGACCGTAGGTATGGAAACGAAAACGGAAACGTTGAAGATTTAAGTTACATTGACACGATGACTTTGTTTACATTGACACGACAAATTTAGGATGCATAAGTTGCTGGCAGCTACATGTAGCTAGGTTGCCAAACTGTATTTAGCTTGAAGTACACGTAATTTTTATTACAGAGGCACAATTTGATTTGAGAAAATGAAATAAGCATTTTAGTCATAAACATCCCTCCTTGTCGAGCAGTTATGCGCCATATGAAAACAGGTATTTAGACAATAGGTGCTATTTGTCTATTTAGTTACAACAGCTAAAATTGATATTCCTTCCACAGGAGGATCTTGCTGATGATCGGCCTCTCCCAGCATTAAACAACAAAAGGTAAATCTATTCCGCCTTGTTGAACCGCTTTTCACAGTCACACCAGGTCAAGCGTACCCCCCTAGATTGTATTAACGAATCGATTATTTGAAAAGTGAATCTGTTAGGCGTTGCCGCAACTAATATCAAATTCAAATCTGCATCTCAATGCGTAATGAGCAGTGAATTTTTTTATCATAACTTCTCAGTATCCAGTCAGATTAAAAAATCTTTGAATGGATAAAATTGCTTTCATGACATGGCATGATTTATACTGTGAATCACGTGACAAAACGTGTGGGACGGCGGTTGCGAGCTACCCGTGATCTTCCGGGACGTTTTGGCTCGTGATTTACAGTAAAAATCACGTGACAAAACGTTGAACTACATCACTTGTTAAAGATTCCGAGATGGAATCGGAAGCTTGTGTGTGCCAAAAGTTTTATCTGGAGTTTGAAACCTCGTTTATGTTATTTACAAACTTCCTATTGAAAGAAGTGAACTATTGAAAGAAACATTGATATAAGCTTGTCATAAATGCTTTGTGTTTTACTTTTATTCTGCTAGACCCACAGAAATCGAACAAGAAGGGGAAAGTCCCACGGAAAATGTTACAAACTCAGGTCCGACCAGGTTTATCCGTTCTCGCCTAACTAATCTTTATCTATAGTATTATGTTCCTTTTTGTCAGGCTTTTAGTCATTGGAAGGAATTTATAAAACTGTTTTTCTTTGATTAAAGGAATTGCGCAGGGAACAGACTTCCAAGACATGGAAGTATTTCGAGTTCTTGGATGTTGATGATGTTGTTGTTTCTCTTTGTCGCCAGCTTTTAGTTTGTTGTAGTCTCAATGCTTAATTGTCTTCTTTCTGCGATAATTTAAGTGCCTTGTCTTTGCAATCTTGGGGCGGAACAATCAACATTCAGAGCTGGCTGGAATTCGCAATACATGAAATTTCTTTGTTTCTGCATAGTCAAATCTTCGTGATCGCGTTCGAAAGTCCCTCACATTAAAATTGTTTTAAATGTTTAAACCCTGAAAGAAGTGGTGTAATGACACTGTTAGCTCACCAAAGATGCAAACTCCAATCGTAGATAGCTATGCATATACACCTGTAACAATAATTGCTCACGTGGAGGTTTTCTTTGTTGACAGATGGTCCCGAGCCTCTAAAAGAAAATGATCTTAGAACTGCGTCACTAATCATCGAAGTTTTTGGAGAAAACCTGGTAAGTACGTTAACCCCTTGGCTACGGATCCCTATTTTTTTTTACCGGTAGGCAAGTTTTCTACACTTACGGCTAACCAAAAAAGTTAACTTTGCGCGTTCATAATGGACGGTTATTTGATTGGTCTTTTAGGTACAGCATGCTTATTCCAAACAGTGGAAGTATCGCCAAGAGGCCATGGAAAATGTTGACAAGGAACTGACCGCTGACACACCAGAACTGACGTCAGACAAAGATCCCAAGACTGTTGTCAAGGCCACTGTCCTTCTTATTCAGAAGAGAATCAACGATCAAGTGTTTTCAGTAAGATTGAAGAACGTTATTCTTCCAAAGTAGATGAAAACTAACGAAGATATCGCTCTGCAAAGACGCGAAATTTTACAGACATTCGTCTCTTAGGAGGGCATTTGGTGCCTCCGATACAAACTTCTGTAACATTTTGCAACTTTTTTGAGCAGTATCTTCACTCTTTTCAGACATATCACCCTCAAACTTGAAAAGTGTACCAATGTAAATGCGTTCTTTCCAGCGGTGTGCATGGATTTATACCAACTGATTCTTGTTACTAAAAGGTTGTGAAAAACCGTGGTAGGGTCTATGATTGCGGGCGGTTAAGTTACTTTTCACTTTGCAACCTAACAAGGACCATTACCGTCGGTTGCATCTAAGCGTGTACACCTGAAGAAAAAACGTGTTCTAACTGGGTGCAAACATGACATCTTTTGCCGCCAAACAGCGGCTGTTGTCGACTTGATTTGTTTTCGTTCAACAAAATATTCTTTGCAAGAATTTTTAAACGTTAAGATCAATTTCTGGAGACAAGTGTGCTGTTTCTGAGCAAGAAATATGCCTGAAAGTTGAGAAAAGTGAAATATGAGTGGAACGCGCTGATCAAAAACAAATAAACAATTTACCTTTGGCGCGACAGTTTGCTTTAATGACTGTCAAACTTCAACTGTTTGGCAGCAAAACACGTGATGCCTGGCACGTCTGGCACCCTATAAGAACATGTCTTTTTGTCTCGTGTCCACGCTTAGATGCAACCGACGGTAGATTGAGCAGCAATCACGAGACTGATTACGAGTACGATTTTTCCAACCAAGTTCAAGTCGTTCTCTTACTCCATTACATTCTCGTTCGTCAATATTTTTTTTTTTTTGCGGGGGGGGGGGGGGGGGGGTTAAAAAAACAACAACAAACAGAACAGAACAGGAAAACAAGCAAACCAAGGTCACATCATTAATTGGAAGCCTAGTGAAAAGAACGTCAATGGAGCTTTTCATCTTGTGTCTCGCATGTTAAATCCTTTTTGCAATACGACAATTTGAATATTATGTTACGAAAATGGGGAACGGGAAAATAGCGAATGGGAACAAAACCTAAATTAAACCCTATCCCTGTCAGTAACTTCATCACACATTCTCTGTTTTGTTTCCATTTATTATTTTCCCGTTCCCGTTTCCCGTTCTCCGTCGCCGTTTTCCGTTTCCCGTTCGTCATTCCCCGTGCCCCGATCTCCTTTTTAGTAACATCCATTTGAATATAGTAAATGACGTATTTTATCTAATTCTTCGATACGTAACGCTTAAATGCCTTGTTCCTTAGGTATTTAATACCTGCCTTGTGGTATTACGTTCACTGATCAAGACCTACATTCCTCATCACAAGTAAGACTTTTTAAAACTCTCTTTGTCAGCCACGGTAAACTATTCATAGCTATGTTTTCCCCGGGGTTTTCAGTAACATTATTACTACAGGATTCATAGATGAAACAAGAGGACGTGAGCTCCGAAGCCAGAAACGTGTAGAGGAGAGACAACTTTTCGCTACACTCGCTTCCTCGAGGTGGTTGAAAGTGGAAACTCTGACGGTCATTTCCCCGAGTTCCCTAAGGCCTGTTTCTCAAAAGTCTCGGCAACGTTTCGGAAAACTGTTTTGTGTTTGCCGTGTTTACATTCAAGATCAAAGTTCCAATAATTTTGAAAATGATGCAATGAAACTATCAGTTAACGAAGCAAAATTGACTAAGAACTGTGCTACTATTCAACAAGTCTTGATTTTAAAATTTGCCTTCGGGCCCGAAACATTTCCGGGCCTTTCGAGAAACGGGGCCCCGGACCCGAAAGGCCTTACCATGAAGGACTATTAAGGCGTTAAAACAATCACAGAGATTTAAATGTAAAGGTAAGCAAACCAAGGCTCAATTCTTCAGAAAACAATATGCCCTAAGTTTCCCCCCGGTCTTAACTTGCAAGCGAAGCTACGTGCGACGCCATTGATATGAAAATGATTTTTTTATTCGCATGCAAATACAGTCAAACCCCCTGGCACAGTTGTTCGAACTCCGGTTAGTGCTAACCTCGGGTTAGCGACACCCTATGAACTTTTCATGGCCCACTCAGTGTCCGTACTAACGGGATTTTACTGTAAAACTCATTTGCACAAGATAGGTTTTGTACTTACCCTCGTTTTGAAAGTGAGAGTTTTTGGAACTCGGAAATGACCTATTAGTGTTCCATGAGACCACCGGACCGGTTTAAGGTCAAGTCACGTGAAATGCTGAGTTATGTGTCTCGAAATTTTATCAGGCTCAACAATATCGTAGCATCCCTATTACCATTTGCCGCGCTTGTTTCTTCTAATCGAAGGTTTCTAGAACGAGGTAGATTACCGCGCTTGTTTCATTGTTAATCAAGAGTTAAAGAGCGAGATATATTACACATTTATACTGCATGTTACACATTAATTCCGCTTGTTTCGTCTCATGATGTTTTAAAAAACTGATATTTATTAACACACACTCTTTATTTAACAAAAACTAACTTTGCTTCTCTGTGCACTTCACCTGATAAAATTAGGGCGACATGACTCCGCATTTTGGGCGACTTAACTCTGGTTACGGGCGACATATCTTCGAGCGAGCTGATTTTCGGGCGACTTGACCGGTTACCCACCGGACCAGCTCCCGCTCTCAGACGAAACCTGTGCTTGTATGATACGATGATTCGTTTTTTGGGGGCACAATAATAGGGCCAAAATACCTAATATTTGCTGTTCCTTATTGGTTTAATGGTCAAACCTATTGATAAACAATTGTTTTATCTTCTTTTAGGATCGTCAAATCAGAAATGTCACATGTCGTGGAAAAGGTCAGTTATACCTTGTGAACGCTTGTTATATTTTTAGAAAATGATTCATTATCAACTTGAAGTTGATGAGACAGAAAACGGTAGTCAATGTTAAGACGAAAATGTTGTTTTGAAAGTAATTGCCAAGTATGTAGCTATCTTTTGCCTTGGTTGCTGTGTTGGATGGGAGTGGTTGTAATGGTTGTTGTTTGGGTGATGAACATTCGTCGATATGGCCATGACATCTTCAGTTTCCCTCCCTCTACCCACCCCCCTCCTCCCGCTTAAAGTTAGTATGTGTAATCAAATGGTGATCAGTGAAATTAGGGAAATTATTAGGATTTGGACAAAACGCAAGTGAAATTCGCTAATTTACTAGTATACCGTGTGATTACTTATTAATATCATGTGTCAGAAATTACGCCCACAATCGTTGACACTATGATGTTTTTCGTATCAATCGAGAAGTCCATGCACTGAAAAGTTAAGAGGTTGAATTCATAATTTTCTGTATTTGTCGACTAAATATCCGTTAGAATCCTTTTTGATGTGCTCTTTTGTGTGTTTCGGTTTTCGAAACCGTCATTTAATGCCCTGACATCTTCATTCATAACATTTTAAAACCTTGACGCCATTTTGGCACTGAGACATACAGCACGTTACCATAGCAAATTCATAATTACACATGTGAAAGTATAAATTAACGCTGAAATTTAGCGCCAAAATTAAAGAGTAATTTGTCACCCATGATGTTAAAGATTTATCTTATCAAAAAGCATCATTTCCATGAATAATGCCGTCCATATTTTTCCTTTTCTTGTTGCCAGGTAACTCCACCGCTTTTAACCAAGTCTGGTGAAATGGTAAGTGAGTGTGTATGACTTGATCAATAAGAGAATATGAAAGTGCTTTTGAAGTTTACAGATTAAATATAACACATGTACAGCTTATTATTGTGTATGTGAGATTTGGAGTTTGCAAGGTTTACAGTTCACGGTTGTGTTTAGATGGTTGAGAAAATAAGACAACTAGAATCATGAAATTAACTTTGGCTTCCTAGCTGGTTGGTCGTAAAAACCGGTCTGACAATAATGTTTTTGTTTTCAGGCTGCCAGAAGTCGTGATGCTGCCACTGCTATGATCTTGGATCTAGCTGTACACAAAGACATCAAGGTTTGTAACTAGCACAGGAGCGTACAGGTTCGATAATTGTCTCCTTACTGTTGTCTTGTAGCCTGATGTAATTCTTTTTGCTTTTTATAGCCACTTGGTGTTATCCCAGACATTGTAACGCGGCCTTTTAAAGGAAAACAGCAAGTTACAGTGAGTTAAATTTTAATAGCACATAAATTAAAAGGAGCTTTTATGTTCAGTTTAGCTAAATTCAGCCGTAAGGAATTTGCTACCCAAGCAGGCGTAGGCAATTCCTGGCAGATGCCACCTGAGTTGATCCACAAAAAGTACAAAGTGGCGTATTTCAATCAATCAACAACTTTATTTAAGTGTCTAGTCTTCTAGCTTGCCGTCAGGCCTACTAATCGGGGACACTACTTAAATAACTTATTAATAAGAAATATATGTACATAATACTATAAGCCAATAAGATTTAACTATTCTAAAAACTACTTAAAAGATACACGATATTCAATATGCTTCGAAAATACACCTATGTAATAAATTAGAAAAAACTATATATACAATTTCATAATATATCAACTCTACCAGTTATGATATTTCCTGTTTAAGAATTATGAGTCACACAGGTGGCACCCTTTGCATGCGTTATCACTAACCAATTTGCTCAGATCTTTTCTCCTTATATTTGCTTTAAACCTGCTTAAGGAGGTCTCGTTTCTGTCCTTCATACTCAATTTTGACCATAAAAATGGCCCAAAAAATCTGAGGGAATGCTTTCCATATTTAACAGTTTTTACCCTTTGAACGTGAAAGTCCGAGTTCCTCAGGTTGTAATTCGAAAATGATGACGAGAAGAGTTCTAGTATGTTGTAAGGCAGTAATCTATTCCTTATTTTGAACATAAAGATAGCGATATTAACGCGAGACATTCAATGTGAAACGTTCATTTAGGATAGCGTGAGTCAGTTTTCTAATGTGGATGTATGAGTATCCTACGGTAGTTGAATTACATCAATGTTACAGCTGTTGCAAAACTCTATCATATGTTGTAAGGTACACTGACATAAATTATGCTTGGCCAGATACAAATAACCGCCAAAAAAAGAAGCCACGATTGAGAAGAAGCCCAAAAATCTGTGGAAACGTATTACCCTAATCGTGCAGTGGCAAGAAATCCAGGGTAAAAGGTTCAAGCGAAAACATAGAAGGCAAAACACCTCATTATATTTTTAGACTACTCTCCAAAAAGAACTAATTTCAAAAGAGTGCAAGACCAAATGCCGGAATACGCAGATTCAGTTCAGGTGATCCAGATATGGATATTCCGAAGTCGAAAGAATATGAAACCTCGGAAAAGACACTTAACAAAACAAAACGAAAACTACCACCACGACTTAGGTGACGTAAAATGGCACAAATCTCGCACCAAAACCATAGTCCGAAAACTATCCTACGAACCTTTCCTTGCTTCTTAGCCATGCCGTCAGAAAATTAATTCCTGACTAATTCGTTCTTATGTTTCTCAAACGTCAGAAATTACATTTCCCGTAATCTTACCATCCTAATTATAATTTGTTAGTTAGCTCTGGCTACTTATTTATATATTTTCTCGCTCACTTGTGTTGTTTGAAATTGCAGGCAAGAATGTACAAGAGTAGGATAGAGATAATTGAAAAACTTGTAGGAGTTCTTGAGTTAGACTCTGATAAAAATGGGTAAGTTGGAAATAGAAAAATGGATTGCTTTTGTCGCGTAATGTTTGAACCCTATTCCAACAGATACAAAATTTTTGTCCAACAAAACGACAACACTGCTGGGTCGTGTTTGTTCCTTACGAACAAGCCAAAAAGTTTAAACCTGATCCAACAGCATCCATCACTGTTCAAGGATATAATTGAGACCTTTAGATTCGAAGCCGAAGGTTTTTTTCGCATATTCGCATATTTTTAGAGATTAAAAAAAACAACAACAACAAAGCCGATTCTTTCTTTCGACTTAATTTCAATGTCTCATTGACGTGGATAACAGAGAAAAATAGACACCCCTGAAAACTCCATTTTACAGAGTGTTTTTTTCTTAGCAGAAGCGTTACTAGTAACACAGTTTTTTTTTATTGAAGGTGTTCAAAACCCTCTCCCGATCGCAAAGTGATAAAACTTCTAACATTTAATAACTTGCTTCCGTCACTACGACATTCTTGTTAAAACTCGTGGTAGATTGACGACAGCTACCACGTTTTCCCGCCAAAATGACGCTGGTTCACGCGCGAGCACTACTTAGTACTGAGAAAATCTCCTACTCGATCTTAGTTGTCCTCGTCTTGGAATCTAAAGCTATCTTATAAGATTTCAAGTTGCTAAGTGTCTGCAGTTACAAGGTAGAGTATTGAACAGCTAGGAAATTCTTCTGTTTCTGTTTTTTTTTTCTTTCCAATGAAAGGAGTTGAAGTGATACTCTATAACAGCTGGAGTCGGAAATCCCCGCCCCCCATCCTGGTGTCGACGCCATATGTGGGTTGAATTTGTTGTTGTTTCTCTCCCTTGCTCCGAGAGGTTTTATCCGGGTACTCCGGTTTGCCCTCTCCTTTAAATACAACACGTCCGAATTCCAATTCGATCTGGAACGCACGGACACGTTTAAACGAGTTCTTGAGAACTCCTATAAGTGCTCCGTAGGTAAACAAATCACAGTTGGAATTTTTTTAGTGAGCCCTGCTGATGTTGGATGCTGAACCGGAACAACATTAAGTTTTAGTTTTGTGCAAGCGCCTTATGCGTCATTTCTAACATTCTTTTATTTTTCGAGACAGTTAAATTTGCTTTCTTTTCTATGTATATGCTACGCGATTTCAGAGACCTTTTCATCCTGTTGAGCTCGAGTTCGAGTTTTTAAACACTTTCAGTGTGCTTTAGGTAGAAGCCTGTATTCCTAACGTAATTATTTCTTTTTGTTGCCAGGAGTCTTTCCACTGGAAAAATAATGAGGGTAAAATTATTTCATTGATTTCTAGGGTAGTTTAGCATGATAGTTTTCACTCAGTGGTAGAAACGTTTGCACTTCAAGATGGTTTATATAATAATGACTGTGTTTCCTTAAATGATCCTCCCTTCTCCCGACCAAAATAGCAAATAGGCGTCCCCGACCCTCTAATTAATGCCCCCTGCCGTCCTAACGTTCTTGAATAGAAAGGAATCGCGTTTTGATCTTCGATAATAGTGCCATCTCCTTCATTAGGGCAGTTCCTGTTATTCCCGCTATCTTGTGCCTGCAGAGCTCTTTTATGTGCATTAATAAATTTATGTAGCCTAACTGAAGTAATTCCTTGTAGAGGAGACTTAATACCCCAACACTTCTTTGAATAAGCGCCGTCTCTTTTGCCCAAGTTTTAAATAAGCGCTCGGGTGGTTAGGGAAGACTGTAAATGGTCTTCCTTATTTTCTCTCTTACCAGGTTGTTTTACCCGCGCTCGAACACACTAGCGGTGATGTGAGGGATCCTGCATGTCGGCTGATTCTTGAGCTGTACAGAAAGGTGAAGACAGTGTTGAATGTTTTATTACAGTTTTATACTCAAACTAACACAAATGGATGAAGAAACTATTAAAGCAACGGCTTACAAAATGAAAAAAAAAAAAACGAGGCGAATCGAAATTTCCACCGAGTCAAGCAACAGCTCGTTCAGACGAGTTGTGTAATGACCATTCTTTTAGTATTTACCTTAGCTAACTTCATTCTGGATTAGTTCTCGATGGGGGAAGTTCCAGTAAGAAAAATGTTACAAGTGAGAAGCTAGAGAAGCAAATAAATGCCCAGGAATTGCCGTATTCATGACAAGGTCAATACTTTTTTATCTACTAGTAAAAACCAAAAGTTACGTAGTGCGGGCGACAGCGGTCGAAGGTCAAACCGCTTTTGTTCCATCTCTGTGCTTCGCGTGGGTTTCATGTGACAGATGATCAAAACACGCGTGATCAGATTACGAGGGGCAGAAGGTCGAAACGCGCTTGTTCAAATTGCGTTCTGTGTATTCCATTCATTCTTAGTGGAAGTTCAAACGAATGTTGCTACATACATGCGGCGCATGCGTAATAACAACCTGAAGATTGAGATTACAGGCTCCTCTTGTCTCCCGCAACTAGCGTTTCAACTGAAAAATTTCCACAAATATAAACCACTGAACAATTTTAACGTTACTTAAACTGATGTGAACTGAGATGACTTTTTGTTACCAGTATTGTGGACATTCCACAGTCAGATGTAAGAATGCAAAGAAGATCATCTCAGTTAAACACACAACGTAATTATGCAGTTGCCAAAAGAAAGCCTGGAAAAAACTCAGGCTTGCCAGGATTCCAACCCTGACCTCTGCGATACTGGTGCAGCGCTCTAATCAATTGAGCTACAATCTTGGACAAAAATGTTGAGAAAAATGGATGTTACCATGTCTAGTTTGAAGGCAAAACTTTTGAAAGCACTGGCAACTACAAATACTCCCCCTTCGCTCCATCCCCCTCCCCCCTCCCCCCCCTTCCAAAAAAGATGAAAATGAAAAATTGAATATTTGAATTTCATATCTTGGAACCGCGGAGTAAAGAAATAAATGAAGATCATCGCAGTTAAAGTCGAAACTTATTCAGTTGTCTCCAATTTTTCTTTTCCTTCTGAAAAAAAAAAGAAAATTTACACGCCCATGAAAGTACGATTTCTATCACTTAAGATAAACGTGTAGATTTAGTCTGGATTCATTATTTCATATCTTCGTAACAACGCCAAAACAGGTACATCCAGAAAAATATATAGATACATTAATTTCTCTTATTATTCATTCAAAATATTTCCCCGCACAATTCACCATAACCAGTTAATGATGACCAAATTTGGAAGAATTTTGTGTTTAACGAGGAAATGACGTCAAGAAAGCAGCCGCTACAGGTTATTGCACCGTTAACGGAGAAGACCTGGGGATGAGGTTGAGTTGTTTTCGGTGTGAAAACTAAAATGGCGGACACTTAACTCGTTTCAAGAGTGAGAACTACAGCTGGGACTAGGCGAAATAATGGCTAAAAACAGCAAGAAGACAACTCGGAGGGCGACATCTGCTATTTGAAGAATATTTGCCGAGCTGGACAAACCTAAACGTACACAATCAAAGATGAACTTAACATCGATGCAGGTAAGCATGTTTTAGCTATGTTTTTAAACTAAAAATTATTTTGAATGAATAAGAAAGCAATTAATGAATTCGGCTTTCGTAGGATATGAAGAATTAAGCGGATTGAGGAGGGTGTTATTCAGCCTCGATAACAGCCTCCTCGATCCGCTTAATTCTTCATATCCAACGAAAGCCGAATTCATTACGTGTTAAATATATCCTAAGTCTTGCAACCCATTATGTATGTAAATACTTCTTGTCGTAGGTCAAAGATAAAGTTCGTGATTATCTGCCTCCTGATGAACCAGCCACCAGGAAAAACCCGCTGTATAGAAACCTGTTTGACGGGTTTGACAAGATCGATGGCAAGCCTACAGAAGCAGAGAGAAGGGTTTGTCTAAAAATGTTTTGTTTAAAAGTAAGGGATAAAGAGGATGTTTAAGGACTAACGCTATATTATGTAATGTTCATATATTTACAGGCTCAAGCTAAAGCTGCTACTGAGAATTCTGAGAAAGCAAAACAAGCCGAGGTATAGCCCAACTATCCAATATAAATTCTTCAGTTTCATCTCCGTACATTTCCGTAAAGAATAAGTCAAGAGAATATCAGAGCGTTAGTATGACTAGTATAACACTTTGCATTATCGGAAATAAAACAAGGACATTTCCTTAACAAGAGATATCCCACAATTTTAAGCGTTGAATATATTATTGCTTTACCTTGGATTTTGTGCATTTTTTATTAAAATCTCGAGAGTGTGATCAGCGACTCACCCTCCCCACCCCCCAGATATGATGAGCTATGGACCACCCTTCACGCACACCTGTGGACAGCAACCATTCTCGTCCTTCCAAATTTCATTGTGTATTTTTTGTGTATTTTACGAGGTTAGATTATCGGTAGCTATTTTACTTCTGTTAAATCCAATGATTTTACTCCTAGAAACAAACCCCAGAAAATTCGATTGTTCTCTTTTCCTCCTTAGATCGCAGCGTTACAGGCCCAATTGCAGGCGCTAAGAGACATGGCTGGGGTATGTATAGCCGTGTATGATTGTTTTATTAACCTTCAATAAAATAGAAGCTTTTTGATCCTTTTAGTGACTGGTTTAAACGAAGTCAGTGATTTTTCCATTAATTTGTTGTTCCTTAACCTTTGACCGTTAACCCTTAAGCGTTGTATTGGAATATTTTCTAAAATAAGATACTTTGTTAAGCACTAAGTCCTTATTCAGTTATATTACTCACTGATTTATGCCTTCTTGGCTTATAGCTTAATTAACTGGGAAAGGCCACTTATTATCTTTTAGAAGAAAGCAGTAAGGATAATTATCTTCTCTGATTATAAATCCCATTGTTGTCCACTCTTGCATGAGCAAAGGCTACTTTAATTATGTGATTTAATATATCTAGACAATGCTTTTTTATGTACGACTTACTCAAACAGTTTCCTTAGTAAATATACTTTTAAACCATTAAAAAAGTACAGCAATATGAAACCAGACCGGCGTCTAACAAGTCTTATTATTATTCGATGTAAATTTTTCTTCCTTTTCATTAGCCGAAAGCCCACCACGTGACCTGCAAATAACTGCCTACAAATAATGGTCTGCTCATGCGCAATGTCGTCCAACTGTGTTTGGCTGCAAATAATATTCTGCTCATGCGTAAACGAAACCACGCTTTTCTCCTTCTTGGGATCGTTTTTGCGTGTAAAAAGGTAGATCGCATCGCTTCCCGAAGATGGTCGTTAAAAAACAAACTTGGCGATCTCAAAATATCGCGATTTGCCAGTGTCTCGCACATCAATAATTTGCCTCAGCCTTCGGCTTCGGCAAATAATTGATCTGCTCGCCACTGACAATTCACGATGTTTTACTCAACCTCGTCCAATAATTGTTAATTATTTCCTTATAGCTAGGACCATTGTTCATTCTTACCTGACGCACAAGTGGTCTTGATCTTTGTCGGACGTTAATACCCAACCACTTTAGGGATTATATGCGGTTATATAATGTTTGTTCTCTCTGGCAACAATCATTTTAAGCCTGTTTTTCACTAGTTTCGGAGTCGTAATCAAAGTCGAATGAGTGGTCATGAATTAGTGAATGTCGTAATCGTAAGCGGAGTTATTTCTGAAGAATAAACCAACCAATACCAGTGCTTTTTCCCGGTTCCTGATTATTTATGGAAGCGAAAAGCTGTTTATAGCTAAATTTTGCTCTTGACGCTAATCGTCAAGTACCACATTGTCTGAAAAAGAAAAAATATGCACGC
>NC_133201.1:9844607-9872107 GCF_958299795.1 Porites lutea
TCTGCGCAGGGGACTAACAATCCTTCGAACAGCCCTGATTTCGTTATTTGATCCTGAACACAGCTGCGCCAATTTTTTTTGCGAACAAGTCAGTTGATTCCCCAGACACTGACTAAAACTGAATGTCTGTTATCAGATTATATATTTTATATTATTTGTCTGTGTTTTTTGTAGCATCCAAGGGTCCCCGCTGTGTCTTGTGTAACAAAGTTCTTGGTAATGGAGATGAGGTATGTGGTCCTTGTTTATTAGGAAAAAAATAGTTAAGCAACGAGGACGGAAACGGCAACAAGAACGGCAAAAAAGCAATAGGTTTTGATTGGCAAAACAACAACTTTGCACGTGCATCACGCCTTTTTTGTATATTTCTTTGCCGTCTCTGCATGACTTCAACGTGAACTTCCTAATTTCCCGTTTTATGGAGGACGTGAACATTACACAACGATTTTCTTTCTTTTTTTTTGTGAACTTAGATACAGTCCTTTAGAATTCAACTCCTGAAAAAAATCGCCAGCATTTGACAAATTAAAAGTGTTGGAATATAAGCGATGAAGTCGTTGTTGCTTACGCTCCCTAATATCTGTCGTCTGTTACGTTCCTCCTGGAAATTTTTCATTCAATATTTGACATACTTGTATTGCAGACCGTTGCACGGAATTATCCTAAAACGTTACGCGCACACACAAGAGTCATTTTAGTTTTCTCACTTATAAAATATTACACCCTACGTTCTGCGATGTTTTCTTGCTATCAGCGTCGTCGTTTCCATGCTTTTCCTCTTTTCTTCTGAAACTATGTTTTATCACATTAGGTGTGGAGTAAACATTTAAAGGAAGAGTGTGCTCCAAATAAGGCGAGACTTCAACAGCAGTCAGGTAAAATTCTACAGTTGCCCTTTCTTGAGCTCCTTATGGGTTTCTGTCATAAATTTTGCGAGGCCTTGCTTAACTAATCAACTTGTAATGGAGTGAACTGAGCATATCCTATTGACTAAGGTAATTAAAGGTAGAAAGGAAACAGTTAAAGATATTATACTCTGGCGAGAGCCATGCACTGGTATTTTCGACCTAGCGATGCTGAGTATCATCCCATCGCTTGTGGAGTGCTGTGTGTATTCATAAAGATTTTCGACTAAGGTTTGGGTATGTCGTGCAAAATTGAACCCTATCCTGTGTAGTAGTATCTAATCCTCACACGTTCTTGGTTTACTTTCAGCCGCCAGCAAAGCTCCAAGCCAAGCGAGTCTTCGCAGTACCCGTGGCAGAGGAGGCAAGACCACGCCCCTTGGAAGGGGTGCAGGAAAAGGGAGAGGTCGGAGGGGCGGAGCAATGCCGAGGTGATGACACGCTTCCCACAGAATGGCTTCAGTGTTTGTTTTACAGCCAAAGAACCTGCTGGAAAATTTTAATATTTCACCTATCCTTGAGAGGCTTAGACTTCAAGTCGATTCAAACAGATTTAAGTATGTCGCCATACCTAAGGACAACGTAACCTTAAGGTGTGACCTCGTTTAAATGAAAGACGTTGGGGCTACTACGCTTTTTTGTAATTTATAAAAAAAACAATAGCAGCAACAGGTGTGTCCTAAAATCTTACTCATTTAAACGAAACGAGTGATTTTGTAGTTTCTGGAAGGTTAATATACAAAAAATAAAATAAAATCTACATCGGACTGTGTGTGAGGTGTCCAAGTTTATATCTAAAAGACAAGTCTCTGAATCGAAATGTACATTTATTTTTGTACCCTCAAATCAAGAAGTTTATTGAGTATCAAGTTATTTGCCGTAAGGTATAAATCACTTATAGTTTTCAACATTTTGTTTATCTGCACTTTGTAACAGCCCCCCTTTCCTCAAGAAAGCATACACGGATGTATTAGTCTGGTCTCGGCGCTTCCAGACCCGCTTCCAGTTTGAAGTAGCCTGCGAAGACAGCTGTATTCACAGGCTACTTTCAAAGGGGTAGTAGAAGGTGCGTGTTATATATTTTAGGGATTTCAGTGTGGTGCCATTTTAGCGGTAGGTTTTGTATTGTTCACAGTTGTTGTGCCTTTGTATATTGCGGTGTAGATAACGTCGATCAATTTGAAACTTTTATAGGTTAACATAGGGAAACCACAAGTTACGTTTCCGTTACCTAGGTTACTAACTGTAACTATGGGGATTTTCCACCCTGGATCCTTAATACTTTTATGAATTGAATTCTAGACAACAGTAGTGACCGTCTTTCGTGCGGTTCAGTTAAGAAACAAATTAAAGGGGCTCTGCAACGGTTGAGAGTTTTAGATTCTAAGACGAGGACGACTACGAGAACGAGGTTTTCGCAAACCAACGTCACTTTGGCTGGAAAATGTGATAGCTATCGTCATTCTACTACGAGTTTTAGCGATCATGTATGGCGAAAACAAGTTACAAATGTTAGGAATTTTCTCATTTAGCGAACGGAAGAGGGCATTACCTCCTTCAACGGAAATAAGCGTACTAGCTTATGTGGGAAAAAAGTACAATGCTTTCTGGGTGTCTATTTTTAGGGAATAGGCGACATTTGTTTTATCAGCCAATGAATGAAAAGATCAAAACATGGCCTCTTCATTTTCCCGCCAAGGAAAACCCTAATATGAGGAAGACATTGTTCGATTGGCCAATCGTGTTGCGGTATGACGCCAAAGCGAAGTATCGATTGATTTCTAGAAAGTTCTCGGGCACGAAGGCTTTTCACCCGAGCGTTCGCTTAACCAACCAAAAGCCACGCGCGTTTGTATCCGTTCGATAAACCAATCAAATCGCCCTATTTCCGTTCGTTTGTTGTTTCTGTTTTGTTCGCGCGTTTTCATTTCAAGGTCATACGAAAATCGCTCTATCAAAGAGGTAAAAAACAACAAAACAAGTAGAAAACGCATCGCCCACTTATTTCTGCCTAAGAAGTTGCATGAAAAATAAAGTGGTTTTTATCCATGGTTAAATGTCAAAATAGGCTTGAACTGTTGGAAAAAACGTTCTAGAAAACTTAGGATCCTTTGGAAGTATTTTGTGTCACTGAGTAAAACCCGGAAGTGATAGTAAAAATAAAAATTGTTTCATACAATGTCGTCTGTGTTGTCTCCTTTCACGCCGGTTTTCTCGCGTGCTCCCATACTGACTGGTCATAGGCCGCTTTACGGTCGCCCTGTCTGTCCAAACTTGCAAGGTTGGCACTTTACACCTTCAACACCCTTCCAGTAGAGCCTTTCTTTCGCTTGTCGATGTTGGCATACTCGAGAAAGATTTTTCATTAATCGAGTAAGATCTTTATTGAGTTTGTGCTGCTTTTTGCTGGGATAAATAGGCCCGGTTCAGACGCCGCTCCACTCATGTGCCGAACCTAACTGATGAATTAAGTACGGCAAAAGAGCGGTGTCTGAATCAGTTTGGTAAGGCAGTTTTAGTTTGGTGCGGCAAAAGCGTTAAGTTCGACAGAATCTGTCAAACTTAACTTAGGTTCGACACGGTGCGCCATCTGAATCAAATGTCGCGCCAGTGTCGCTCCAAAGTACAACTTATTAGTCTCGCTTGCGTAAGCAGCGAGACTCATAATCTGCAAGCCGTTTTTCCTCGTATTTAGGACACAAAAGGGCGTTAGGGTCTCAGGCGTTTCTAGCGGGGACCGTGGAAACGGGGAATAAGAATTGTTGCGTGACCGAAACCGCCCATATTTTGCGAAGAAAGCTTAGGAAAGATTAATAAATGCGATTTAGAGCTTTTCCAGAACGGGTCGGCCCACGAATTCTATCGCTTGACAGAGATGATAACTTTGGAAGAAGTGAACTCTTCTGTGGTCGAAAAAAAAAACATTAATCGGCAAAGGCTAACCGTTCGGGTGTTGGACGCGCACCCGCACCCGCACCCATTTGATAAGTCTGCCCTATTCTCGTCTGCTGGCCATAACAAATGGAAGATCCTACCTCGTAAGACCGGTATCACTCTAGCTGGTTAATAAATGTTGTTGATGGGCGCCCCCTTGAGCGTCTGCCGTTTTTTATTGCCCAAAGAAGTAGCAGGGAAAGAACAGTTTCATTCTTGATTCTCCAAAAGAGGCCACTAAACTGCATACGTCGCATCTGGAAACTTGTTGAAACTGGAGGGAGGTCCCCATTCTTTCCTGGATATATGATCTCTCTGGCTCACGCCGCCGCTTGTAACGGGGAATCCAAAACAGAATTGGATTCCGGATTTCAAACTGTGGATTCTGGATTCCAAGTCCTGGATTCCTTGCCAGTGGAACGTCAGCGGGATTCCAGAATCTTCTGAGCTGAATCCCGGATTTTAAACCTCAGGATTCCGGATTCCACAACAAAGAAATTTCTCAGATTCCAGATTCCAAAAGCAAAAGTTTCACAGGGTTAAAAAGTAGTTCAATTTACAGTTTGTGGGGTCAGGTAATTTACAAGTCCTTCTTGTTGAAGGTGTCATCACTCACTGTCACCTAGATGGTCATTGCATTTTAGGGTGTTGAAAAGATTTTTGCAAAGTATGTCATGTTTCCTAAAATGTTTCACTGTTTATCTTCTTAGCTTAGTAAACAAACTACCGGTACAGCCCGACATTTCACGGGCTTTGGTCGTCAATGCCGGCACCTGCGCTTTCGAAGAATCCACCTTCAATTATTATTCAACCCGTCACTTTCACGAACTATGAAATCCCTAATTGTCTGGTCATTTCATAAGTGATATTTCACCCCTGATATATTTTTCTGGTAATAAAAACAGGTGCCCTTTTGTTAATGAACGTCAATAAAAACGTACCATTTACAAAAATGGGGGCATAATCACCTGTTAGCCCTCCTAATCTTTTCTAGTGAATAATGCCGTATTTAACTTAATTTCCTGCAATTTGATTTGCACACCTTAGTGATTTGACGTTATATTGTATTTTAAAGCTACTCAATATGTCTAATACGACTGTTTTTTGTTTTTCGTTTTGTTTTTTTCTTCTATCTGGAGTTATGCTTCTAATTGTCTGGTCATTTCATAAGTGATATTTCACCCCTGATATATTTTTCTGGTTATAAAAACAGGTGCTCTTTTGTTAATGAACGTCAATAAAAACGTACCACTTTGCCTGCATTGACAATGACAGAGATGAACAGAGTCATTTGAAAATCTTCGAATTCACCGACTTCAAAGTAATATCGTGAAGTATTTAAAAAGGGTAAGTTTTAACTGCGCGGGAGTATTATACAAGATTTCGAAACGTTTTTCTCTAGCATGAACTAAAAGGGGTGTCAGTGATGAAATTTTTAGTAATAGTTATTTTAAAGTTGTTTATACCACTTCCAAGTTTTGTCAATCAAAGTAATCAACTTGAACTTAAGCTCATGATTCTTTAAGCTTTTAGTGTAGTCTGGGTAGTTAATCAACAGAATCTAACATGTTATACGTTTCTACGGAACAATTTCTACCTATCGGTTTACTACGTGGCAAATGTTATTGTAAAAATAAGAAACCATAAAATGTAATTTTAAAGTTGGAAACTCGAACTTGACTTTGTTAGATCGAGACAACTTTGGTTACAACCGGAGTTTTGATTAGAGGAAATTGCTTCCATTTGTCATATGCATTAGTAAAAGGCACATGCACCTATGAACAGATTAAGGTTAAAAGAGAAGAGAAGTGTGACGTCACGTTACCATGGTAGCAAAATTTAAGGGGCTAAAGTAACGACAACGGTAACAACGAAAATAACAAAAAGGAAAACAACGACTTTTTGCACGTGCATCACGCTTTTTTTTTCACATTTCTTAGCCGTCACTTCACCGCTACGACGTGCCGTGAAACTTCCTAATTTTACGCGCCCGCTTTATGGAGTAGGTGAAAACAACGCAGATATTTTCTTTTTCTTTTTCTAAACTTAGATACGGCTCTTTCGGATTCAACCCCTGGAAATTTCGCGAACATTTGACAAATTAAATGAAATTGAATAAGATTGATAAAACATAAAACAGTGCGAATTCACTTTTTAAGAGACAGTTTTTCGGTTTGTTGTCATTCAGAAATTTTGCTACCATGCCGCAACATGACGTTGTCTCATAGGTGAGCTTAAATCGCCCTTGAGTAAGGTCAGCTGGCGGGCATTGAAGTAACTTCTTTACCATTTACTATTTGCAGAAAAAACGCAGCTTCGGCCGGGGCCTGTTTAAAACATGCACCATACTCGATACTAGAAAAAGTAGCAAAACCCATTGCCCCTACGTATCGACGTTCTAAATTAAGGTTGATAGGCCTGCCCAGACTACAATGCGGGTTGTCTGCCCTTTATGTTTTTGAAACTGGTATATCAATTAGACGATCTTAAAAGACGGCTGAGAAACCTTCCATTTTTGTTTATATGTGGATACACGGTTTTGCTCTAATAGAGTAGAGTCCCACAATTAACTTAACTAACCTCGTACCAACGCAGATAGTGCCACGTCTTATTTGCGTGTTCCTCACCATACTTTCGGCAGTTCGGCCTCACTCTTCTTTCATTCCACGGTTAGGGCATAACTGATTCTTTATACCTCACCCCTAAGGACCAACAGGAGCAGTATTGATTAAACAGTCAAAAATGATTATGATATATTTTTCCAATGTTGTTGTCTTCAGGAATCGGCAATGTTAACGCACTCGGCATTAGTTATTTTTGGCCTGCTGCCACTTTGTCTTGCATTCACTAATACTGGTAAGGTGAAAGTTTATGTAGTTATCATTTATTATTATAAGTATTAATCTTGTTATCATCATCATTATTATTATTATTATTATTAAAGTTCTATTATAGTTGTAAGGGCCAAAGTTCCTGCCTAAAAGAATAATAGGGAGGAAAAGACGAAAAAGTTAATGCAGAAATGAAGGAAGGGAAAAGAGACGAAAAAAAGAAAAAGTGAGAAAATGAGTGCCGGAATCAATTTTACTTCAGGTTACTCCAGACAGCATCACAGTGCATGGTCAAAGACAAGCTGAATATGTAGTAGTAGTAGTAGTAGTAGTAGTAGTAGTAGTAGTAGTAGTAGTAGTAGTAGTAGTAGTAGTAGTAGTAGTAGTAGTAGTAGTAGTAGTAGTAGTAGTAGTAGTAGTAGTGGTAGTGGTAGTGGTAGTGGTAGTGGTAGTGGTAGTGGTAGTGGTAGTGGTAGTGGTAGTGGTAGTGGTAGTGGTAGTGGTAGTGGTAGTGGTAGTGGTAGTGGTAGTGGTAGTGGTAGTGGTAGTGGTAGTGGTAGTGGTAGTGGTAGTGGTAGTGGTAGTGGTAGTGGTAGTGGTAGTGGTAGTGGTAGTGGTAGTGGTAGTGGTAGTGGTAGTGGTAGTGGTAGTGGTAGTGGTAGTGGTAGTGGTAGTGGTAGTGGTAGTGGTAGTGGTAGTGGTAGTGGTAGTGGTAGTGGTAGTGGTAGTGGTAGTGGTAGTGGTAGTGGTAGTGGTAGTGGTAGTGGTAGTGGTAGTGGTAGTGGTAGTGGTAGTGGTAGTGGTAGTGGTAGTGGTAGTGGTAGTGGTAGTGGTAGTGGTAGTGGTAGTGGTAGTGGTAGTGGTAGTGGTAGTGGTAGTGGTAGTGGTAGTGGTAGTGGTAGTGGTAGTGGTAGTGGTAGTGGTAGTGGTAGTAGTAGTAATAAATAAATTGCTTTATTTGCATGACCGCATCATTTTACAGTATTGCAAAAGCATGCATATGACAATCAAAATATAAAACAAACAGCACTAATAATAATCTAGAAAAATTCAGTTACATTACTAACAATGAATCACGTATTTTCATACAGGAGGAAACAAACTTCGTAACTAACTTATTTACCTGATGTTCCTTCGAATTCATTATCAGTTTTATGCTTTCTGGAGATGATTTCTTTTCAAAGTCAGGTATTATTCGATTGATTTGATTAATAAATGCCTGTCTCTGTACTGAGTATTTGTTACATTGAAAGAGGAAATGAATCTCATCTTGACTTGAGTTACATAAGGGACATAATCTATTTTCTCTTGGCAAATGATCGATTTGGTATCGACCATGTTCAATCATAAGTTTGTGATTACTTATTTTAAATTTAACAAAAGTCTGTCGTTCGTCGTAATGTCTTAGCTGGTAGAGATAATCTGATGTAGAATATTCATCTTTAAAAGTTTTATAAAATTCTAGTTTTTTTGAATTTTCGAGGCTGTGCCGCCAAAAAGATAGATATTTCTCTCTCATTTCTGTGGTATATCGTCTAATTTTATAATTATCTAGAGATTCAGCATCTAAACTGGTTAGATTGTATTGTTCAAGCATGTTTATGAAATTGGAAAAATATCCGGAATTATTCATAAAATGTAGATTCTTTGACATAAGGAAAGACTGTTTGACTATAGAGTCATTATCTTTGTTGTCGAGGTAAACAAAATATTTCAGAATTTTCTGATTTATCGGGATAAGCAGCGGCAATCTATCAAGTTCAGCTCTGCAAGCCATGTTAAAGGCCTTATTGTTAACCTCTAAGTAACGTTTACAGAGTTTGAGGTGGATTTTTTCTATTGGGGAGCTATCCCATTTTTTAAAATCTTGCTTGGTGTACATTCCCCATACCTCGCTCTTGTAACTCAAGATTGGGAATACCATGGTGTCAAAAATTTGGGATGCGGTATTAGGATTAAGTTTGTTAAGAATTGTCCGCTTCCGAATACTAGAAAACGCGTAAAGGGCCTTTTCTTTTAAGTGTTCGAGTGCAAGTGTAATTTTTCCCGTTGGAGTTAAACGTGTACCTAAATAAGTGTATTCTTGGACAATTTCAATTGACTCACTGCCTATGTTGAATTTGATGTCAATAGATTTTTTTGGGCGTTTCTGAAATATCATAATTTTTGTTTTCTTTGGATTAATTTTTAGCTTCCATTTGTCACAATACAAGGAAAGCGCATTTAAACAGTTCTGTAATCCAGTTTTCGATCTTGATAGAAGAACTAAATCATCTGCGTACAAAAGGGAATTTATTTTTTTCCCATTTGGAAGAACAAATGGGTCAGATAAAGTGTTTTCGAATAAATGTGGTAGATTGTTTAAATAGAGGTTAATAAAAGAGGGCTTAAAATACAGCTTTGACGTACACCTCTGGAATATGAAAAAGGCTGTGTTTTGTTTTCACCGATTTTGATGGAACATGTCGTGTTGCAATAAAGGTTTTTCATGAGGTTGTACAAGTTTCCTCCTATATATTCGTTTTGAGCAGCTTATAAAACAATCCTTCGTGCCAAACAGAGTCAAACGCTTTACGGAAATCTACGAAACAAACGTAGACATTTTTCTTGTGATAATGCACATATTTATCTATTTAGGGTCCTTAGAGTGAAAACATGGTCTGCAGTGCGGTTTTCAGGCAAAAAGCCAATTTGGGAATTATGTAATATCTTATTTTCCTCAAACTACAAGTGAAGTCTTCGATTTAAAATAGAACAGAACAGTTTTCCAAGACAACTAGAAACACATACGCCTCTGTAATTTGTTGGATCACTCTTGTCACCAGATTTGAAAATTGGGGTTATGAGGCCTTGACACCAAACATCTGGCATTTTTCCGGATTGTAAAATGAGGTTAAAAAGTTTGACATAGACAGGCATTAGTGGTTCGAGGCTTGCTTTGATAATTTCATTTCGTATTTTGTCAACAAATGGTGATTTCTTATTTTTCAATTTCTTCGCCGCTTGACGTATTTCCCTCTCAGTTATCTCATAATCGAAATGGCTAAACTGTTCCTTTTCGTGTTCTAAAGAATTTAGTTCCCTATGGATTTCATGTTCATGCGTAGAATTCGTCGGGTCAATAGAATGCAGAGATTTGAAATGGTGCAGCCATGATTATTCCGAGATTGGGGCAGGAACATTTTCGTTGAAAGTATCGCTCATCGAATTTAAACAATTCCAAAATGACGCCTTGTCAGGATTTAAAGCTAGTAGTAGTAGTTGTAGTAGCAGTAGCAGTAGCAGTAGCAGTAGCAGTAGCAGTAGCAGCAGTAGTAGTAGTAGTAGTAGTAGCAGTAGCAGTAGCAGTAGCAGTGGCAGTGGCAGTGGCAGTGGCAGTGGCAGTGGCAGTGGCAGTGGCAGTGGCAGTGGCAGTGGCAGTGGCAGTGGCAGTGGCAGTGGCAGTGGCAGTGGCAGTGGCAGTGGCAGTGGCAGTGGCAGTGGCAGTGGCAGTGGCAGTGGCAGTGGCAGTGGCAGTGGCAGTGGTAGTGGTAGTGGTAGTGGTAGTGGTAGTGGTAGTGGTAGTGGTAGTGGTAGTGGTAGTAGTAGTAGTAGTAGTAGTAGTAGTACTAGTAGTTTCTTTAATTGTATTTTTTACTTGCAGAGGTTTACAACGTCACTCTAGCAGTATACTCAGGTGCTCCAGATCCAGTTTGGACTGTGACATTGCCTAAAGGTCAAATCATTGATGCGAATACAAATGATCCTAATGACCTTCCACAAAGGCTTGGCTACAAAGGGCTTATTGTACAAAGCGGAAAAAAAGCGCGTCTCATTGTTGGACCCAAAACGACAAAACTACAACTACAACTGCTTGACACTATCCCAGGAAATCTGCTTTCGACTCCCTACTTGAAGCATATAAGATCCGAGATCAATTCTGGCGCGGTCAAAGCGAGTACAAGCTCACAACGATCTGCACGTAACGCTCCCCCCTATGAGCCTAATCGTTGGCGAGGAATTCGAAGAATTTGTAACAACTGTTATAACTATGCGAATAACAAAGCGCTTAATAACTTTGCTCAACCGGGTTTTAATCGTCCAGGCGATATTCCCCCGAACCCGACGCATCTAACACAATTTGCCCGCCGAATTCTAGCAGCGGCAGAAAGAGATGGCTTAACACGTCTGGCACTTAACGGTCCGGTTCCCGTAGACCCAGGCCCTGGCGATAATAGACACGTGGTGGCACTCTTTGCTCTGGCAGGTTTGCATCTACGTTTATATCGGTATATCGGGCTTAAACTTTCAGAGATAAGTGAAATTGTTATGCTCTTTTAGTATTCAGGGTTTTATTTTATTAGCTTCTTTAGATAATGATGAGCATATGGTAATGAGGCAGAAAATGTAAACAAAGATTCGCCTATAGTGTCTTGGATTACGTTACATGAGGCGAAAAGATATCCTAAGCCTTAAAACTAAAAAGTCAGCATTAAACCGAATGCTTTTGACTATATTACTTCTAAATCCAATAAATGCCTCGGTCTTCTGTTGTATAAGCACGATGCCCAGTTGGTAAGTCAAACAGTTCATCCTACAAAAAATACAAAACGAAACTTTGCTTTAAAAAAGCAAAAACGAAACAAAAGCAAAACAAAGAAGGTAACAACAACAACAACAACAACAACAAGAAAAACAATGCACAATAAAAATAAAGCTTAATAAAAATGTCTTTTTTTTAACGTCGACTATTGAGAGCCAATAAATATATTGGTACTATATGGGTACTATATAGGAGATGATATCCTCTCTTGCAAATCCATATCTCCACCGTAGTTGAAGGAGAAATGGTTGTTTCATTCCCACGCCGTTTAGGATTACTCCATTAATAGATATTCTTTGAAGTTAAAAGTCAGTTAAAAGATACCCCTAGTTTGTATATAAAATAATTTGTTTATCTTTGACCTTCAGGTGGTGGGGACTTCCACTGGTACCGTTTGGATGCCAACGGAAGGTGGTCTCACAAAGTTGGTGAGGCAGCTGTTTGTGATTTTGACAATTCACACAATCCCATCACTGACCCTAGGAATGCGACTCGAGGTCCATTGGGTTATCAGTTTGTTGCTTTCATGTATAGTAATCCTGCCGTCACTATTGCTGGTCCACCTAACATTTGTTGCAGGAAATTATTTTTAAACGCCATGTCCTGTGTACAAGGTCAAGTCAATTGAATTTATAGCCGGTAAATGAATAATAAATAGGTCATCTCCGAGTTACAAAAACTTTCAAATTGTCTTACAAACTTGAATTGTAGACCTTTGATTTTTTTTAGAGATATAGAAACATGTCATATCCTTCTCATTGTCTTTAAGAGTCATAGTTGAGAGACCTCTTAAGATGTTAGCACTTTTATACCCGCTTGCGCTGTAAGTTACCTTAAATAAATCGCCTGTAAAAGTTGTCCTTCATTTTATGCACCTGCTATATGCAAGCTTACCAGCAACGCAACCTCTCTGAGACCACTACCAGGAATAACATGCATTTGAACATATACATACATATAACACTGATATATTACAACCAAATAGATGACACTAAGAGTACACAAGAAATTTATATATTCACCCCGAATCATGCAGAAATCGCTTAATAAGACCATAAGTCAACTCAAGAAAGTGGAAAGTTATGGAAGATGAAAAAGTACATATACAAAACTTGTCCAGGTATCAAGTCTGTGTGGTACCCCAAATTCCAGTTATTCGAGAAAATGTTTTGAACAAAAACATAGACCGTAAGTGCCATATTGGTACACCTCGATTCCCTATCCTTGGGTTTTGACTGGTACCGGGCAGGGGCGTATTTAGGGGGAGGGTGCGGGGGTTCATACCCCTCCTCCTCCCCCCCCGCTCACCCTGGAGATGACCTGCGGCTTTCCAATACAACTGGTATTCTGCAAAATATAGAGATTTGTATAATATGTATTCTCAGCAGTTCACATTATGTTCTTGCCTAAAAGCCCTCGTCTTCGTATTCGCTTTTATAATTTGTTTCCGTCACCAATCAGCTACGCATATCTTAGTGGAGTACCCCCCCCTAAGAAAAATCCTGGATTCCCCCCCCCCCCCTACCGGGTCTAAGTTATCACGGTCAGAGATACGAGGTCTGGTTTACTTTCAGCAGTGAAAATTCCTGCCCATTCGCCACTTTAGAAACTTGAAAGAAACTGGGCCAAGTTAACTTTCGCAAAGACTTGTGGGATCGATACTGACCCATTTTTCCATTTTTCCTGTCCTCAGTAACAGTCCCAGAAGTCTTTGCGAAAGTTAACTCGACCCAGTCTCCTTCTTGTATCTAAAGTGGCAAATGTTAATAGGCCACTTCCGAGTTCCAAATACCCTCACTTTCAAAACGAGGCTAAGTGCACAATCTTTCTTGTGCAAATGAGTCTTATTTGATTGACAATGAAAAATCATTTCCATATCAAAGGCCGAGCACTTAACCTCGTTTAGATGCAGAGGCCCGGGGGAACTCTGAATGGCCTATTTTTATTATATTTATCCGGTTTAATGAAAGATTTTTTACATATAATTTTTATGCACTTTTGCTGGAGTTTTTCTTATTCTGTCAAGTAGTCATAACAAAGACGTCATTTTCACATTTGAATTATATTTTTTTCTATTTCAAACACATACACGCATCTTTAAACTAGGTGTGTCTATTTTTAGTTACCATTTCAGACCACTCTATACTAATCACGTGTGCGTAAATGCATGATTTTTAACAGAACAGACGTGACATGATTCCCATGACTTGAATTGGGGTAAATCAAGAGAGAATGAATTAAAATAGAATGACCTACCTAGAAACGAGGGCTCCATGTCTTTCAAGAAGGGACTTTGTAGTCTCCGCTTTCTCGCACTTTCTCGCTTTCATTTGTTTCAGACCGTCTCTTACTTAAGGGCACTTAAGATGGATACTTAGGAAAACAACACCGTCAGTACACTAGCTTTCGTGCATTTTATAGGACAGTTTTTTCTAAGATTCATTTAGGAGTCATTAATACGACAGGCTCCTCCAATCAAGATGGTTTTATTCGAATTTTTTACAGTTTTTATAGCTCTGTACGTAAACACATAAAATTGAGGTGGTTGTTACACATAAGAAGGCCTAACTCTGATTACAGAAAGAGATTCATTCAAGTCAGCTAAACTGTCATTAATTCCCTCGTCAATTGTCCCGAACAATGTTTCCTTTGACCATTGTTTCCTAAGAAACCGTGACGGTCTTCTTCCTTTGAGTCCAATATTTTCTCTTTGGTATCTGGAATCTGCAAGAAATGAAAACTGTGTTGTACGACATGAACAACATACCATATACTCCCCCATCTCCTCCGAGCGGAGGAGGAGGCGGGGTGGGGTGGGGGAAGGATTGTTTAGCCGTGTGTGACGGCGACGGGTGGAGTTCAGTAGAGAGAGGCTAAGTATAAAAGGCTTTTAATTGGCTAAGTTAAATGTCCTGCCAATTGGCAAGGATTAGGAGGAAGAACCACCTGTGGTACCGTTATTCTAGAATGCACTTTGACGTAACTCTTTTGCCCCCCCCCCCCCCCCCCCTCCTCCTCCAAAAAAAAGTCAACTCCCGCCTTGTGGACACCCCACTTTAACAGCCGAACACCCAACCTCGTCCCCAGGGCGCTTTTCCCTGGCTTTGGGGGCCAAAGCCAGGGAAAAGCGCCCTGGGGACGAGGTTGCCGAACACCCCGATAACTACGGACAGCAGCTAAATCCCACGATAAAGTAAATTACAGACATTTGACTGAAATAAACTCTTGCTATTACGGACTCAAGCTAACGAGGACACTAATTAAGGTCCCTACAGTGCCCGCTTTAAAGAAAATCGACTGTACAGTGGAACCCCGCCATACGACCACCCCGTTATTACGACCACTTTTTTGTGGACTCAACAAAAGCCCACTTAGTTTCTTATCTGAAAAACCCGAATCCGACCACCCCGTTAGTACGACCAACGACCACCTTTGGGAGTCCTGAGTCATTATTTTCTTTATAAAATTACCCCGTTAATACGACCAGACAAAATGCTTGGTGGGGCTCCTGAATGAAAACAGACACAATCTGACAAACATTATTGCATTACTACTATGAATGTTTTTAGGCAAAGGTTTTAGTGGTTAGCATTACATCCGCTAAATTGCAGTGTTCAGTAGAAAGGATGCATGAATAAATAATAAAAAAGGTCTGAAAGACTTCACTTTGCAGCATTTCGAGGCTCTCAAAGTTATTTTGCCTTCTTGTTTCTGCTGCCTTCCACTGTTGCTTTTCTCTTCGAGTCCATTTCCTGTTCTTTTCTCACAGACCGGTTATTTGGAATGTCTAATAATTTGTTAAGCATATCAACCTTTCTGGGCTGTCCAGTAAACTTGTAAACGCATGGGATTTCCATCTCGTACCCTCCCCCACATTTCACAAGCCCCTTCCGTTCATAACAAGGAACTGAAAGAATTAGTCAGTGTTTTTTCTCATTACTCGGTTTCGTTTACTGTTACATTGTCCACTTGCATTGAATTTCGGCTGTAAGGTTGTTAATTAACTGCATGCAAAAAGGTTGATTTATAGCGGATTAAAGTTATACATATAGTAGAATGTAGTTTAAAAGCATTTTGCACCATAATCTGACCCTACCCCGTTAATACGATCACCCCGTTAATACGACCGAATTTCCATGCCCCGAAGGTGGTTCCACTGTATAGGCCATTTGAGAATTCCATAAAACTTTCACTTATAAAGACTTCGTAGATGAGCTCCGTTTGAAACAGCAGCTATGGTAGGCATGCTTCTATCTAGCCAAAAATAGGCCCTGTTGATTGCATGCATTGTTAGAAGTGGCTCAGCACTGAGTCCAATCCTTGCGTGACATGTTTCTTTCACAGGTGTTACAAACACGTTTGGATAGTGGATTGGACGATTGAGTCTGCTAAACTTTTGTTTGCTTCCTTCATTGTCTCCTGTCATCCAATTGTAGGTTCCACTTTTTCTTGCCACTCAAGATTCGCCTTCCCAAGGAGTATGGCGCCAGCCACACGGTGGTGTTTAATTCCAAGCTGGTGTCTGGTGTCTGCATCCGTAACGTGGCCAGCTCGCCGTATAACATAATGCCCTGTGGTATATGGCCGTCCACTATTCGTTGCACGTGATCCACATATCGCAAGCGATGCTAGCTCAAAAAGCCCGCTTCCCGGCTCTATACAGCAGTATTGATAAGAATTAAAAGAAATCTATTTAACTATACTCGATTTTCACACTTAGCCTAGCTTAAATAAAGGCTATTGGTAACTCGCAAATGACCATTTAATGATTGTAACAGTGAAGACAGCAAGGAAGGGTTACTTGGGCTAATTTTTGCTAGGTATGTGCCGCTGGCCTCTCAGAGCCCCTACTTCATTATAGTCTATTTTGTGGTCAATTATAGAACCCATCTTAGTCACTTTTTGGAAACTATGTAATTTTCGCGATCCCAACTTAGTCACTTTCTATTTTTATGACGGAATTGACCAAATTTTTAGATTGAATGAAGAACACTTTACTTTTCATCCACAGTACAAACATTCTGGTACGTTGTCTAACCGTAAATATGAAGAACTGCCTTACCCCAAAAAATCTGAAAATGTGCGACCCTATTCTAGTAACTCTATTGAAAATGCGACCCTGTTATAGTCAATCCAATCGTGAAAATGCGTCCCCATCCAGCGGCACATCCTCATTAGCCTCTTATAAGAAAGTACCCCCCCCCCGGCCGGTTAGTACCCCATGCAAGTATTGCCGACCAGCGCGCTCATAACTGCAGGCGCAACTTTCTGCCGCAGTAGAATCAAAAGTACATGAATTTACGATCCCTAACTTATTACCTGCTAGCCGCGGGGAACATTTAAAAACCTCTCTAAAACAAAGTTCATGTCTTGTTCCATGGCTCCGCTCATCCAAATGGAAATTCTCATTCTGGACGACGTTGGTGCGCTGACGTAACCACTTCTTAAGCGCAGATCTTTTGCTGATCTTTTTCTCGTTGGACAAAAATTTGTAACCAACTACCTCGAGATTACAGCTTGAAAAATCTTGTGGAGAAAAAACACTCTGTTCTTTGTAATCCTTAGGCAGGAAGTGCAAACAAACCTTGGGGCCGTCCGGTGTACTCGGCAGCCTGTTGGAACCCTTAAAGCTTTCAAGGGTGCGATAGTTAGTTTCGTTTTGTTCTTTCACTATTGGTGAAAAATTAACGCACTTTTTCTGTCCCCTAGGGTCTTTCTTTCGCTCTTTAGTCTTATTCTTAGCTGTTCTTGGTAGCCAAGTGTAAACACAATGGATAACTTGACCGACAATGGATGACGCAGAGTTCATACCGATTCATGACAGAAAGAAACCCCTCAAAAGACTTTGGTTTACCTGATCGTGACAGCGCAATGTTTGACAGGGTTAGTTTCTATGACATCACTGTAAGTAAACCGCGCGCAACAAGCTTTGTTAACCAGCAGTGGAAACTTACGTCATCATAAATCTTACCATAGAATGCTCACACAATTGTTTGTTTGCTTTGTTGCTGCGAGCTCCAACTGGAGCAGTGCACTCTTATTTTGATCGTCCGGTCGTTCCTTGGGTGTCCTGTCGCTATTTAGGTGTTACGATCTGGATTTTTGTTTGTCAGTATGTTTTTTTGTTTTGCACAATTTTTGGTATAATTCATTATTACGAGCAAAATTTTAAACTTTTTGCCGAAAAAGGCACTGCTGGGATAATTTGCTCGTTTGGCTCCTGGGTTTTGGAACGCCTCCACTTTTTCACTCGGTTTTGTATATAATTTGCAGCTAACCGGCTATACACAGCAAAAAAACACGGCCTTATCAAGATTTTTCTTCCAACCCCCCCCGCCTCCCCCCCCCACCCCTCTGTCCAGTGGGGAGGGGGTCAACTTGAATTGCATTTTCCTCTCCTGGATTGTAGTATTGTAGTACAAAATTGTCATTTATTAATCATCGAACCTTTATTTTGGCCTGAGATCAATGTCACAGGCAAATATAAGTAACAAAACCAATTTTTTTGTCTGCTTATTGTCACATTCGTGACCTGGGTCCCGGGTGACCCAGGACTCTTTCCACAGGCATAACTAGCTCGGTTACCCGAGATGTAGCCTGCGAGAACTGCTCTCCGGTGCACTCTGGCGGCGGCACGGAAAAAGTAAGGAGAGCTTGCAACTACGTCTCTGGGATTTGAATATCTGCATCAAAAAAGCCGACGCTAAATGCTGATTGGCAGAGAATTTTTTTATTTGCAATAATGACATCAAAATACAAGAACAAAGAAACAACACACTAAAGGGGAAAGGAAAAAAACGTAAATGGAAATTATTTACATCACGATAGTTATTCTAATTTACAATAACATTGATTACAATTTACATTATTAGCCTAATTACACAACGGAATTGGAGGTGGAATTAAAATTCCAGAGACGTAGTTGCAAGTTGCAAGCTCTCTTTCTTTTCCTGCCCAGCCGCCAGAGTACCCCTGAGAGCTTGCCAGGCTACCCGTACGGAATCCGAGGTGGCTCAGCCACTTTTATTTCTATTTGCATTTGCATTTGCGTTTTTCTGTCGTCATTTACATTTTGTTTTGTGTTTTTTGTTTTAATTTTAATTTTTATTTGCATTTTAATTTTCCATTCAGTTTTCATTAGCATTTTCATTTGTGTTTGCATTTTTGTTTTACCTGCATTTGCATTTCAATCGGCGTTTCATGTTTATCAACACTTTCAGTTACGTTTCCGTTTTTGTTTGCATTTGCATTTTGCTTTTAATTCTTATTTTTTTTGTGACGTCAAAATCAAAACGGAGGGTCAAAACGCCATTATAAGTGACGTCAAAATCAAAATGGGGAGCAAAACCTCATTATACGTGACGTCAAAATCAAAATGGGGAGCAAAACCTCATTATACGTGACGTCAAAATCAAAATGGAAAGCATAAATTCGTTATCATGGGTGGGTGATGACAGTGACGAAGATGCCCAAGAGAGCGAGTCATATTTCTTCAGGTTATATTCCTTCGTATTTTTCACCTTATTGGAGCTTTTCAAAGTACAGATAGTTGGATTGAATAAAAAATATGTCTTGACAACGAATATCTAGTATTATAATGGAAAATTAATGTTAGCGTGTTACTTGAGACCTTTCAGCTGTCGGGCCACCTATATCGTAAGTTATAACCTACTACAGATGTATTCTATTTCGAGCTATTACCTGGCGCATGAACACAATTTCATCACATTCGATATCGTTTCCACGTGCGCGGTTGATTGTAAATCCAGGATGTGCGACGAGCATCGACGGGATCGAGGTTAGTTAATATCTATACGTTTACATTTATCAAATATACCTTTATTCCCGGTAACTATGACGAAAATATGTTATGGTTCAGTAAAAATTATTGAACAGACAAACCTTGTCTCATACCCGGTCTGCACGAGAGTGGTCTTATTCGGGGGTGAGGGTCATGGGTGATGGGTAAGGGGTAGGAGGTGAGGGGAAGAGGTCTGGGGATAAAACTAATAAAATTAATTTAATTTTATTAAACAGCAACTTCACTTCATTGAGTGAAAGAGATTGGTATACTGAAGATCTATTGTTTGCATTATTTTGTTATTTTCATGTGAGGTTGAGCCCCCCTCTTCCCCCCTCCCCTCCCCCCCTTACACACGCACACCCCTGCAGAATTAATGATTGGAATGAATGCATTATATTTTTTAATTATATGTGCGTATTATGCGTATCAAAACTAATCAATTTGTTTGCATCTTTTTTTACAAATTTGCTCATCCGCGGTTTCAGGAAAGAAGAAAAAAATTTCTCATTCATCAGGTGATAACATATCAGAATTAATTGTAATTGCATCACAGTACTTTCCCAGGCTCGTATAATATTGATGGGGGAATGTTATTTTATTTTCCTTCTTTTTGTCATATTTGGTAATTCTGTATTTCTAGTCATTGACTTGAAGCCATCAGATAACTCTGGAATCAGGCCTTTTTCCCGTCAATTCCAAGCTGTCGAGGATCTTTCATTTTAGCCAACAAATCTTGAAATGAGCACTTGGACAAACAGCAGCGAGGGAAAGCCGGTTGCTAGACACGCTTGGAATTTGGCCGAGTCATAAATGATGTCGGTTGCTCGTGGTTAATGAAACAGTCTGATTGCTTCCAGTCGATGTACTAGTTTCCAAAGTTGAGATAGTTTGACGACGTTTCCATAGATTTTGGATATACGGGATTTCACTCTTAGCCGGACTAGTTATTTTCTGTTACAAATATACCTGGTTTTTTGAAAACCGGGCTACTAAAAAATGTCAGTCTCTCACACTGATTGTTAATTTGATGGCCCTTGTTACTTGAAAAGTAAAATCTCACCTCAAAAAGAAATTATTGAATACATGAGCTTCCATTTGATAGAATCATCTGTCTTGAAAGTAACAAAAGTGAAGTTTTCCTCATTAATCTGGAAAATAAGGCATTTTAAGAAGCAATTTTTAGTGTCGGTGTCACCGATTGCAAAGCCAATTTCCCAGTTCACCCCATTTTTAATTGAAGCTGGTCTCCCAAAAACAATCTAAGCCAACACTGCTCAACAATACCAAGTCCTAAAACCAGCAGTTCAACTGCTTGCTGACTAGGAACATTATCAACAGGGTGGGTCATTGCTTGCATGCAAACAGCACAAACAAACTGCATAAGAGTGCAAAAACACATCAAACTTTACAACAACCCCACCCCCCTGGAATTTAACCAGGCTACCCCAAATGCATACCAGATGATAGCCCTGTGTCTGTGCAACAACATGACACCCAGCCAGACACAACCCCCCCTTAATTTGAGGGAGACATTGAGCTTTGAAAGACAGGGGTAAGCCCAGGTACAAAAACCCAGCGAATCTGCACTCTAGCACAAAGCATAGTCTTTACAACAACCCCACCCCCCTGGAATTTAACCAGGCTACCCCAAATGCATACCAGATGATAGCCCTGTGTCTGTGCAACAACATGACACTTAGTTTGACGGAAGCCCCCCTCAAAAAATATTATCTGGGCCAACGGGGGCAACAGCCCGTCCCTACGGGACGGACTGTTGCCCCCCTCGTGCAAATTTTCTGGAATTTGCACTGATTTCTGTCACTTCCAGGAAGTTATTTGAAGCCCATGGTTAAGAGGTGAGGGTGGTTAGTCCTGAAGAGCGAGATTGTTATTTTTACACTAAAAGTATCAGGGCTTTAAGCAAATTAAGTTTTAAAAGATTGCCTGCAATGTGCTGGACTTGACTTAAGATTTCAGGCAACCCGGTTTTCAAAACTCCAGGTAGAAATATATTTATAATAATAATAATAATAATAATAATAATAATAATAATAATAATAATAATAATAATAATAATAATAGTAATAGTAATAATAATTCCATAATTCCTTTAGTAACCCTCGGCACTATTTATAGAGCTTATGAAAGTGGGGCTAAGCAAATGACTGAAACAAATAGTTCAAATATAGCGAAACATGATAGGATTAAGGAAAAATAAAATCCCGCTACTGGCCGAAAGCATACGAGCTTACTTTGTTTACTTTGTTTCATTTGTTGTTATATTGATTGTTCTGCTATCGTGAAATCTTCACGTCCAAGATGAAGTCAATAAAGTTGTTGTTGTTTAAAGTTGTTGTTATTTAAAAGCGTGGTTGAAGATCTGAACACTATACTAACGAGAACAAATCCAGCTAGCGGCCAGGGCGGAACTTGAACTTGGGGCCTCCGAATTTAGGTGCAAGTCCAGCGCTCTAGCCATTCTGTCACGCTGCCTCCTACGAAGCAACTATATTAAGTGGTTGATTTAGTATAAACTAATATATTTATTTATTTATTTGCTTTCTAGACGACTTAGACTTTGATAAAATGCAGAAAGAGGTAAAGGCGAAAAGGCAGCAATACCTCTGCCAGCAGCCTGGCAGAAATAGACTTCAACAGGTAGTGCCTTTTGAATGGTCAATGATATACATATCTAGTCTCGACTTGAAAACCATCCTGAGGAAATTTTTAAGTAAAAAGGCGTTAAAAGGCCGGGTTTTGGGGCCGCATAAGCTCCAACATCACACTAACAAAGGAACAGGAAAGGATAAAAGAAAGGTGGAGAAGAGAAAAAAGCAAGGTTGCATTCTTAGTTTTTATAATTGCTATTTTCTATATATTTTTTGTCTGAAAACGGTACATTTAGTGCTAACGTTATCAAAAATCCTGCTATATATGTATCATGCATTGATATTATATATATAATTATATATATAACCAATTTTACCTTGCTCACCATGCCAAGATTATGGCTGATTTTTATTTGTCTTACATTCCCACTTTTGTCAGGCCCAGACGCTGTCGGTATGCCCATGTGAAGCAGTGAGAAAGAAGCTGTCCTGATCCCTTCAGTTCCAGCTGGCAAATGTCATAGTTGGTGAATTTTTCATGTGGGATGTTATACGATATCAGTTATGATTACATTGCAGTTAAAGCTGAACTATTACTTACTGATTTTTCGTATGTCCGAATTAAGGTAAACGTGAATTTATTAACTTTAATGTCTTGAAAAAATCAAAAACATATTCTTTGTTAGGTTTTGGGTGAATCTTTTAAGCTCCCAAAAAAAAAAAAAAAAAACAGAGCTATGACCGCCGAAACTCAGAGCCTTTCCAAAATGTATATGCAGGGAACATTTACAAAGAAAACTAAACATACTTACTTAAATAAGCATATAAACGTAACGTACCTCAACAGCCTTTATGACGTCTTGAGCAGTCACATCATCATGTCGTCTCAAATTGTGGTTCTTGAAAAACCTTTTCAGCGTCGAGCAACTACATGTATCATTAATTAATAAACAACAAGAACTACGGTCCATATTGCTGGATTGCACCGTCACGAAAGGGGCAGCAATATATACAATTGAGAAATAATAATAACAATAATGACTGTTTATTAAGACTCATTGCAGCAATATACAGAATTGTTGAAATTCCAGAGCTATTTACAAAACATGCAATACTAAAACATAATACAATAAATCCAATAAATACTAGAAAATATAATTGTACAAGCCACTAGGTATACTTATGCGTGACAAACTCTTGCGTGCGCTTGGTCCTACAGGTAGGACGCGTGGAGCGGCTAATGCCAGATCTAAGATTATAATTATGCACAACCTCCTCCTGTTTGGGGAGCATAAAATGCAAGGGGTAATGCCTCGTTGTAACTCATTAAAGGAAAAATGATGCGCATAGCCCTTTTCTGAATGCTCTCCATCTTATAAGATAGAAAATCTGGCATATTTTGCCAGACAGGGGCAGCATATTCTAGAACAGGACGAACAATGGTTGTATACACCTTAGCCAGTGAAGCTGGAGGTGCACCACATTGCTTAAGGACCCTTAAAGAGTAAAGCTGACCTTTGCCCTTCTACTACTGAATTTGTGTTTCTTAAATGGAGACAGTACATAGGGTAGAACATCTAAAGGGACTGTTTAGGAAGCACAGTATAAACTCACCGAACCAAAATTTAGGGTGCTTTTTCGTCGCTGGCAAGTTATAATATCCGAGACAGCGAATGAGGAGCGTTTGGTGACGAGTGATACCCATGCTTAAGTGAAAAACTGGGATAAATTCCACTTTAAAGACTTACCTCCACTGCAATCCAAACTTTTCATTGAGATATAACAAAATCAGCTTGTTAGTCTTATTTTTTCTCAAGAGTTCTCTTAAGAATAAAACAACCATGTCCACGTCGACATCCATGACAAGCAAGAGTTATGTAGTCAGCCAGAGGTAACTCCCGCTGTGTGGTCGTCGATTGCAATCACACCATCGCCATCTGTCGACACCTATCCACGAAGTTTAACTTAAAGCAGGCTAGCAAAAAGGTAAAAGTCACATGAAAAACAAGTGGGTGATGAAAGAAACGAAATAAAAAGTTGAAATATAATAGCGTTTGACCCTCCGTTTTGATTTTGACGTCACAAAAAAATAAGAATTAAAAGCAAAATGCAAATGCAAACAAAAACGGAAACGTAACTGAAAGTGTTGATAAACATGAAACGCCGATTGAAATGCAAATGCAGGTAAAACAAAAATGCAAACACAAATGAAAATGCTAATGAAAACTGAATGGAAAATTAAAATGCAAATAAAAATTAAAATTAAAACAAAAAACACAAAACAAAATGTAAATGACGACAGAAAAACGCAAATGCAAATACAAATAGAAATAAAAGTGGCTGAGCCACCTCGGATTCCGTATACCCGAGATGGAGTCAGTGTTAATAGGCCCTTTTGCATGGCAGTGATCACGTCATCAACTTTCGATAAACTCGAAAACAGTTCATTTTTGAAAGATTATGTTAACACTGAGCTGAAAGAGCATGTATATGGAAAGTACTTTAATTTGTAAATCATTCATCCAGTAGTTTTGCGAATCAAACTGGTGTTTCTAAGATGTCGTATAAGTACCGAGTCGACTGTTTTGGTTCACTCCGGTTATCTCTTGTTGCTGTTGAAGTGAAAGTCTAAAAATATAACAAAACACTTAAGGTCAGGTCCCTCGAGTCCTGATGTTTCTCTCGACTTCGTCTCGGGAAACATCAGGACTCTTGGGAAAACAAAACTAACTGTTTCCCTCGGGATCTGACATTAAGTGTATACTAAACTACTTCAGTTATAAGTAACAAATACAAGAAAATAAGAATTCGTAAAAAAAACACCTATGAAAAGACTTGCTCTAAAAGTTGCCCTCTTATAGCTTGCTTGAAAGACTGCAAGGAAACTCATTGCTTTTTTTAATTTATTTAAATTGTTCCAAATACTAGTTCCTCTATATGCGAATGTGCGTTGGGCAGAAGCAGTTCTAGGGGCATGGGCATGGATGCTGGAACGTTTAGTAAGTTTACCTACCAGATGTTTAGGTGCGAGGCCCTCGAAACATTTGTAAGTTAACACAGAGTCCCTATAATACAATAATTATTTGACAGGAAGCCAGAAGTTGGCGGAGTAAAGGGGTCACGTGGTCAAATTTCCTAGAATTCGTTACAATTTTGCTTGCAAAGTTCTGAATTGACTGTAATTTGTTTATGTTCTTAGTTAAAGTATTGGACCAGACGGTTGAACAATAAAGCATTCTGCTAAAAACTAAAGATGTAATTAACAGCTTTAGTGTCTCTTTGCCAAAGCTTTCTTTAACTCTACGATTTGAGATAGTTTAGAAAAGCAGGAAGCAGGGGCGGATCCAGGATTTTTCTTAGGAGGGGGTGCACCCGTCTCCTGCTCTACTTCAACACCAATAAACCACATAGTTTTTTTTTTTGCAGAATACCAGTTGTATTAGAAAACCGCAGGTCATCTCGGGGGGGGGGGGGGGGTGCGCACCTCCTGCACCCTCCCCCTAGATCCGTCCCTGGGAAGAGACTGTTTTTGAAATATGATGGTCGTAAGTCAGGTGAGGATCTAGAATGACTCCCAAGGATTTACAAGGATTTGTATGGAAAACCACCGTGACTCAAACGTGACTGGGTAGCAAGAGATGTTTTTCTGATACAAATCCTTTTAATTTTCGGCAGCCGTTGCGATCGCTACTTTAGAGAGTATTTGGCTGAAAATTACAGGTTACCTAATTTTAATATGCTCTTTCAGCACGTTATACTAAAATTGTTCAAAAGCGAACTGTTTACGTGTTTACCGAAAGTTGATCACGTGATCAACTCACGCAAAGGGCCTCTTATTGTTTCAATTTTTAAATAGTTGTCGGAGAGTTTTGTTGTTCCAGTGTTTATTACCTACATTCATCTATCGCTGATAGATGAATGTAGGTAGCCGGGAAATTTTAAATAGGGAAAACTTGTTTGCCATTTACTTACTTGTTGAATAGTTTTCGAGGTGTTTTACCTAAATTTCAAGTAAAAATTTAAAAGCATAATTTCTGCATTTCTGAACATAATTGAGAAACACTATATAGTTATTGGCATAATTTGAGGATATGCGGGCACTGCTAGCAACATATTATGCTAATTTCGCGAGCACAATCTATCAAAGCCGACCTTCAAATCACCTGTTTGCAAAACGTAAGGGATTGTTGTCGCCGGGCGTAGGTCAAAGGTTCTGCAAGGAATTAGTGTTATCTTTGTTGTGCGCTGATGTAAAAGATGCGCGGTTTTATTCCATGTGCCTTCTTTAAGCTTTCTCTTTCACCGTTGGTCGCAATTTTGACACCGTTAGGAGGTGCGCCGGCTTTGTTGTTCAATTTACCCTCCTCACCGTTCTGTTTTTAAGGCTTAGTTATTACTATTTTCCCCTTTGACGCATCAGTTAACCCTTAAATAGTGTCCTTTCTCTATTGAGTCCTAGATAATTCCAAAATGTAATTTCAGAACATTTATAGTTTATAGTGTCAAAATAAGGCATTGTTTTATAATTTAACCTGTTCGACGCAAACTGTTAAGAGAATTAATAGCTGGTGTTAAACAAGCATATCATTTATAATTTACACTTAACAGTACAATTTTCATTTCAAAACACAGGTATTTTGAGGGGCGACAAGAGGAGCTCGGCTTGGTCAACGGCACTTTATAATTTGCTAGAATCTGTCCACATTCTTAGGATTCCCGTGTTCTGCGTACTACAATGCATGGAATGTGACACCACGAAGTTTAGGGTTGTCAGTAAGGGCCTGTTTACATTGAGGTGGGGAACCCCCAGGTAGGTGAGGTAACCCGCTTAGGTAGGGTTACCCGCCTGTCAATCTGATCTCTCATATGGTCACCCCACCTATCATGTAAGCGGCGTGATCAATGAGAGATTATATGGGCATGCGGGTACCCCACCTAAGCGGGTTACCTCATCCACCTGGGGTCCCCCACCTCCATGTAAACAGGCCCCAAAACGCGGACTCGGTGTCGGGGCCAGGGTCTCTTTTTTTTATTTTATCTTCATAGGCAATAACATCACAGCTTAACTGACAGTAGACCAATAACATCACCACTTACTTGACAAATCAGGTCAAAAACCAGAGTTTAATACAATCAAATGACGTGATAGATAGATAGATTGATAGTTTATTAAAACTGCATCACAGCCAAAGGCTGAATTACGCAATTATTTACAAAAACTTTACCATACTTACAAATTACAAATGAATCCTAGATAATAAGTCAAAAACTAATGTTTAAGATAATATTAAATATTCTATATAACATATTCATATTTAAATATGTTAAAATATAAAGCATGAATATAAGTGTGATAAAACTACAGCCCGGAATGTTTCGACATCGCATATATAAAAGTATTACTTGTTCTGTTCGTGCAAAGCTTTGATACAACTCCCTTTGACTCTGACTGCATAGCTACCGCACAGATTGTCGAAACGACAACAACAGTCCTATATCAGGACTACACCCACTTGGAAAAGCATATTCCAGTTACAATTGAACCTTAGAGCTAAAACTGTGCCGTGTAGAAGGGTTTCATACGCTCGCCATGTTTGTTTGACTCTGTGCGCGCAAAGCCGAGTGATTGACGCTAGTGTTGTCCACAGCTGTCAAAATTGACCAATCATAGGGTATACCAGGAAATGGGCTCCTGGGTATACCGGGAGCTGGTATAACTGAACGAGATATTGAAAACAAAGCTTACGGGCTCCACTTCTCCGAATCTCCCCGGGAGCACCAACGCACTTTCCATGCAACTTTTCTCGATCGGCTTTCCCTACTACCTTGGAGACA
>NC_133201.1:9877107-9884607 GCF_958299795.1 Porites lutea
AGATTCTACAAACAGATTCGAGACGAGTATCCCATACACGTGATTTTAGGAGACAATACCTGTTGTCGAATAAGAACCGAAGAAGTATACAAGGGACAGCCGGGAGAACCAATTGTGGAAGGAACGACCTTTGGCTGGGTAATCCATGGTGGAAACCTCCAGATAGCAAGAGCTTCGTCAGCAGAGAGTCAAGTGACTATGAGCGGCTTTACAGCCTCGACGTTTTGGAGGTCAGGGACAGAGGTGAAAACGACAAGCTTGATGTTTACACGGAGTTAAAAGAGAACATAGTAAGGGACAACGACGAGGTAAACATTCCTTGGATACCGGGAGCAAAACTAGATGGAACCAATGAAGAACAAGGCCGGAGACGCTTACAGAACATGGATATCAAACTAGGACAAAAGGAACAATTGAAGGCTGAATACAAACACACATAATTGAAAAACAGCTAGAGGAAGGGATAGTCGAAAGAATCTTAAGGAAACCATCTGGGAAACGAGTATTCTATTTGCCACACAAAGCTGTCGTTGGAATAGAAGCTGTCACAACGAAAGTGAGAATGGTAGAAGATGCCAAGTTCAAAGTGAACAAGTGAGAGTCAAACATAAAAGAGTTGGAAGACCAGAACATGCCAAACCCCAGCAAAATACTAAGACAGGTTTGGGACAAGGAAGACGACATCTTAGAAATCAAGATTGCACCATTCAGTAAGGATACGCCAATCACAAAGAACACCATTCTGAGTTACCATGGAAAAGTGTATGATCCGCTAAACAAGCGGCTGAGGGAGGCTAAAACTCATGTTTGGAGGAGATGGAGACATGAACACAACCACAGCCTGATGGAGACTCATCGAATTACCCGCCAGACCGCAAAAGTACCATATATCTGAGAAATTTTATTGATAGTCGCAGACGAGAAAAATCGAGAAGAGTGGAAAAAGGGAAAGTTTTTACGACATATTTTCGAGGAAAAGATGGAGTTGTCCGAGGAGTATCGTTGATTCACAAGGGTCACCACATTGACAGACCACTTAAGGTGACTCGACCCAGTTTTTTTTTTGGAGGGGGGGGGGGGTACCATCCTACTTTGAAGCTCTCTGGTATCCCAACCTTTACTTTTATCGTAAGTCTAACACATAGACTCGATAACATATAGATCAATCTACAATATAACATAAAATTTTTGGCGATCGGACTAAATGTCACGTGGTTATAATGCCACGCCCCTTTACAGGCTCAAGCTAAAGCTGCTACCGAGAATTCTGAGAAAGCGAAACAAGCCGAGGTATAGCCCCACTATCCAAATATAAATTCTTCAGTTTCATCTCCGTACATTTCCGTAAAGAATAAGTCAAGAGAATATCAGAACGTTAGTATGACTAGTATAACACTTTACATTATCGGAAATAAAACAAGGACATTTCCTTAACAAGAGATATCCCACAATTTTAAGCGTTGAATATATTATTGCTTTACCTTGGATTTTGTGCATTTTTTATTAAAATCTCGAGAGTGTGATCAGCGACTCACCCTCCCCACCCCCCAGATATGATGAGCTATGGACCACCCTTCACGCACACCTGTGGACAGCAACCATTCTCGTCCTTCCAAATTTCATTGTGTATTTTACGAGGTTAGATTATCGGTAGCTATTTTACTTCTGTTAAATCCAATAATTTTACTCCTAGAAACAAACCCCAGAAAATTCGATTGTTCTCTTTTCCTCCTTAGATCGCAGCGTTACAGGCCCAATTGCAGGCGCTAAGAGACATGGCTGGGGTATGTATAGCCGTGTATGATTGTTTTATTAACCTTCAATAAAATAGAAGCTTTTTGATCCTTTTAGTGACTGGTTTAAACGAAGTCAGTGATTTTTCCATTAATTTGTTGTTCCTTAACCTTTGACCGTTAACCCTTAAGCGTTGTATTGGAATATTTTCTAAAATAAGATACTTTGTTAAGCACTAAGTCCTTATTCAGTTATATTACTCACTGATTTATGCCTTCTTGGCTTATAGCTTAATTAACTGGGAAAGGCCACTTATTATCTTTTAGAAGAAAGCAGTAAGGATAATTATCTTCTCTGATTATAAATCCCATTCTTGTCCTATCTTGCATGAGCAAAGGCTACTTTAATTATGTGATTTAATATATCTAGACAATGCTTTTTTATGTACGACTTACTCAAACAGTTTCCTTAGTAAATATACTTTTAAACCATTAAAAAAGTACAGCAATATGAAACCAGACCGGCGTCTAACAAGTCTTATTATTATTCGATGTAAATTTTTCTTCCTTTTCATTAGCCGAAAGCCCACCACGTGACCTGCAAATAACTGCCTACAAATAATGGTCTGCTCATGCGCAATGTCGTCCAACTGTGTTTGGCTTTCACCGGCGAAAAATGTCTGCGCATGCTCTACTAAAAATGACACGTGATCTATTTCGCGCAATGTCATTGGCTCTGAGGCAAAAATGCCGGTTGAGATGAAAAAAATAATGGCTGTTTTTTTGACAGTGATAGCGTTGTGGTTTTCTTGCCATAGTAAGAGATCAAAAAACATTTTGGTGAAAGTTTTGAGTGGAATGTTTTCTCTAGAAAATGTAGCGCCTTGGAAACGGCGGGCAAACCCAGTGGTGGGTATTTGTCGGAGATATTGGCTTTGCAATCGCCGGCATGAGTGCGAAAGGCATGCCAAAAAGGTGGGTAATTTTGACTTTGTATGCTTACTGTTAGTTTCGTGCACAGCGGTACAACAGGAAATTGTAAAGAAGTGAAAGAAAAATTATTGGGCTTTGTTATGTATATAAATTAGCTTGTACCGCTGTGCACGGAAGCGGCAGTTGTGTTAAACGTGTGGACCGTTTTCGTACCAAATATCGACTTGCATCTTTGAAGTTCAGGGACCCTCTGGAGGTCTAGTTTAGTGTATCCTCAAACATTCGAATTTTTATTTATTAAGCTTCGCTGGCATTTTATGCTCAGGTTAAAGTTTCTCGCCCCACCGTCCAACACAAGAGAAAATTGAAAGGTACAGCTGGTGGAGGGCCGTTTGAGCAACAGAATAATAATCATTATAATTATAATTAATAGGAAGACCGCTAAATCTAAATCAGCGCGTTTTCTCTTTAGAATGTGTGTCAAATGGGACACGATTTTGATCGATCGAAAGTGAAAAAAAATAGTATTTTCCCTAGAGACCGTACATGCATTATGCGTGCACAAAGTTGTTTTTTTAACTGAGAACAAAAATGGCCCTATCATGTTTGGCACCTTATATTATACACTTAATGTCAGATCCCGAGGGAAACAGTTAGTTTTGTTTTCCCAAGAGTCCTGATGTTTCCCGAGACGAAGTCGAGGGAAACATCAGGACTCGAGGGAAAACAAAACTAACTGGTTTCCCGAGGGACCTGACATTAAGTGTTTTGTTATACTTCTAGACTTTCACTTCAACAGCAACAAAAGAATAACCGGAGCGAACCAAAACAGTCGACTCGGTACTTATAACAACACAAATTTAATTCTCAAAACCACTGAATGAATGATTTACAAACAAAAGTACTTTCCTCATATTATCTGCATCTTTTTCCTCCACTAGCTGCTGTTTTTCTTCTGGGAACTTCTGGGATAACTTTAAAAATCGTTGCTTTTTAGCTTGAGGCTTCGTTTTTGTGTTGTTGTGTTCATTCACGAAAAAGAAAACTGGCAGGACCTGGCAGTGTTTTTCCCGCCTTCTGTCACACCACTTTCCACCATGCTTTGATCACGTGCTGCAATGTATCCCGAGCGGTATACATTGTTTAATGTATCACGATCGGGATACATTTGATTTTAGTCAAGGCCACGTGACCAAGAATCAACCAATGGCAGTCCCTGTTTAGTTGAGTGAAAGTCTAGGAATATATAACAATACAATTTAAACTATTTCCTGAACGTTTGCTGGAAGTTATTCTGTACTTGTACTTAGACATCTTTTTTAATCAGCCATGGCATTAATGTTTTCAGGTGGATTGTTCCATAATAATTTGCCCCCCTGTATTTCACTGAGAATTCTTTGGCTGTTAATCTATGTATACGTGTATGTTGTGCACAGTTAATTTTGTATCGCAGCATAAATATTATTTTTTTCTTTTATTTTTAGCATACATTGCCATACACAAAAAGAACAGAAAATTATGAATTAACTGCAATAAAAAATTGACTACAATATTAGAATAAAATTTTATATTAGATGCTGATCAGGTATATTTGTGATAATTATGTAAAGTCTTTTTTTGTGAAATAATCTTGAAAAATAGCAGGTAATGTTCCAAAGAAGGATAAAAGTGTAATGAGATCTACATGTAATGATTGAATAAAAATGTTTTGGCTTTTTATAAACTGAGAATTGTCTAAAATAAAAAGGCAGAACTGTCATTAGGGGCCGTAACCCATAACACCTGCTACAGCTGAGCTCACTTGATGTTACAGGTGATCAAAGTGGAAAGCTGAAGGTGGCAATTTAAATTTTTGGGACCTGTATTGGGTGAATCTTCATTTGCTATGGCTGTTTCAAAACGTAATGACAGCCCTGAAAAGGGATGGTTATATCTCTGTAGAGCAATCCTTGGAGTTCTTTTTCTTTTTTTACACCAGCATACTTGCCCTCTTTGGGTCACAGAAGATTGCTAGCATTGGGGGTTTACCTGTACTGTGTATTTATTAATTGTGATTGAGTACTTTTAAGTTTTATAATATGTATACGCATAATCAGTTCTTGTTTTGCCAAAAAATGCTTTCCAAAATATGGGTTTTCTTATTTACGATGTCAGCTAGAGCCAAAAATTGGCACATCATGCTTGTTAGTTTCAGCCGGTGAGAAATTTGGTACATCAAGTACAAACTTGTCCAGTTTTCAATTCCAAACCTTTGTCAAATTCATGGTTGCATGATTGATGCATGCACAGCAAAACATTAATTTTTGACATTGTTTCATTTTCTCCAACAAAAGACCAATTTACATAACTTAAAAAAAGGGTAAGAAAATACATGTAACTTAAAAATAATATACATTTCCTTTCTTTAAGTTCCATCATGAGGTCACATAATATTACATCTTTCTGATTGTTGAGTGTTGGATTTTCTTTTGTACATGTATCAAATTCATCCATGAATTGGCTCACAGGAGGCAATGACTATGATCGATAAGAGTGCAGTCAGACCCTTCAAAGTATTATTGTACACTGTAGCATCCCATCAACACTGTAGCCAGTTTCAAATAGTAAGTTGTTCGTAATTAAATTTTTTTACCATCTGGAATATTAAGATAAAAAGAACTGCTGGTAAATGAAATTATAATCACCACTTTATGGACAGCTCATTATTACAGACAGTTTTCTTTGTCCACAGAGAACCCAAACAGTGTATTAGCTAAGAAATAATAATTTAGATGTACATGTAGTAACACTGTATTAGCTTATAAGATAGTTATCTTGAGGTGTAACTTTCGCATCCGACTCACCTGACAAGCAAGCATTTGACACTGGCAATGTTAACGATCTCTGATTCAAATCCCTTGTAAAACGAATCATAAAGAAACAGGTTCTTACATCTTATGTTATTAGCTACTACAGCATAAATGCATCTTAGAATTATTCCATTGGCTAATACAGCATTTGAGTTCACTGTGTCCAGTCTTTGGGCCGTAGCAAAAGGGGACTGCTCTACAATGTACCCTGTAGCTGTAAGCAAAGTACCAAGCTTTTTGAGAAAAATCCACTTTTCAGCATAAAACAACCAAATCTGGCTATTTAATGCAAAATCAGGTGAAAAAGTCAGCAAAAGGCGATTTGTAGGTTTTTTGATTAAGGGATAGGTAGCATGATGGTCATGGACTGCTTGCATGTGTATATCCAACAGTGTTTATTTACTGTGCAATATCAGGGCTGTCAAAAAGTTTTTAAGTAGCAGGCTCATAATAAAATAATAGTAGGCGGCTTTGGAACTCGCACCAAAGGATTTTGTTAGAGTCTCAGTAATGTCCCAGACCTTCCACGACATTGCACCGTTCTAATGTTTCACAGATTTAATTACTGTTTAAATATGCATTCAATGTGATTCAAACCTGGGAAAAACCTTACAGGAGTTTAAAGTTTGGAGTAAACTTTTAGTCTTCATGAAATTTTAGTTGGATCATGTTGATGAATGCAGTTGTGTAGGATATGCAGTTTCCTATTTTGATCTTCTGTCAGAATTATGAGAGAACTCTCAAATACAGATCTCATTCAAACATTATAGTTTCATTGTAATTATCATTTGTTTCTTTTCCTATAAACTTCTCATCAGGTCTACATTTTGCATGAATTTAATGTGATATATATTTGAAGCGGTTGTTGGTTTACAGTGAAGTATTTTTTACTTTGTTTTTTTTTTATATGAAGTTGAGTTTCTTCTTAGTTGTTGGCTAAGGCAGTGTTAAGTAGTGACATGCTAACATACTTTATTGTTCATTTCTCTTCAGAAAAGATTGATTGATCCTGAATCAAACAAAGTGCAGCTTCACAAACAAGATTTTTGAAGAACAAATGTGTATTCAAGCAAAGTATATGTCCCTGACAGTGTCAATAAAATTTATTAATGGAAAGATCTGGGTTTTTACTCCTTTGTAGCACTTTTGACTACTCATCACTTTTCTAACCTATATAGTAAAAAGATCATATAGTATAATCAGTATTTTTTCCAACTAACATATTTGCAATCAAAGTTCTCTTCTTTTATATATAGTATTGCCCTAATTTTAAAAATTTCACTATCTTATTCAGATCAAGCACAGTAACCATTGAAAAGAAAAAAAGAAAAAAAAACCTGCTCGGTCATAGACGGCTTTAAAGTTTTGATATCAAAGTTGCAATGAAAAGAACATGAATCCAGACACTACAGTTCATTTAGCTCATGTTCAAGCTTTTTTTATAAATTAGAAAGTCTTGCTGGAAAAGACATAATTTTGCTTTATCTTTTCGGTCAAAAAAGTAATAAAATAACTTCCAGGTGTCTAAGCAATTTCAAAGGACCCATAGTGTCTTATTTCTCCGCTGCATAGAGCTGTGAACAAAGGCCGTTCTTTCTAGTGACCCGGCTTTCATCAAAAATATTGTTGTCCTTCGTGATCGTGAAGAGTGCAAAGTTGAATCCGGTAAACCGGCCAAAACGCGAGCATCGCAGGTAACGAATCCCATAGGAATAGGTGAAAAAGGATAATAAAAAGTCTAGGCTATTCTAAAAATATCCGAAAATGCATTTGCAACTCATATTTAGCCGCAATTTCACTTCTTTCCACTGGAATAAACAAACGATGGATGTATTGCCGCCATTTTGAATTTGGCAATGTCACGTGGTCGCGCGTCGACCAATCAGACAATTTTCGCCGGTGAATGTTTGGCTGCAAATAATATTCTGCTCATGCGTAAACGAAACCACGCTTTTCTCCTTCTTGGGATCGTTTTTGCGTGTAAA
>NC_133201.1:9889607-9917107 GCF_958299795.1 Porites lutea
CTGCTTGAACATTTGCACGAATGAAGTTTTTGCGCTCCAATGGGTTTTTTGTAAAGTGACATCTGTCATTTTGTTTTGTTGACATGGCAAGTACATGTAAACGCGTTTCCGGTTCCGCTTTTTACGAACCAGCCTTTTGGACCAACAAATTCCAATAAATGCAGAATTAAAAAAAATGAGTGATTTCAAAATGGATGTAATAAAGTGGTAATTGAACTTCGTGTCGTGCAATTTTGGTCTGAAATCATACTTGGATTTCAAATCGAACTCGCGCTGCGCGCTCGTTCGATTTCGAAATCACGCGTATGATTTCAGACCAAATTGCACTCCACTCAGTTCAATTACCATTATATATCAGAATTTAGCCTCAGAAAATCTTAACTCTAATTATTGACACGACTTTCGAAAAATGAAATAACAAAATAAACCGTGCACCTGATAAATTCAAGACTCTGAAAACCATCTTTTAAACGGCACATGCCCCACCCCACGGACGTTAACAGTCAAAGCTCTCTTAACGGACACTCTCGTAAGCGGCCAGCTCCAGTAACGGAGACCTATTTCTCGTCCCGAGGGTGTCCGCTTACAAGAGCTTCAACTGTATGTTTATGGGCTATTGATTTGTAGAGTGAAAGGTTTATTTTTGTCATACACTGTTTTTCAGGATGTGTATATTCTGTGGTGAAACCAACGAATCTTTCACAGAAGAGATGCTAGACATGCATTATTGGAAGAGCTGTCCCATGCTCAAAAGATGCGACCACTGCGCTCAGGTGATAACAACAGTCAAACCCCCGTTAATACGGATACTAAGGGGGCCATATAGAGTATCCGCACTAACGGTGTGAGCGTATTAAGTGGGTTGAATGTAGAGAAAATGTAAGGGCTTTCTTCCCCCAGGGACAATGCACACTGTCCGTAATTATGAGGTGTCAGTATTATGCGGGTGTCCGTGAAGCGGGGTTTGACTGAACTTACTTTCATTCTGTGCAGCCCCAGTTCTCGGGATCTTTTTGCTCTGAAAGGTTTCAGCCCCAAAGAGTCTGAAGATTGTTTGAGAAATAAAAATAAATGTGGCTTTTAAGTCACTTCGGTCAAGATTTTCAATGATCTTTCGAAGTCGTCCGTTCATTTCCGAGTGTAATAGTCTGACTGGTACAATTTGATGTTTTTTTTTTCTTTTCTTATTAAACAATTTCTTCAAAACTGCATGCAAATTGTGATCAGCCTTTGTTGCTTGAACGAAATATGATTGACTCTTGCGTAACAATGGTATCTTTTAAGGCCTGCTGCAGGCAGGGCTGTCAAAAAGTTTTTAAGTAGCAGGCTGATAATGAATAGAAGGTGGCTTTGGAACTCGCACCAAAGGCACAAGTTTCTTAGGGCCAAGGCATCTATGGACATTTTGAAATTTAGAGTCTCGGAAGTGGAGTTTCCAGAGGTTATTAAGGGGTATTTTCCACCGCGGACACCAGGTTGTTTCGTCAGAATACACGCAAGACAGGTAACAATGCCGTCAAAATATCGCAGGCGCTCCACGACATCGCACGGCTGGAACGTTTCACAGATCTAAACCTATTATGTTATGTTTAAATATGCGTTCAATGTCATTCAAAACTGGGAAACGGATGCTTTACAATTTTATTCGAAGGTACTTATTTTTTGTCAGCAGTTATGGTAGAAGGAGATGAAAGTAGCCGGCTAAGAATGGCTATCTAGCCGGCGGTTTTGGCCGGCTACCGGCCCTTATTGACACCCCTGCCTGCTGTGGACGTCGAGTGTCGAACTTCTCTTGTGCTATTAAAATACATTGCTTGTAAGTTAGGACAACCCTTTCACTAATGAGTATTAGATTCGGCGGATGCGAGGCCAAGCCATTCAAAAATACTCTGGCCTGTGTAAAAGACCAAAGTGCTAAAAATACAGAGCTCGGCAAATGCCTGCCACTGTGTGCGAACAAGTCACTGAATGCCTTTAGTGGTAGGTTTTTAATCCTGACAGGTTGATAAAGTTAAGCGCAAGATTTTTTAGCCAATCAAATAAATTAGAAGGTTTTGTCGTTAACCAACCTCGTTCCCAGGGTTCTCTCCTACCGGTCCCTACGGAGCGAGAGACGGGTAGGAGAGACTCCCCCCCACCTACCGGTTCTATTACTTACCATCCCCTCCCATCTCTCTCAGGTGATAGAAATCTCAGGCGTTAGTGAGCATCTGCTGACCGAGTGTGAGTCCAGTGATAAGTTCGCTCAGTGTCCGCGCTGCAAGGAAGCGATTCCTAAAGAAGACCTTGATGAACACTTTGCTGAGAAAAGCTGTCAGGGTAACTATGTATTCTCTTTAGGAGTGTCAGTACTGTCAGTGTGATATCTTTTGGCAGCTGCGATCATGCCCTCTCCCTATATTTGTAACGCTCAAGAGGGCATCTCGCAAATGATAATACTGATAATGACAATAAGTGTCCGACCGCTGGCCGAAGATCCCGATTTACCTCGTAGCTTAGTAAGAAGAGCGCCAGCCGTTAGAGTGAAAAGTCAGTTTGTTTTCTTTGCCCTACGGTCAGGAGGAGTTAATTCTGTTGCGCGCAAAAAGGACGTCTGCGCAGGGCACTAACAATCTTTCGAACAGCCCTGATTTTGTTACTTGATCCTGCACACAGCTGCGCCAATATTTTCGCGAACACTGAGTTAGTTGGTTCTCTGAACAGACTAAAACTGACTCTATTATACATTTGTCTGTGTTTTTTAAAGCATCCAAGGGTCCACGCTGCGTCTTGTGTAACAAAGTTCTTGGTAATGGAGATGAGGTATGTGGTCCTTGTTTGTCAGGAAAAAAATAGTTAAGCAACGAGGACGGAAACGGCAACGAGAACGGCAAAAAAGCAATAGGTTTTGATTGGCAAAACAACAACTTCGCACGTGCATCACGCTTTTTTGTACATTTCTTTGCCGTCTCTGCACGAATACGACGTGGCACTTCTTAAATTCACGTTTTATGGAGGACGTTAACACAAGACAACGTACGATTTTCTTTTTTCTTTTTGTGAACTTAGATGCAGTTCTTTAAAATTCAACTCCTGAAAAAAATCGCCAGCATTTGACAAATGAAAAGTGTTAGAATACGAGCGATGAAGTCGTTGTTGCTTACGCTCCCTAACATCTGTCGTCTGTTACGTGCCTCCGGGAAATCTTTCATTCAATATTTGACATACTTCTATTCCAGACCATTTCACGGAATTACCTAAAACGTTACGCGCACACACAGTCATTTTAGTTTTTTCACTTATAAAATATTACACCCTACGTTCTGCGATGTTTTCTTGCTATCAGCGTCGTCGTTTCCATGCTTTTCCCTCTTTTCTTCTGAAACTATGTTTTATTACATTAGGTGTGGAGTAAGCATTTAAAGGAAGAGTGTGCTCCAAATAAGGCGAGACTTCAACAGCAGTCAGGTAAAATTCTACAGTTGCCTTTTCCTGAGCTCCTTGTGGGTTTCTGTCGCAAATTTTGCGAGGCCTTGCTTAACCCTTTAAGCCCTAAGAGTGATCAGTGTCAAATTTCTCCTTCTAATATCAATGCTTTGTAGAACATAGTGGTCATGAGAATTACAGACATGATCACACAAGATGAATTTGCTTGATATTTTATTAACTTCTCCCCACTACTTCTGTAGGAAATAAATAGGGGCAAAAAATGAGAACTCAAATTATGATGAGTGAACTGAGCATATCCTATTGACTAAGGCAATCAAAAGTAGAAAGGAAACAGTTAAAGACATTATACTCTGGCGAGAACCATGCACTGCTATTTTCGACCTAGCGATGCTGATTATCATCCCATCGCTTGTGGAGTGTTGTGTTTATTCATAAAGATTTTCTACTAAGGTTTGGGTATGTCGTGTAAAATTGAACCCTATTCTTGTGTAGTAGTATCCAATCCTTACACGTTCTTGCTTTACTTTCAGCCGCCAGCAAAGCTCCAAGCCAAGCGAGTCTTCGGAGTACCCGTGGCAGAGGAGGCAAGACCACGCCCCTTGGAAGGGGTGCAGGAAAAGGGAGAGGTCGGAGGGGTGGGGCAATGCCGAGGTGATGACACGCTTCCTACAGAATGGATTCAGTGTTTGTTTTACAGCCAAAGAACCTGCTGGAAAATTTATATTCCCTATCCTTGAGAGGCTTAGACTTCAAGTCGATTCAAACGGATTTAAGTATCTCGTCATGCCTAAGGACAACGTAATCTTAAGGTGTGACGTCGTTTAAATGAGAGACGTTGGGGCTACTACGCTTTTTTGTAATTTATAAAAAAAACAATAGCAGCAACAGGTGTGTCCTAAAATCTTATTCATTTAAACGAAACGAGTGATTTCGTATTTTCTGGAAGGCTGATATACAACAAAGTAATACAATCTACATCGGACTGTGAGGTGTCCAAGTTTATATCTTAAAGACAAGTCTCTGAATTGAAATGTACATTTATTTTTGTACCCTCAAATCAAGAAGTTTATTGTGTATCAAGTTATTTGCCATAAGGTATAAATCACTAATAGTTTTCAACATTTTGTTTATCTGCACTCTGTAACCGCCACCCGTTCCTCAAGAAAGCATACACGGATGTATTAGTCTGGTCTCGGCGCTTCCACATTCGCTTCCAGTTTTGAAGTAGCCTGCGAAGACAGCCGTCTCCTTCCAAGCAACGAGGAGCGAGGAAAGACGGCTGCATTCACAGGCTACTCTCAATGCAAAGGGGTCGTAGAAGGTGCGTGTTATATCTTTTAGGGATTTCAGTGCGGTGCCATTTTAGCGGTAGGCTTTGTATTGTTCACAGTTATTGTGCGGTTGTATATTGTGGTGTAAATAATGTCGATCAATGTTGACTTTCGCAGGTTAACATAGGGAAAGCACAAGTTACGATTCCTTTACCTAGGTTACCAGCTGTAACTATGGGGACGTTCCACCCTGGATCCTTAATACTTCTATGGATTGAATTCTAGACAACAGTAGTGACCGTTTTTCGTGCGGTTTGTTAAGAAACAAGTTAAAGGGGCTCTGTAACGGCTGTCTAGTTCATTCATTGTTAGAGAGCTTTAGATTCTAAGACGAGGACGACAACGAAAACGACGTTTTCGCGAACCAACGTCATTTTGGCGGGAAAATGTGATAGCGGCTATCGTCATTTTACTACTAGTTTTAGCGATGATGTCGTATAGGGAAGACAAGTTACAAATGTTAGGAATTTTCTCATTTAGCGAACGGAAGAGGGCTTTACCTCCTTCAACGGAAATAAGCGTACTAGCTTTTGTGGGAAAAAAAAGACCAATGCTTTCCGGTTGTCTATTTTTCCTCATTTTCCCGCCAAGGAAAACCCTAATATGAGGAAGTCATTGTTCGATTGGCCAATCGTGTTGCAGTATGACGTCAAATCGAAGTACCGATTGTTTTCTAGAAAGTTCTCGGGCGTGAAGGCTTTTCACCCGAGCGTTCGACTAACCAACCAAAAGCCACGCGCGTTTGTATCCGTTCTATAAACCAATCAACTCGCTCTATTTCCGTTCGTTTGTTGTTTCTGTTTTGTTCGCGCGTTTTCATTTCATGGTCATACGAAAATCGCTCTATCAAAGAGGTAAAAAACAAACAAACCAAATAGAATACTCATCGCCCACTTATTTCTGCCTAACAAGTTGCCTGAAAATAAAGTGGTTTTTATCTATGGTTAAATGTCAAAATAGGCTTGAACTGTTGGAAAAAACGTTTTAGAAAACTTAGGATCCTTTGGAAGTATTTTGTGTCACTGAGTAAAACCTGGAAGTGATAGTAAAAATAAAAATTGTTTCATACAATGTCGTCTGTGTTGTCTCCTTTCACGCCGGTTTTCTCGCGTGCTCCCCTACTGAGTGGTCACAGACCGCTTTGCGGTCGCCCAGTCTGTCCAAACTTGCAACGTTAGCATTACACCTTCAACACCCTGCCAGTTGAGCCTTTCTTTCCCTTGTCGATGTTGGCATACTCGAGAAAGATTTTTCATTAATCGAGTAAGATCTTAGTTGAGTTTGTGCTGCTTTTTGCTGGGATAAATAGACCCGGTTGAGACGCCGCTCCACTCATGTGCCTAACTGATGAATTAAGTACGGCGAAAGAGCGGTGTCTGAATCAATTTGGTATGGCAGTTTTAGTTTGGTGCGGCAAAAGCGGTAAGTTCAACAGAATCTGTCGAACTTTTCTTGGCTTCGACACACGGTGCGCCATCTGAATCAGGTGTCGCGCCAGTGTCGCTCCAAAGTCGGACTTATTAGTCTCGCTTGCGTAACTTGTTAGTCTCGCCTCTCTGCAAGCCGTTTTTCTTCGTACTTAGGACACAAAAGGGCGTTAGGGTCTCAGGCGTTTCTAGTGTGGACCGTGGAAACGGGGAATAAGAATTGTTGCGTGACCGAAACCGCGCATATTTTGCCAAGAAAGCTTAGGAAAGATTAATAAATGCGATTTAGAGCTTTTCCAGAACGGGTTGGTCAACGAATTCTATCGCTTGAAAGAATTGATAACTTTGGAAGAAGTGAACTCTTCAGTGGTCGAAAAAAGAAAACATTAATCGGCAAAGGCTAACTGGTCGGGTGTTGGACGCGCACCCGCACCCGCACCCGCACCCGCACCCATTTGATAAGTCTGCCCTATTCTCGTCTGTTGGCCATAACAAATGGAAGATCCTACCTCGTATGACCGGTATCACTCTAGCTGGTTAATTAATAAATGTTGTTGACGGGCGCCCCCTTGAGCGTCTGCCGTTTTTTATTGCCCAAAGAAGTAGCAGGGAAAGAACAGTTTCATTCTTGATTCTCCAAAAGAGGCCACTAAATTGCATACGTCGCATCTGGAAACTTGTTGAAACTGGAGGGAGGTCCCCATTCTTTCCTGGATATATGATCTCTCTGGCTCACGTCGCCGCTTGTAACGGGGAATCCAAAACAGAATTGGATTCCGGATTTCAAACTGTGGATTCTGGATTCCAAGTCCTGGATTCCTTGCCAGTGGAACGTCAGCGGGATTCCAGAATCTTCTGAGCTGAATCCCGGATTTTAAACCTCAGGATTCCGGATTCCACAACAAAGAAATTTCTCAGATTCCAGATTCCAAAAGCAAAAGTTTCACAGGGTTAAAAAGTAGTTCAATTTACAGTTTGTGGGGTCAGGTAATTTACAAGTCCTTCTTGTTGAAGGTGTCATCACTCACTGTCACCTAGATGGTCTTTACATTTTAGGGTGTTGAAAAGACTTTGCAAAGTATGTCATGTTTCCTAAAATGTTTCACTGTTTATCTTCTTAGCTTGGTAAACAAACTACCGGTACAGCCCGACATTTCACGGGCTTTGGTCGTCAATGCCGGCACCTGCGCTTTCGAAGAATCCACCTTCAATTATTATTCAACCCGTCACTTTCACGAACTATGAAATCCCTAATTGTCTGGTCATTTCATAAGTGATATTTCACCCCTGATATATTTTTCTGGTAATAAAAACAGGTGCCCTTTTGTTAATGAACGTCAATAAAAACGTACCATTTACAAAAATGGGGGCATAATCACCTGTTAGCCCTCCTAATCTTTTCTAGTGAATAATGCCGTATTTAACTTAATTTCCTGCAATTTGATTTGCACACCTTGGTGATTTGACGTTATATTGTATTTTAAAGCTACTCAATATGTCTAATACGACTGTTTTTTGTTGTTTTTTTTTTCTATCTGGAGTTATGCTTCTAATTGTCTGGTCATTTCATAAGTGATATTTCACCCCTGATGTATTTTTCTGGTTATAAAAACAGGTGCCCTTTTGTTAATGAACGTCAATAAAAACGTACCACTTTGCCTGCATTGACAATGACAGAGATGAACAGAGTCATTTGAACATCTTCGAATTCACCGACTTCAAAGTAATATCGTGAAGTATTTAAAAAGGGTAAGTTTTAACTGCGCGGGAGTGTTATACATAATTTCGAAACGCTTTTCTCTAGCATGAACTAAAAGGGGTGTCAGTGATGAAATTTTTAGTAATAGTTATTTTAGAGTTGTTTATACCACTTCCAAGTTTTGTCAATCAAAGTAATCAACTTGAACTTAAGCTCATGATTCTTTAAGCTTTTAGTGTAGTCTGGGTAGTTAATCAACAGAATCTAACATGTTATACGTTTCTACGGAACAATTTCTACCTATCGGTTTACTACGTGGCAAATGTTATTGTAAAAATAAGAAACCATAAAATGTAATTTTAAAGTTGGAAACTCGAACTTGACTTTGTTAGATCGAGACAACTTTGGTTACAACCGGAGTTTTGATTAGAGGAAATTGCTTCCATTTGTCATATGCATTAGTAAAAGGCACATGCACCTATGAACAGATTAAGGTTAAAAGAGAAGAGAAGTGTGACGTCACGTTACCATGGTAGCAAAATTTAAGGGGCTTAAGTAACGACAACGGTAACAACGAAAATAACAAAAAGGAAAACAACGACTTTTTGCACGTGCATCACGCTTTTTTTCACATTTCTTAGCCGTCACTTCACCGCTACGACGTGACGTGAAACTTCCTTATTTTACGCGCCCGCTTTATGGAGTAGGTGAAAACAACGCAGATATTTTCTTTTTCTTTTTCTAAACTTAGATACGGCTCTTTCGGATTCAACCCCGGGAAATTTCTCGAACATTTGACAAATTAAATGAAATTGAATAAGATTGATGAAGTATAAAACAGTGCGAATTCACTTTTAAGAGACAGTTTTTCGGTTTGTTGTCATTCAGAAATTTTGCTACCATGCCGCAACATGACGTTGTCTCATAGGTGAGCTTAAATCGCCCTTGAGTAAGGTCAGCTGGCGGGCATTGAAGTAACTTCTTTACCATTTACTATTTGCAGAAAAAACGCAGCTTTGGCCGGGGCCTGTTTAAAACATGCACCATACTCGATACTAGAAAAAGTAGCAAAACCCATTGCCCCTACGTATCGATGTTCTAAATTAAGGTTGATAGGCCTGCCCAGACTACAATGCGGGTTGTCTGCCCTTTATGTTTTTGAAACTGGTATATCAATTAGACGATCTTAAAATTAAGACGTATGAGAAACCTTCCATTTTGTTAATATGTAGATACACGGTTTTGCCCTACTAGAGTAGAGTGTCACAATTAACTTAAATAACCTCGTACCAACGCAGATAGTGCCACGTCTTATTTGCGTGTTCCTCACCATACTTTCGGCAGTTCGGCCTCACTCTTCTTTCATTCCACGGTTAGGGCATAACATTCTTTATACCTCACCCCTAAGGACCAACAGGGGGAATATTGATTAAACAGTCAAGAATGATTATGATATATTTTTCCAATGTTGATGTCTTCAGGAATCGGCAATGTTGACGCACTCGGCATTAGTTATTTTTGGCCTGCTGCCACTTTGTCTTGCACTCACTAATACTGGTAAGGTGAAAGTTTATGTAGTTGTCATTTATTATGATTATCATTATTGTTATTATTATTATTATTATTATTATTATTATTATTAAAGTTCCATTATAGTTGTAAGGGCCAAAGTTCCTGCCTAAAAAGAATAATAGGGAGGAAAAGACGAAAAAGTAAATGAAAGAAAACAGAAATGAAGGAAGGGAAAAGAGACGAAACAAAAGAAAAAGTGAGAAAATGAGTGCCCAAATCAATTTTACTTCGGGTTACTCCAGACAGCATCACAGTGCAGGGTCTTAGGCCTTTTCCAGGTAGTCATTCACGTAGGAGTAGTAGTAGTAGTAGTAGTAGTAGTAGTAGTAGTAGTAGTAGTAGTAGTAGTAGTAGTAGTAGTAGTAGTAGTAGTAGTAGTAGTAATAGTAATAGTAGTAGTAGTAGTAGTAGTAGTAGTAGTAGTAGTAGTAGTAGTAGTAGTAGTAGTAGTAGTAGTAGTAGTAGTAGTAGTAGTAGTAGTAGTAGTAGTAGTAGTAGTAATAGTAGTTGTAGTAACTAGCAGTAGTAGTAGCAGCAGCAACAGCAGCAGCAGCAGCAGCAGCAGTAGTAGTAGTAGTAGTAGTAGTAGTAGTAGTAGTAGTAGTAGTAGTAGTGGTAGTGGTAGTGGTAGTGGTAGTGGTAGTGGTAGTGGTAGTGGTAGTGGTAGGGGTAGTGGTAGTGGTAGTGGTAGTGGTAGTGGTAGTAGTGGTGGTGGTGGTGGTGGTGGTGGTGGTGGTGGTGGTAGTAGTAGTAGTAGTAGTAGTAGTAGTAATAGTAGTAGTAGTAGTGGTGGTGGTGGTGGTGGTAGCAGTAGTATAGTAGTAGTAGTTTCTTTTATTGTATTTTTTACTTGCAGAGGTTTACAACGTCACTCTAGCAGTATACTCAAGTGCTCCAGATCCAGTTTGGACTGTGACATTGCCAAAAGGTCAAATCATTGATGCAAATACAAATGATCCTAATGACCTTCCACAAAGGCTTGGCTACAAAGGGTTTATTGTACAAAGCGGAAAAAAAGCGCGTCTAATTGTTGGACCCAAAACGACAAAACTACAACTACAACTGCTTGACACTATCCCAGGAAATCTGCTTTCGACTGCCTACGTGAAGCATATAAGATCCGAGATCAATTCTGGCGCGGTCAAAGCGAGTACAAGCTCACAACGATCTGCACGTAACGCTCCCCCCTATGAGCCTAATCGTTGGCGAGGAATTCGAAGAATTTGTAACAGCTGTTATAACTATGCGAATAACAAAGCGCTTAATAACTTTGCTCAACCGGGTTTTAATCGTCCAGGCGATATTCCCCCGAGCCCGACGCATCTAACACCATTTCCCCGCCGAATTCTAGCAGCGGCAGAAAGAGATGGCTTAACACGTCTGGCACTTAACGGTCCGGTTCCCGTAGACCCAGGCCCTGGCGATAATAGACACGTGGTGGCACTCTTTGCTCTGCGAGGTTTGCATCTACGTTTATATCGGTATATCGGGCTTAAACTTTCAGAGATAAGTGAAATTGTTATGCTCTTTTAATATTCAGGGTTTTATTTTATTAGCTTCTTTAGATAATGATGAGCATATGTTAATGAGGCAGAAAATGTAAACAAAGATTCGCCTATAGTGTCTTGGATTACGTTACATGAGGCGAAAAGATATCCTAAGCCTTAAAACTAAAAAGTCAGCATTAAACCGAATGCTTTTGACTATATTACTTCTAAATCCAATAAATGCCTCGGTCTTCTGTTGTATAAGCACGATGCCCAGTTGGTAAGTCAAACAGTTCATCCTACAAAAAATACAAAACGAAACTTTGCTTTAAAAAAGCAAAAACGAAACAAAAGCAAAACAAATAAGGTAACAACAACAACAACAACAACAACAACAAGAAAAACAATGCACAATAAAAATAAAGCTGAATAAAAATATCTTTTTTTTAACGTCGACTATTGAGAGCCAATAAATATATTGGTACTATATGGGTACTATATAGGAGATGATATCCTCTATTGCAAATCCATATCTCCACCGTAGTTGAAGGAGAAATGGTTGTTTCATTCCCACGCCGTTTAGGATTACTCCATTAATAGATATTCTTTGAAGTTAAAAGTCAGTTAAAAGATACCCCTAGTTTGTATATAAAAGAATTTGTTTATCTTTGACCTTCAGGTGGTGGGGACGCCCACTGGTACCGTTTGGATGCCAACGGAAGGTGGTCTCACAAACCTGGTGAGGCAGCTGTTTGTGATTTTGACAATTCACACAATCCCATCACTGACCCTAGGAATGCAGATCGAGGTCGATTGGGTTATCGGTTTGTTGCTTTCATGTATAGTAATCCTGCTGTCACTATTGCTGGTCCACCTAACATTTGTTGCAGGAAATTATTTTTAAACGCCATGGCCTGTATACAAGGTCAAGTCAATTGAATTTATAGCCGGTAAATGAATAGTAAATAGGTCATATCCGAGTTACAAAAACTTTCAAATTGTCTTACAAACTTGAATTGTAGACCTATGATTTTTTTTAGAGATATAGAAACATGTCATATCCTTCTCCTTGTCTTTAAGAGTCATAGTTGAGAGACCTCTTGAGATGTTAGCACTTTTATACCCGCTTGCGCTGTAAGTTACCTTAAATAAATCGCCTGTAAAAGTTGTCCTTCATTTAATGCACCTTCTATATGCAAGCTTACCAGCAACGCAACCTCTCTGAGACCACCACCAGGAATAACATGCATTCGAACATAAACATACATATAACACTGATATGTTACAACCAAATAGATGACACTAAGAGTACACAAGAAATTTATATATTCACCCCGAATCATGCAGAAATCGCTTAATAAGACCATAAGTCAACTCAAGAAAGTGGAAAGTTATGGAAGATGAAAAAATACATATACAAAACTTGTCCAGGTATCAAGTCTGTGTGGTACCCCAAATTCCAGTTATTCGAGAAAATGTTTTGAACAAAAACATAGACCGTAAGTGCCATATTGGTATACCTCGATTCCCTATCCTTGGGTTTTGACTGGTACCGGGCAGGGGCGTATTTAGGGGGAGGGTGCGGGGGTTCATACCCCTCCTCCTCCCGCCCCGCTCACCCTGGAGATGACCTGCGGCTTTCCAATACAACTGGTATTCTGCAAAATATAGAGATTTGTATAATATGTATTCTCAGCAGTTCACATTATGTTCTTGCCTAAAAGCCCTCGTCTTCGTATTCGCTTTTATAATTTGTTTCCGTCACCAATCAGCTACGCATATCTTAGTGGAGTACCCCCCCCTAAGAAAAATCCTGGATCCCCCCCCCCCTACCGGGTCTAAGTTATCACGGTCAGAGATACGAGGTCTGGTTTACTTTCAGCAGTGAAAATTCCTGCCCATTCACCACTTTAGAAACTTGAAAGAAACTGGGCCAAGTTAACTTTCGCAAAGACTTGTGGGATCGATACTGACCCATTTTTCCATTTTTCCTGTCCTCAGTAACAGTCCCAGAAGTCTTTGCGAAAGTTAACTCGACCCAGTCTCCTTCTTGTATCTAAAGTGGCAAATGTTAATAGGCCACTTCCGAGTTCCAAATACCCTCACTTTCAAAACGAGGCTAAGTGCACAATCTTTCTTGTGCAAATGAGTCTTATTTGATTGACAATGAAAAATCATTTCCATATCAAAGGCCGAGCACTTAACCTCGTTTAGATGCAGAGGCACGGGGGAACTCTGAATGGCCTATTTTTATTATATTTATCCGGTTTAATGAAAGATTTTTTACATATAATTTTTATGCACTTTTGCTGGAGTTTTTCTTATTCTGTCAAGTAGTCATAACAAAGACGTCATTTTCACATTTGAATTATATTTTTTTCTATTTCAAACACATACACGCATCTTTAAACTAGGTGTGTCTATTTTTAGTTACCATTTCAGACCACTCTATACTAATCACGTGTGCGTAAATGCATGATTTTTAACAGAACAGACATGACATGATTCCCATGACTTGAATTGGGGTAAATCAAGAGAGAATGAATTAAAATAGAATGACCTACCTAGAAACGAGGGCTCCATGTCTTTCAAGAAGGGACTTTGTAGTCTCCGCTTTCTCGCACTTTCTCGCTTTCATTTGTTTCAGACCGTCTCTTACTTAAGGGCACTTAAGATGGATACTTAGGAAAACAACACCGTCAGTACACTAGCTTTCGTGCATTTTATAGGACAGTTTTTTCTAAGATTCATTTAGGAGTCATTAATACGACAGGCTCCTCCAATCAAGATGGTTTTATTCGAATTTTTTACAGTTTTTATAGCTCTGTACGTAAACACATAAAATTGAGGTGGTTGTTACACATAAGAAGGCCTAACTCTGATTACAGAAAGAGATTCATTCAAGTCAGCTAAACTGTCATTAATTCCCTCGTCAATTGTCCCGAACAATGTTTCCTTTGACCATTGTTTCCTAAGAAACCGTGACGGTCTTCTTCCTTTGAGTCCAATATTTTCTCTTTGGTATCTGGAATCTGCAAGAAATGAAAACTGTGTTGTACGACATGAACAACATACCATATACTCCCCCATCTCCTCCGAGCGGAGGAGGAGGCGGGGTGGGGTGGGGGAAGGATTGTTTAGCCGTGTGTGACGGCGACGGGTGGAGTTCAGTAGAGAGAGGCTAAGTATAAAAGGCTTTTAATTGGCTAAGTTAAATGTCCTGCCAATTGGCAAGGATTAGGAGGAAGAACCACCTGTGGTACCGTTATTCTAGAATGCACTTTGACGTAACTCTTTTGCCCCCCCCCCCCCCCCCCCTCCTCCTCCAAAAAAAAGTCAACTCCCGCCTTGTGGACACCCCACTTTAACAGCCGAACACCCAACCTCGTCCCCAGGGCGCTTTTCCCTGGCTTTGGGGGCCAAAGCCAGGGAAAAGCGCCCTGGGGACGAGGTTGCCGAACACCCCGATAACTACGGACAGCAGCTAAATCCCACGATAAAGTAAATTACAGACATTTGACTGAAATAAACTCTTGCTATTACGGACTCAAGCTAACGAGGACACTAATTAAGGTCCCTACAGTGCCCGCTTTAAAGAAAATCGACTGTACAGTGGAACCCCGCCATACGACCACCCCGTTATTACGACCACTTTTTTGTGGACTCAACAAAAGCCCACTTAGTTTCTTATCTGAAAAACCCGAATCCGACCACCCCGTTAGTACGACCAACGACCACCTTTGGGAGTCCTGAGTCATTATTTTCTTTATAAAATTACCCCGTTAATACGACCAGACAAAATGCTTGGTGGGGCTCCTGAATGAAAACAGACACAATCTGACAAACATTATTGCATTACTACTATGAATGTTTTTAGGCAAAGGTTTTAGTGGTTAGCATTACATCCGCTAAATTGCAGTGTTCAGTAGAAAGGATGCATGAATAAATAATAAAAAAGGTCTGAAAGACTTCACTTTGCAGCATTTCGAGGCTCTCAAAGTTATTTTGCCTTCTTGTTTCTGCTGCCTTCCACTGTTGCTTTTCTCTTCGAGTCCATTTCCTGTTCTTTTCTCACAGATCGGTTATTTGGAATGTCTAATAATTTGTTAAGCATATCAACCTTTCTGGGCTGTCCAGTAAACTTGTAAACGCATGGGATTTCCATCTCGTACCCTCCCCCACATTTCACAAGCCCCTTCCGTTCATAACAAGGAACTGAAAGAATTAGTCAGTGTTTTTTCTCATTACTCGGTTTCGTTTACTGTTACATTGTCCACTTGCATTGAATTTCGGCTGTAAGGTTGTTAATTAACTGCATGCAAAAAGGTTGATTTATAGCGGATTAAAGTTATACATATAGTAGAATGTAGTTTAAAAGCATTTTGCACCATAATCTGACCCTACCCCGTTAATACGATCACCCCGTTAATACGACCGAATTTCCATGCCCCGAAGGTGGTCGTATTAACGGGGTTCCACTGTATAGGCCATTTGAGAATTCCATAAAACTTTCACTTATAAAGACTTCGTAGATGAGCTCCGTTTGAAACAGCAGCTATGGTAGGCATGCTTCTATCTAGCCAAAAATAGGCCCTGTTGATTGCTTGCATTGTTAGAAGTGGCTCAGCACTGATGAGTCCAATCCTTGCGTGACATGTTTCTTTCACAGGTGTTACAAACACGTTTGGATAGTGGATTGGACGATTGAGTCTGCTAAACTTTTGTTTGCTTCCTTCATTGTCTCCTGTCATCCAATTGTAGGTTCCACTTTTTCTTGCCACTCAAGATTCGCCTTCCCAAGGAGTATGGCGCCAGCCACACGGTGGTGTTCAATTCCAAGCTGGTGTCTGGTGTCTGCATCCGTAACGTGACCAGCTCGCCGTATAACATAATGCCCTGTGGTATATGGCCGTCCACTATTCGTTGCACGTGATCCACATATCGCAAGCGATGCTAGCTCAAAAAGCCCGCTTCCCGGCTCTATACAGCAGTATTGATAAGAATTAAAAGAAATCTATTTAACTATACTCGATTTTCACACTTAGCCTAGCTTAAATAAAGGCTATTGGTAACTCGCAAATGACCATTTAATGATTGTAACAGTGAAGACAGCAAGGAAGGGTTACTTGGGCTAATTTTTGCTAGGTATGTGCCGCTGGCCTCTCAGAGCCCCTACTTCATTATAGTCTATTTTGTGGTCAATTATAGAACCCATCTTAGTCACTTTTTGGAAACTATGTAATTTTCGCGATCCCAACTTAGTCACTTTCTATTTTTATGACGGAATTGACCAATTTTTTAGATTGAATGAAGAACACTTTACTTTTCATCTACAGTACAAACATTCTGGTACGTTGTCTAACCGTAAATATGAAGAACTGCCTTACCCCAAAAAATCTGAAAATGTGCGACCCTATTCTAGTAACTCTATTGAAAATGCGACCCTGTTATAGTCAATCCAATCGTGAAAATGCGACCCCATCCAGCGGCACATCCTCATTAGCCTCTTATAAGAAAGTACCCCCCCCCCCGGCCGGTTAGTACCCCATGCAAGTATTGCCGACCAGCGCGCTCATAACTGCAGGCGCAACTTTCTGCCGCAGTAGAATCAAAAGTACATGAATTTACGATCCCTAACTTATTACCTGCTAGCCGCGGGGAACTTTTAAAAACCTCTCTAAAACAAAGTTCATGTATTGTTCCATGGCTCCGCTCATCCAAATGGAAATTCTCATTCTGGACGACGTTGGTGCGCTGACGTAACCACTTCTTAAGCGCAGATCTTTTGCTGATCTTTTTCTCGTTGGACAAAAATTTGTAACCAACTACCTCGAGATTACAGCTTGAAAAATCTTGTGGAGAAAAAACACTCTGTTCTTTGTAATCCTTAGGCAGGAAGTGCAAACAAACCTTGGGGCCGTCCGGTGTACTCGGCAGCCTGTTGGAACCCTTAAAGCTTTCAAGGGTGCGATAGTTAGTTTCGCTTTGTTCTTTCACTATTCGTGAAAAATTAACGCACTTTTTCTGTCCCCTAGGGTCTTTCTTTCGCTCTTTAGTCTTATTCTTAGCTGTTCTTGGTAGCCAAGTGTAAACACAATGGATAACTTGACCGACAATGGATGACGCAGAGTTCATACCGATTCATGACAGAAAGAAACCCCTCAAAAGACTTTGGTTTACCTGATCGTGACAGCGCAATGTTTGACAGGGTTAGTTTCTATGACATCACTGTAAGTAAACCGCGCGCAACAAGCTTTGTTAACCAGCAGTGGAAACTTACGTCATCATAAATCTTACCATAGAATGCTCACACAATTGTTTGTTTGCTTTGTTGCTGCGAGCTCCAACTGGAGCAGTGCACTCTTATTTTGATCGTCCGGTCGTTCCTTGGGTGTCCTGTCGCTATTTAGGTGTTACGATCTGGATTTTTGTTTGTCAGTATGTTTTTTTGTTTTGCACAATTTTTGGTATAATTCATTATTACGAGCAAAATTTTAAACTTTTTGCCGAAAAAGGCACTGCTGGGATAATTTGCTCGTTTGGCTCCTGGGTTTTGGAACGCCTCCACTTTTTCACTCGGTTTTGTATATAATTTGCAGCTAACCGGCTATACACAGCAAAAAAACACGGCCTTATCAAGATTTTTCTTCCAACCCCCCCCGCCTCCCCCCCCCACCCCTCTGTCCAGTGGGGAGGGGGTCAACTTGAATTGCATTTTCCTCTCCTGGATTGTAGTATTGTAGTACAAAATTGTCATTTATTAATCATCCAACCTTTATTTTGGCCTGAGATCAATGTCACAGGCAAATATAAGTAACAAAACCAATTTTTTTGTCTGCTTATTGTCACATTCGTGACCTGGGTCCCGGGTGACCCAGGACTCTCTCCACAGGCATAACTAGCTCGGTTACCCGAGATGTAGCCTGCGAGAACTGCTCTCCGGTGCACTCTGGCGGCGGCACGGAAAAAGTAAGGAGAGCTTGCAACTACGTCTCTGGGATTTGAATATCTGCATCAAAAAAGCCGACGCTAAATGCTGATTGGCAGAGAATTTTTTTATTTGCAATAATGACATCAAAATACAAGAACAAAGAAACAACACACTAAAGGGGAAAGGAAAAAAACGTAAATGGAAATTATTTACATCACGATAGTTATTCTAATTTACAATAACATTGATTACAATTTACATTATTAGCCTAATTACACAACGGAATTGGAGGTGGAATTAAAATTCCAGAGACGTAGTTGCAAGTTGCAAGCTCTCTTTCTTTTCCTGCCCAGCCGCCAGAGTACCCCTGAGAGCTTGCCAGGCTACCCGAGATGGAGTCAGTGTTAATAGGCCCTTTTGCATGGCAGTGATCACGTCATCAACTTTCGATAAACTCGAAAACAGTTCATTTTTGAAAGATTATGTTAACACTGAGCTGAAAGAGCATGTATATGGAAAGTACTTTAATTTGTAAATCATTCATCCAGTAGTTTTGCGAATCAAACTGGTGTTTCTAAGATGTCGTATAAGTACCGAGTCGACTGTTTTGGTTCACTCCGGTTATCTCTTGTTGCTGTTGAAGTGAAAGTCTAAAAATATAACAAAACACTTAAGGTCAGGTCCCTCGAGTCCTGATGTTTCTCTCGACTTCGTCTCGGGAAACATCAGGACTCTTGGGAAAACAAAACTAACTGTTTCCCTCGGGATCTGACATTAAGTGTATACTAAACTACTTCAGTTATAAGTAACAAATACAAGAAAATAAGAATTCGTAAAAAAAACACCTATGAAAAGACTTGCTCTAAAAGTTGCCCTCTTATAGCTTGCTTGAAAGACTGCAAGGAAACTCATTGCTTTTTTTTATTTATTTAAATTGTTCCAAATACTAGTTCCTCTATATGCGAATGTGCGTTGGGCAGAAGCAGTTCTAGGGGCATGGGCATGGATGCTGGAACGTTTAGTAAGTTTACCTACCAGATGTTTAGGTGCGAGGCCCTCGAAACATTTGTAAGTTAACACAGCAGTCCCTATAATACAATAATTATTTGACAGGAAGCCAGAAGTTGGCGGAGTAAAGGGGTCACGTGGTCAAATTTCCTAGAATTCGTTACAATTTTGCTTGCAAAGTTCTGAATTGACTGTAATTTGTTTATGTTCTTAGTTAAAGTATTGGACCAGACGGTTGAACAATAAAGCATTCTGCTAAAAACTAAAGATGTAATTAACAGCTTTAGTGTCTCTTTGCCAAAGCTTTCTTTAACTCTACGATTTGAGATAGTTTAGAAAAGCAGGAAGCAGGGGCGGATCCAGGATTTTTCTTAGGAGGGGGTGCACCCGTCTCCTGCTCTACTTCAACACCAATAAACCACATAGTTTTTTTTTTGCAGAATACCAGTTGTATTAGAAAACCGCAGGTCATCTCGGGGGGGGGGGGTGCGCACCTCCTGCACCCTCCCCCTAGATCCGTCCCTGGGAAGAGACTGTTTTTGAAATATGATGGTCGTAAGTCAGGTGAGGATCTAGAATGACTCCCAAGGATTTACAAGGATTTGTATGGAAAACCACCGTGACTCAAACGTGACTGGGTAGCAAGAGATGTTTTTCTGATACAAATCCTTTTAATTTTCGGCAGCCGTTGCGATCGCTACTTTAGAGAGTATTTGGCTGAAAATTACAGGTTACCTAATTTTAATATGCTCTTTCAGCACGTTATACTAAAATTGTTCAAAAGCGAACTGTTTATGTGTTTACCGAAAGTTGATCACGTGATCAACTCACGCAAAGGGCCTCTTATTGTTTCAATTTTTAAATAGTTGTCGGAGAGTTTTGTTGTTCCAGTGTTTATTACCTACATTCATCTATCGCTGATAGATGAATGTAGGTAGCCGGGAAATTTTAAATAGGGAAAACTTGTTTGCCATTTACTTACTTGTTGAATAGTTTTCGAGGTGTTTTACCTAAATTTCAAGTAAAAATTTAAAAGCATAATTTCTGCATTTCTGAACATAATTGAGAAACACTATATAGTTATTGGCATAATTTGAGGATATGCGGGCACTGCTAGCAACATATTATGCTAATTTCGCGAGCACAATCTATCAAAGCCGACCTTCAAATCACCTGTTTGCAAAACGTAAGGGATTGTTGTCGCCGGGCGTAGGTCAAAGGTTCTGCAAGGAATTAGTGTTATCTCTGTTGTGCGCTGATGTAAAAGATGCGCGGTTTTATTCCATGTGCCTTCTTTAAGCTTTCTCTTTCACCGTTGGTCGCAATTTTGACACCGTTAGGAGGTGCGCCGGCTTTGTTGTTCAATTTACCCTCCTCACCGTTCTGTTTTTAAGGCTTGGTTATTACTATTTTCCCCTTTGACGCATCAGTTAACCCTTAAATAGTGTCCTTTCTCTATTGAGTCCTAGATAATTCCAAAATGTAATTTCAGAACATTTATAGTTTATAGTGTCAAAATAAGGCATTGTTTTATAATTTAACCTGTTCGACGCAAACTGTTGAGAGAATTAATAGCTGGTGTAAAACAAGCATATCATTTATAATTTACACTTAACAGTACAATTTTCATTTCAAAACACAGGTATTTTGAGGGGCGACAAGAGGAGCTCGGCTTGGTCAACGGCACTTTATAATTTTCCTAGAATCTGTCCACATTCTTAGGATTCTCGTGTTCTGCGTACTACAATGCATGGAATGTGACACCACGAAGTTTAGGGTTGTCAGTAAGGGCCTGTTTACATTGAGGTGGGGAACCCCCAGGTAGGTGAGGTAACCCGCTTAGGTAGGGTTACCCGCCTGTCAATCTGATCTCTCATATGGTCACCCCACCTATCATGTAAGCGGCGTGATCAATGAGAGATTATATAGGCATGCGGGTACCCCACCTAAGCGGGTTACCTCATCTATCTGGGGTCCCCCACCTCCATGTAAACAGGCCCCAAAACGCGGACTCGGTGTCGGTGCCAGGGTCTCTTTTTTTTATTTTATCTTCATAGGCAATAACATCACAACTTAACTGACAGTAGACCAATAACATCACCACTTACTTGACAAATCAGGTCAAAAACCAGAGTTTAATACAATCAAATGACGTGATAGATAGATAGATGGATAGTTTATTAAAACTGCATCACAGCCAAAGGCTGACTTACGCAATTATTTACAAAAACTTTACCATACTTACAAATTACAAATGAATCCTAGATAATAAGTCAAAAACTAATTTTTAAGATAATATTAAATATTCTATATAACATATTCATATTGAAATATGTTAAAATATAAAGCATGAATATAAGTGTGATAAAACTACAGCCCGGAATGTTTCGACATCGGATATATAAAAGTATTACTTGTTCTGTTCGTGCAAAGCTTTGATACAACTCCCTTTGACTCTGACTGCATGGCTACTGCACAGATTGTCGAAACGACAACAGCAGTCCTATATCAGGACTACACCCACTTGGAAAAGCATATTCCAGTTACAATTGAACCTTAGAGCTAAAAGGGTTTCATACGCTCGCCATGTTTGTTTGACTCTGTGCGCGCGAAGCCGAGTGATTGACGCTAGTGTTGTCCACAACTGTCAAAATTGACCAATCATAGGGTATACCGGGAGCTGGTATAACTGAACGAGATATTGAAAACAAAGCTTACGGGCTCCACTTCTCCGACTCTCCCCAGGAGCCCCAACGCACTTTCCGTGCAACTTTTCTCGATCGGCTTTCCCTACTACCTTGGAGACAGCAAGATAGTAGATGACTCCGCAAAAACGGTCAACATCATTGTAAAAAACAAACTTTGCAGTGTACCACCCGCCTGCGGCTCGTGGTTCCACCTACTTGTACATTTTGACGCCATTTCTACTGTCGATAAGTTGTAGATCTTGGATAAATCCCCCGGGGGGGGGGGGGTACGTTAAGAATTTCTGGGTTAGGATGTGCCGCTGGGACCCTGGAACCCTTAACCTATACCAGAGCTAGTTCAGGTGAATTTTGCTACCCTATACTAGAGTAAACTCCCCCAAAATCCCCCCTATCCTAGAGTAGCTGTTTCCCTAGTCTAGATAAAGTCTTCAACCAACTGATCAGTTTCCTGAAAAATGATACCCAATTCTAGAGCCAAACGCTCTGATTTATATACCCTATCCTAGAGTAAACTGCTCGAAAACCATACCCTTCACAGCGGCACATACCTATATAGCCCATATATGGCAGTAACCCCCCCCCCCCCGGGGATAAATTCCTTGGTATAAATGTGCCTCTCAGAAAAGCCTCTTGATGGGAGGTCTTTGTCTATTTCAAGGTTTTTTCCCGGTCGCTTAAGAAAACTAAAACATCATGAAAAAATCGACAGTAGAAGTTTTTTTAAAAGCTTTATTAATTGAATTCAATTCTTTATTTCACACTAGAAAAATAAAGTAACTGATAAATAATAATTAACTTGTGTACAGTGTCCAAAGTAGCAAGAGCTTTCTTGTAGGACACCGTTATGTTCAGATAATCGGCAGCAGTAAAGATAAAAGCAGTTTAATGAGCATAAAATTGATTTAGGGTAACCGTTTTAAATATACTATTTAATCCTATTCATTGTTGTCCTTCTCTACTTCCATAAAAATCTTCACGACGTCTTTTACAACCTAAAATTGTAAGCAGAAGGTCATAAGTAAGTCATTTAGCAGAGCATGTACCCATTTTTTTAGAGTTAAAGCGGCTGTCACGAAGGCATTGCTGTTTCAGGTCATTTCTGTGCTGAAGTCATTTCTGAGTGCCTTTACCCAACCAATACACAAATTGCTCCAGAAGAGTTATGAAGTAGACTCGACTCGATCTGACTGCTGGTAATTGACAATAGCAAACTCGTGAATCCAGCCGCCTGTTCGGAGGAGGAGCGCGGGCTCATTTCCCGAACAGTGGCCGGTAATCGAGTCTGGTTATGAAGAAGATATCAAACAAAATTTCATAAGGAGCACTAGCCATAATAATATTTTTCGCGAGTTTTGCAGGCATTGTACTCTGGGTACCAGAGATTTTTTCTCGCGTGTAACGAGGAGCTTCATCGGCTCCGAACCGTGTTTTCGGTTTCGGTCAAGTCTTAAAAAGTGACCCGCAAGAAAAGTTTGATTGATAGTTGAAATTGGAGTAGCTGACAAATAGAGTGTTGGAAAATTACTTTTTTGTTGAGATCGGTCGGAAAGGAAAATGTAAAATAAGATTTGTGACTTGTGTGAGTTATTTTGTGCCGCACAAGTTCGGTACAAAAAAGTGGTGCCGTGACTAGGATTACGACTGCGGAACCGCGGTAACGGCGACAACGAGGAACAGAGGAATTCAACACGAACAACGGAGGAATTTAAAGTTAAGGTGATTCCTTAGTAAAAGAACCTAACATAGATTGTAGATTAAACTTGGTACACTGATGTAACAAGTTAAAAAGATGATAAAAAAGTAATAAAAAGTGGGGGTCACCGTGCTCGTTTTGACGTCACAATGCTGACAAATACGGCTATTTTGCACCCTATGACAAAAACCACGCGCAGCCCAAAACTACACAAAAGGGAGAGATTTTTTCGATGATGCATGTGGTATCCCACAGAATTTGACTTTACTGTATTGTTTATCCACGTACCAGAAAAATGTCTTTTAATCCTCCTGTTTTTACTTTACGCTCCAAAGTAGAATTGAATTGGACACGCGCTATTCGACTCGTGATAGCTCAATCCGTACAATTTAGTAAAATTGCCAAAAACCTGAACATAGATTTGAACCAATTTTTTTCTCATCGAAAGGAAGCACTGTCCTTATTAAAATCATGAAATAAAAAACGGGGGTCACCGTACTCGTTTTTGCGGTAGAGCTGCAGAAAGTGCGCACCAAGGGCATTTCGTCCGATTTTTCCTTAAAATTAATTAATTGGGGCGAGTTTTAAAATAGAATGTTTGTGAAAGGGGGAAGAAAGTATTAAAAAATCCGTTTTTACAGAATTTACATCGAGATATCACATTTAGGACACAATGTGATAAAGAAAGCGTTTAAATGAAAATCAAGGTGAGTAAGCACAAGTTAAACATCCACTATCGAGGTTCTCCGTGAGGAAGTCGAACTCAGCGACACGCGTACTGCTTACGTTATGCACATTCCCAACACACTGAGTCTCACCTCGGCAAGAAACAACCGCAAGCAAAAATTCCCATAGCGTTTCTCTACTGTCAACTTCGTCTTCATAATGTTACTTCACATGCTCTTTTTTACGGCGGCCACCTTGTTATGCGTAGTAAGAGATGCGCAGTGCAAAACCAGGGAATCACCTTAGCATGAGCGACACAGAGGATACAAACACAAGCAAAGAAGAACAACGCCTGGAAAAGGACATAGACAAGGAAATTAACAAGCTAAAGTACTTTTTGGAGGAAACAGACGAATTGATTGGAGTACAAGATTACACAGAAATAAAAATAGCCGAGAAACGAGCAGAGATGATCATTGTGGAATTATCGGATCTTGTTGCACCACAGGCGTCCCATGCTCACGTTATGTAAATTTACTTTCTCATTCGAGAGTCGGTGTCGCATTACAAGCGACCGTTGAGATTTTGTATGAGAAATAAAATACTGAGGTCTGCGATAGCCTGCGAACGACAGACGTTTCTCCTCGCTCATCGCCGCTGAGGGACGTTTCGCGAGGAGGAAACGCGAAACGTCCCTCAGCGGCGATGAGCGAGGAGAAACGTCTGCCGTTCGCAGGCTAGGTCTGCGATCGCTAAATATCATTTTTTTTTTTTACTTTTTTTTTGCCTATGAAATAAATAAAGGAGACTTACCTTTGACGTACTGCTGTTTTTTTGGTGCGAATTCATCGATTTAGTTGTTTTTTTGGCTGTTATTGTGTGACCCTGTCACTCTCCTCACAATACTAAATATTGAAGAGAGTGACAAAATACGAAATATTATGAAGAAAGTGACAGAGGTCACACAATAACGGCTAAAAAACCCCGTTTAAATCGATGAATTCACACCAAAAAACACTGGAATACAACAAAGGTAAGTCTTCTTTATTTATTTTAGAGAGAAAAAGTAAAAATAATGATACTAAGCGTTCGCAGACCTCAGTATTTTATTTCTCATACAAAGTCTCAACAGTCGTTTGTAATGCGACACCGACTCTCTTGTGAGAAAGTTAATTTACATAACACACTCATAACGTGAGCTTGGTCATTAAGGGGACAAATTACGACAGAGTGAAAGAATTCTATGAGAGACTGAACAAAAAACCATGATACCATACAGACCCTGGAGAGGCAGAGATGCTAAGAGGGTTTGTTATGACCGTCATCAAGAAATTGCCTCACGCAAAGCCTGGCCTTGGGAGGACAGGTGACGACTGGGAGAAATGTACCATGACTGACATGCTCGATAATCTGCGGCAGTGGTTGAAAAGACAAGGTCGATGATGCACCTTGGGCATACGAGGACACTGGAGCTGGGAGGGAATTCATTACAAGCAAAGCGGCTGAAAGTCACGAAATACGAGAGATTCTCACCGTAAACGGCACCAAGAGACCTGACTAGTTCAATCGATAAAACCGATAATCGATAACGATTGATAAAATCGATTAAAATTAATTAATTGTATCGGAAATCGATAGAAATCGATCAAGGGATACGTTGTAAGTAATCGATTTTTTCGAACTTATCAAACCAGTCTAACAAAAAATTACTATCGTAGGATAAATTTAAAGATTTATTTCACAAATAAAATGTTGAACAATACGTAACATAATCGGTATTATACTTAACATGATTCAGCGGAGAAACAAAACGTAACAGCTTCTTCTTGCATTTTACTTAGAAACTATTCAAGTTAAACACCGTTGAGACATTGTACGACGGTAGTACAGCGGACGTACAATTCCGGCCTATGAGCGAGCGAGAAGGTCTTAAGACGCCCAGATAAAACAGATGTAAGCCCCTTATTAAACGCATCGGCAAAAACACAGCTTGTTTTTTAAACGCTGTCTCGGAAGAACCGGTATTTTGCATTTAAAAGTGAACAATACACGGTCCTTAATGAAAACAATAAAATCGATAAATCGATAAATTCAATACCTTAAAAGAGCCGCGATGGTTGTGAGTATCGATTTCTATCGATTGATCGATAAATTCGATAACGTTTAAATTTGAATTATCGATAGTTATCGATTTATCGAACGGTTTTCCGATATCGGTTTTTATCGATTGAAATGGTCAGGAAAGAGAAAATCTATGCCCATCTTTCACCTCTCAGTTGAGTCACTGGATGGAAAAGCGAGTGAGATTCTGGTAACTGGAACGAAGTTGTGAGACTTCACAACGGTACGAAGACCAGACATAAACAAGTTGAATAAGCAGTACGAACATACCAAAGACAAGAGATTCTACAAACAGATTCGAGACGAGTATCCCATACACGTGATTTTAGGAGACAATACCTGTTGTCGAATAAGAACCGAAGAAGTATACAAGGGACAGCCGGGAGAACCAATTGTGGAAGGAACGACCTTTGGCTGGGTAATCCATGGTGGAAACCTCCAGATAGCAAGAGCTTCGTCAGCAGAGAGTCAAGTGACTATGAGCGGCTTTACAGCCTCGACGTTTTGGAGGTCAGGGACAGAGGTGAAAACGACAAGCTTGATGTTTACACGGAGTTAAAAGAGAACATAGTAAGGGACAACGACGAGGTAAACATTCCTTGGATACCGGGAGCAAAACTAGATGGAACCAATGAAGAACAAGGCCGGAGACGCTTACAGAACATGGATATCAAACTAGGACAAAAGGAACAATTGAAGGCTGAATACAAACACACATAATTGAAAAACAGCTAGAGGAAGGGATAGTCGAAAGAATCTTAAGGAAACCATCTGGGAAACGAGTATTCTATTTGCCACACAAAGCTGTCGTTGGAATAGAAGCTGTCACAACGAAAGTGAGAATGGTAGAAGATGCCAAGTTCAAAGTGAACAAGTGAGAGTCAAACATAAAAGAGTTGGAAGACCAGAACATGCCAAACCCCAGCAAAATACTAAGACAGGTTTGGGACAAGGAAGACGACATCTTAGAAATCAAGATTGCACCATTCAGTAAGGATACGCCAATCACAAAGAACACCATTCTGAGTTACCATGGAAAAGTGTATGATCCGCTAAACAAGCGGCTGAGGGAGGCTAAAACTCATGTTTGGAGGAGATGGAGACATGAACACAACCACAGCCTGATGGAGACTCATCGAATTACCCGCCAGACCGCAAAGTACCATATATCTGAGAAATTTTATTGATAGTCGCAGACGAGAAAAATCGAGAAGAGTGGAAAAAGGGAAAGTTTTTACGACATATTTTCGAGGAAAAGATGGAGTTGTCAGAGGAGTATCGTTGATTCACAAGGGTCACCACATTGACAGACCACTTAAGGTGACTCGACCCAGTTGTTTTTTTTTTGGGGGGGGGGTACCATCCTACTTTGAAGCTCTCTGGTATCCCCTCCTTTACTTTTATCGTAAGTCTAACACATAGACTGGA
>NC_133201.1:9922107-9972107 GCF_958299795.1 Porites lutea
CGCAAGACAGGTAACAATGCCGTCAAAATATCGCAGGCGCTCCACGACATCGCACGGCTGGAACGTTTCACAGATCTAAACCTATTATGTTATGTTTAAATATGCGTTCAATGTCATTCAAAACTGGGAAACGGATGCTTTACAATTTTATTCGAAGGTACTTATTTTTTGTCAGCAGTTATGGTAGAAGGAGATGAAAGTAGCCGGCTAAGAATGGCTATCTAGCCGGCGGTTTTGGCCGGCTACCGGCCCTTATTGACACCCCTGCCTGCTGTGGACGTCGAGTGTCGAACTTCTCTTGTGCTATTAAAATACATTGCTTGTAAGTTAGGACAACCCTTTCACTAATGAGTATTAGATTCGGCGGATGCGAGGCCAAGCCATTCAAAAATACTCTGGCCTGTGTAAAAGACCAAAGTGCTAAAAATACAGAGCTCGGCAAATGCCTGCCACTGTGTGCGAACAAGTCACTGAATGCCTTTAGTGGTAGGTTTTTAATCCTGACAGGTTGATAAAGTTAAGCGCAAGATTTTTTAGCCAATCAAATAAATTAGAAGGTTTTGTCGTTAACCAACCTCGTTCCCAGGGTTCTCTCCTACCAGTCCCTACGGAGCGAGAGACGGGTAGGAGAGACTCCCCCCCACCTACCGGTTCTATTACTTACCATCCCCTCCCATCTCTCTCAGGTGATAGAAATCTCAGGCGTTAGTGAGCATCTGCTGACCGAGTGTGAGTCCAGTGATAAGTTCGCTCAGTGTCCGCGCTGCAAGGAAGCGATTCCTAAAGAAGACCTTGATGAACACTTTGCTGAGAAAAGCTGTCAGGGTAACTATGTATTCTCTTTAGGAGTGTCAGTACTGTCAGTGTGATATCTTTTGGCAGCTGCGATCATGCCCTCTCCCTATATTTGTAACGCTCAAGAGGGCATCTCGCAAATGATAATAATGATAATGACAATAAGTGTCCGACCGCTGGCCGAAGATCCCGATTTACTTCGTAGCTTAGTAAGAAGAGCGCCAGCCGTTAGAGTGAAAAGTCAGTTTGTTTTCTTTGCCCTACGGTCAGGAGGAGTTAATTCTGTTGCGCGCAAAAAGGACGTCTGCGCAGGGCACTAACAATCTTTCGAACAGCCCTGATTTTGTTACTTGATCCTGCACACAGCTGCGCCAATATTTTCGCGAACACTGAGTTAGTTGGTTCTCTGAACAGACTAAAACTGACTCTATTATACATTTGTCTGTGTTTTTTAAAGCATCCAAGGGTCCACGCTGCGTCTTGTGTAACAAAGTTCTTGGTAATGGAGATGAGGTATGTGGTCCTTGTTTGTCAGGAAAAAAATAGTTAAGCAACGAGGACGGAAACGGCAACGAGAACGGCAAAAAAGCAATAGGTTTTGATTGGCAAAACAACAACTTCGCACGTGCATCACGCTTTTTTGTACATTTCTTTGCCGTCTCTGCACGAATACGACGTGGCACTTCTTAAATTCACGTTTTATGGAGGACGTTAACACAAGACAACGTACGATTTTCTTTTTTCTTTTTGTGAACTTAGATGCAGTTCTTTAAAATTCAACTCCTGAAAAAAATCGCCAGCATTTGACAAATGAAAAGTGTTAGAATACGAGCGATGAAGTCGTTGTTGCTTACGCTCCCTAACATCTGTCGTCTGTTACGTGCCTCCGGGAAATCTTTCATTCAATATTTGACATACTTCTATTCCAGACCGTTTCACGGAATTACCTAAAACGTTACGCGCACACACAGTCATTTTAGTTTTTTCACTTATAAAATATTACACCCTACGTTCTGCGATGTTTTCTTGCTATCAGCGTCGTCGTTTCCATGCTTTTCCCTCTTTTCTTCTGAAACTATGTTTTATTACATTAGGTGTGGAGTAAGCATTTAAAGGAAGAGTGTGCTCCAAATAAGGCGAGACTTCAACAGCAGTCAGGTAAAATTCTACAGTTGCCTTTTCCTGAGCTCCTTGTGGGTTTCTGTCGCAAATTTTGCGAGGCCTTGCTTAACCCTTTAAGCCCTAAGAGTGATCAGTGTCAAATTTCTCCTTCTAATATCAATGCTTTGTAGAACATAGTGGTCATGAGAATTACAGACATGATCACACAAGATGAATTTGCTTGATATTTTATTAACTTCTCCCCACTACTTCTGTAGGAAATAAATAGGGGCAAAAAATGAGAACTCAAATTATGATGAGTGAACTGAGCATATCCTATTGACTAAGGCAATCAAAAGTAGAAAGGAAACAGTTAAAGACATTATACTCTGGCGAGAACCATGCACTGCTATTTTCGACCTAGCGATGCTGATTATCATCCCATCGCTTGTGGAGTGTTGTGTTTATTCATAAAGATTTTCTACTAAGGTTTGGGTATGTCGTGTAAAATTGAACCCTATTCTTGTGTAGTAGTATCCAATCCTTACACGTTCTTGCTTTACTTTCAGCCGCCAGCAAAGCTCCAAGCCAAGCGAGTCTTCGGAGTACCCGTGGCAGAGGAGGCAAGACCACGCCCCTTGGAAGGGGTGCAGGAAAAGGGAGAGGTCGGAGGGGTGGGGCAATGCCGAGGTGATGACACGCTTCCTACAGAATGGATTCAGTGTTTGTTTTACAGCCAAAGAACCTGCTGGAAAATTTATATTCCCTATCCTTGAGAGGCTTAGACTTCAAGTCGATTCAAACGGATTTAAGTATCTCGTCATGCCTAAGGACAACGTAATCTTAAGGTGTGACGTCGTTTAAATGAGAGACGTTGGGGCTACTACGCTTTTTTGTAATTTATAAAAAAAACAATAGCAGCAACAGGTGTGTCCTAAAATCTTATTCATTTAAACGAAACGAGTGATTTCGTATTTTCTGGAAGGCTGATATACAACAAAGTAATACAATCTACATCGGACTGTGAGGTGTCCAAGTTTATATCTTAAAGACAAGTCTCTGAATTGAAATGTACATTTATTTTTGTACCCTCAAATCAAGAAGTTTATTGTGTATCAAGTTATTTGCCATAAGGTATAAATCACTAATAGTTTTCAACATTTTGTTTATCTGCACTCTGTAACCGCCACCCGTTCCTCAAGAAAGCATACACGGATGTATTAGTCTGGTCTCGGCGCTTCCACATTCGCTTCCAGTTTTGAAGTAGCCTGCGAAGACAGCCGTCTCCTTCCAAGCAACGAGGAGCGAGGAAAGACGGCTGCATTCACAGGCTACTCTCAATGCAAAGGGGTCGTAGAAGGTGCGTGTTATATCTTTTAGGGATTTCAGTGCGGTGCCATTTTAGCGGTAGGCTTTGTATTGTTCACAGTTATTGTGCGGTTGTATATTGTGGTGTAAATAATGTCGATCAATGTTGACTTTCGCAGGTTAACATAGGGAAAGCACAAGTTACGATTCCTTTACCTAGGTTACCAGCTGTAACTATGGGGACGTTCCACCCTGGATCCTTAATACTTCTATGGATTGAATTCTAGACAACAGTAGTGACCGTTTTTCGTGCGGTTTGTTAAGAAACAAGTTAAAGGGGCTCTGTAACGGCTGTCTAGTTCATTCATTGTTAGAGAGCTTTAGATTCTAAGACGAGGACGACAACGAAAACGACGTTTTCGCGAACCAACGTCATTTTGGCGGGAAAATGTGATAGCGGCTATCGTCATTTTACTACTAGTTTTAGCGATGATGTCGTATAGGGAAGACAAGTTACAAATGTTAGGAATTTTCTCATTTAGCGAACGGAAGAGGGCTTTACCTCCTTCAACGGAAATAAGCGTACTAGCTTTTGTGGGAAAAAAAAGACCAATGCTTTCCGGTTGTCTATTTTTCCTCATTTTCCCGCCAAGGAAAACCCTAATATGAGGAAGTCATTGTTCGATTGGCCAATCGTGTTGCAGTATGACGTCAAATCGAAGTACCGATTGTTTTCTAGAAAGTTCTCGGGCGTGAAGGCTTTTCACCCGAGCGTTCGACTAACCAACCAAAAGCCACGCGCGTTTGTATCCGTTCTATAAACCAATCAACTCGCTCTATTTCCGTTCGTTTGTTGTTTCTGTTTTGTTCGCGCGTTTTCATTTCATGGTCATACGAAAATCGCTCTATCAAAGAGGTAAAAAACAAACAAACCAAATAGAATACTCATCGCCCACTTATTTCTGCCTAACAAGTTGCCTGAAAATAAAGTGGTTTTTATCTATGGTTAAATGTCAAAATAGGCTTGAACTGTTGGAAAAAACGTTTTAGAAAACTTAGGATCCTTTGGAAGTATTTTGTGTCACTGAGTAAAACCTGGAAGTGATAGTAAAAATAAAAATTGTTTCATACAATGTCGTCTGTGTTGTCTCCTTTCACGCCGGTTTTCTCGCGTGCTCCCCTACTGAGTGGTCACAGACCGCTTTGCGGTCGCCCAGTCTGTCCAAACTTGCAACGTTAGCATTACACCTTCAACACCCTGCCAGTTGAGCCTTTCTTTCCCTTGTCGATGTTGGCATACTCGAGAAAGATTTTTCATTAATCGAGTAAGATCTTAGTTGAGTTTGTGCTGCTTTTTGCTGGGATAAATAGACCCGGTTCAGACGCCGCTCCACTCATGTGCCTAACTGATGAATTAAGTACGGCGAAAGAGCGGTGTCTGAATCAATTTGGTATGGCAGTTTTAGTTTGGTGCGGCAAAAGCGGTAAGTTCAACAGAATCTGTCGAACTTTTCTTGGCTTCGACACACGGTGCGCCATCTGAATCAGGTGTCGCGCCAGTGTCGCTCCAAAGTCGGACTTATTAGTCTCGCTTGCGTAACTTGTTAGTCTCGCCTCTCTGCAAGCCGTTTTTCTTCGTACTTAGGACACAAAAGGGCGTTAGGGTCTCAGGCGTTTCTAGTGTGGACCGTGGAAACGGGGAATAAGAATTGTTGCGTGACCGAAACCGCGCATATTTTGCCAAGAAAGCTTAGGAAAGATTAATAAATGCGATTTAGAGCTTTTCCAGAACGGGTTGGTCAACGAATTCTATCGCTTGAAAGAATTGATAACTTTGGAAGAAGTGAACTCTTCAGTGGTCGAAAAAAAAAAACATTAATCGGCAAAGGCTAACTGGTCGGGTGTTGGACGCGCACCCGCACCCGCACCCGCACCCGCACCCATTTGATAAGTCTGCCCTATTCTCGTCTGTTGGCCATAACAAATGGAAGATCCTACCTCGTATGACCGGTATCACTCTAGCTGGTTAATTAATAAATGTTGTTGACGGGCGCCCCCTTGAGCGTCTGCCGTTTTTTATTGCCCAAAGAAGTAGCAGGGAAAGAACAGTTTCATTCTTGATTCTCCAAAAGAGGCCACTAAATTGCATACGTCGCATCTGGAAACTTGTTGAAACTGGAGGGAGGTCCCCATTCTTTCCTGGATATATGATCTCTCTGGCTCACGTCGCCGCTTGTAACGGGGAATCCAAAACAGAATTGGATTCCGGATTTCAAACTGTGGATTCTGGATTCCAAGTCCTGGATTCCTTGCCAGTGGAACGTCAGCGGGATTCCAGAATCTTCTGAGCTGAATCCCGGATTTTAAACCTCAGGATTCCGGATTCCACAACAAAGAAATTTCTCAGATTCCAGATTCCAAAAGCAAAAGTTTCACAGGGTTAAAAAGTAGTTCAATTTACAGTTTGTGGGGTCAGGTAATTTACAAGTCCTTCTTGTTGAAGGTGTCATCACTCACTGTCACCTAGATGGTCTTTACATTTTAGGGTGTTGAAAAGACTTTGCAAAGTATGTCATGTTTCCTAAAATGTTTCACTGTTTATCTTCTTAGCTTGGTAAACAAACTACCGGTACAGCCCGACATTTCACGGGCTTTGGTCGTCAATGCCGGCACCTGCGCTTTCGAAGAATCCACCTTCAATTATTATTCAACCCGTCACTTTCACGAACTATGAAATCCCTAATTGTCTGGTCATTTCATAAGTGATATTTCACCCCTGATATATTTTTCTGGTAATAAAAACAGGTGCCCTTTTGTTAATGAACGTCAATAAAAACGTACCATTTACAAAAATGGGGGCATAATCACCTGTTAGCCCTCCTAATCTTTTCTAGTGAATAATGCCGTATTTAACTTAATTTCCTGCAATTTGATTTGCACACCTTGGTGATTTGACGTTATATTGTATTTTAAAGCTACTCAATATGTCTAATACGACTGTTTTTTGTTGTTTTTTTTTTTCTATCTGGAGTTATGCTTCTAATTGTCTGGTCATTTCATAAGTGATATTTCACCCCTGATGTATTTTTCTGGTTATAAAAACAGGTGCCCTTTTGTTAATGAACGTCAATAAAAACGTACCACTTTGCCTGCATTGACAATGACAGAGATGAACAGAGTCATTTGAACATCTTCGAATTCACCGACTTCAAAGTAATATCGTGAAGTATTTAAAAAGGGTAAGTTTTAACTGCGCGGGAGTGTTATACATAATTTCGAAACGCTTTTCTCTAGCATGAACTAAAAGGGGTGTCAGTGATGAAATTTTTAGTAATAGTTATTTTAGAGTTGTTTATACCACTTCCAAGTTTTGTCAATCAAAGTAATCAACTTGAACTTAAGCTCATGATTCTTTAAGCTTTTAGTGTAGTCTGGGTAGTTAATCAACAGAATCTAACATGTTATACGTTTCTACGGAACAATTTCTACCTATCGGTTTACTACGTGGCAAATGTTATTGTAAAAATAAGAAACCATAAAATGTAATTTTAAAGTTGGAAACTCGAACTTGACTTTGTTAGATCGAGACAACTTTGGTTACAACCGGAGTTTTGATTAGAGGAAATTGCTTCCATTTGTCATATGCATTAGTAAAAGGCACATGCACCTATGAACAGATTAAGGTTAAAAGAGAAGAGAAGTGTGACGTCACGTTACCATGGTAGCAAAATTTAAGGGGCTTAAGTAACGACAACGGTAACTACGAAAATAACAAAAAGGAAAACAACGACTTTTTGCACGTGCATCACGCTTTTTTTTTCACATTTCTTAGCCGTCACTTCACCGCTACGACGTGCGTGAAACTTCCTAATTTTACGCGCCCGCTTTATGGAGTAGGTGAAAACAACACAGATATTTTCTTTTTCTTTTTCTAAACTTAGATACGGCTCTTTCGGATTCAACCCCTGGAAATTTCGCGAACATTTGACAAATTAAATGAAATTGAATAAGATTGATGAAGCATAAAACAGTGCGAATTCACTTTTTAAGAGACAGTTTTTCGGTTTGTTGTCATTCAGAAATTTTGCTACCATGCCGCAACATGACGTTGTCTCATAGGCGAGCTTAAATCGCCCTTGAGTAAGGTCAGCTGGCGGGCATTGAAGTAACTTCTTTACCATTTACTATTTGCAGAAAAAACGCAGCTTCGGCCGGGGCCTGTTTAAAACATGCACCATACTCGATACTAGAAAAAGTAGCAAAACCCATTGCCCCTACGTATCGACGTTCTAAATTAAGGTTGATAGGCCTACCCAGACTACAATGCGGGTTGTCTGCCCTTTATGTTTTTGAAACTGGTATATCAATTAGACGATCTTAAAAGACGGCTGAGAAACCTTCCATTTTTGTTTATATGTGGATACACGGTTTTGCTCTAATAGAGTAGAGTCCCACAATTAACTTAACTAACCTCGTACCAACGCAGATAGTGCCACGTCTTATTTCCGTGTTCCTCACCATACTTTCGGCAGTTCGGCCTCACTCTTCTTTCATTCCACGGTTAGGGCATAACTGATTCTTTATACCTCACCCCTAAGGACCAACAGGAGCAGTATTGATTAAACAGTCAAAAATGGTTATGATATATTTTTCCAATGTTGTTGTCTTCAGGAATCGGCAATGTTAACGCACTCGGCATTAGTTATTTTTGGCCTGCTGCCACTTTGTCTTGCATTCACTAATACTGGTAAGGTGAAAGTTTATGTAGTTATCATTTATTATTATAAGTATTAATCTTGTTATCATTATTATTATTATTATTATTATTAAAGTTCTATTATAGTTGTAAGGGCCAAAGTTCCTGCCTAAAAGAATAATAGGGAGGAAAAGACGAAAAAGTTAATGAAAGAAAGCAGAAATGAAGGAAGGGAAAAGAGACGAAAAAAAAGAAAAAGGGAGAAAATGAGTGCCGGAATCAATTTTACTTCAGGTTACTCCAGACAGCATCACAGTGCATGGTCAAAGACAAGCTGAATATGTAGTAGTAGTAGTAGTAGTAGTAGTAGTAGTAGTAGTAGTAGTAGTAGTAGTAGTAGTAGTAGTAGTAGTAGTAGTAGTAGTAGTAGTAGTAGTAGTAGTAGTAGTAGTAGTAGTAGTAGTAGTAGTAGTAGTAGTAGTAGTAGTAGTAGTAGTAGTAGTAGTAGTAGTAGTAGTAGTAGTAGTAGTAGTAGTAGTAGTAGTAGTAGTAGTAGTAGTAGTAGTAGTAGTAGTAGTAGTAGTAGTAGTAGTAGTAGTAGTAGTAGTAGTAGTAGTAGTAGTAGTAGTAGTAGTAGTAGTAGTAGTAGTAGTAGTAGTAGTAGTAGTAGTAGTAGTAGTAGTAGTAGTAGTAGTAGTAGTAGTAGTAGTAGTAGTAGTAGTAGTAGTAGTAGTAGTAGTAGTAGTAGTAGTAGTAGTAGTAGTAGTAGTAGTAGTAGTAGTAGTAGTAGTAGTAGTAGTAGTAGTAGTAGTAGTAGTAGTAGTAGTAGTAGTAGTAGTAGTAGTAGTAGTAGTAGTAGTAGTAGTAGTAGTAGTAGTAGTAGTAGTAGTAGTAGTAGTAGTAGTAGTAGTAGTAGTAGTAGTAGTAGTAGTAGTAGTAGTAGTAGTAGTAGTAGTAGTAGTAGTAGTAGTAGTAGTAGTAGTAGTAGTAGTAGTAGTAGTAGTAGTAGTAGTAGTAGTAGTAGTAGTAGTAGTAGTAGTAGTAGTAGTAGTAGTAGTAGTAGTAGTAGTAGTAGTAGTAGTAGTAGTAGTAGTAGTAGTAGTAGTAGTAGTAGTAGTAGTAGTAGTAGTAGTAGTAGTAGTAGTAGTAGTAGTAGTAGTAGTAGTAGTAGTAGTAGTAGTAGTAGTAGTAGTAGTAGTAGTAGTAGTAGTAGTAGTAGTAGTAGTAGTAGTAGTAGTAGTAGTAGTAGTAGTAGTAGTAGTAGTAGTAGTAGTAGTAGTAGTAGTAGTAGTAGTAGTAGTAGTAGTAGTAGTAGTAGTAGTAGTAGTAGTAGTAGTAGTAGTAGTAGTAGTAGTAGTAGTAGTAGTAGTAGTAGTAGTAGTAGTAGTAGTAGTAGTAGTAGTAGTAGTAGTAGTAGTAGTAGTAGTAGTAGTAGTAGTAGTAGTAGTAGTAGTAGTAGTAGTAGTAGTAGTAGTAGTAGTAGTAGTAGTAGTAGTAGTAGTAGTAGTAGTAGTAGTAGTAGTAGTAGTAGTAGTAGTAGTAGTAGTAGTAGTAGTAGTAGTAGTAGTAGTAGTAGTAGTAGTAGTAGTAGTAGTAGTAGTAGTAGTAGTAGTAGTAGTAGTAGTAGTAGTAGTAGTAGTAGTAGTAGTAGTAGTAGTAGTAGTAGTAGTAGTAGTAGTAGTAGTAGTAGTAGTAGTAGTAGTAGTAGTAGTAGTAGTAGTAGTAGTAGTAGTAGTAGTAGTAGTAGTAGTAGTAGTAGTAGTAGTAGTAGTAGTAGTAGTAGTAGTAGTAGTAGTAGTAGTAGTAGTAGTAGTAGTAGTAGTAGTAGTAGTAGTAGTAGTAGTAGTAGTAGTAGTAGTAGTAGTAGTAGTAGTAGTAGTAGTAGTAGTAGTAGTAGTAGTAGTAGTAGTAGTAGTAGTAGTAGTAGTAGTAGTAGTAGTAGTAGTAGTAGTAGTAGTAGTAGTAGTAGTAGTAGTAGTAGTAGTAGTAGTAGTAGTAGTAGTAGTAGTAGTAGTAGTAGTAGTAGTAGTAGTAGTAGTAGTAGTAGTAGTAGTAGTAGTAGTAGTAGTAGTAGTAGTAGTAGTAGTAGTAGTAGTAGTAGTAGTAGTAGTAGTAGTAGTAGTAGTAGTAGTAGTAGTAGTAGTAGTAGTAGTAGTAGTAGTAGTAGTAGTAGTAGTAGTAGTAGTAGTAGTAGTAGTAGTAGTAGTAGTAGTAGTAGTAGTAGTAGTAGTAGTAGTAGTAGTAGTAGTAGTAGTAGTAGTAGTAGTAGTAGTAGTAGTAGTAGTAGTAGTAGTAGTAGTAGTAGTAGTAGTAGTAGTAGTAGTAGTAGTAGTAGTAGTAGTAGTAGTAGTAGTAGTAGTAGTAGTAGTAGTAGTAGTAGTAGTAGTAGTAGTAGTAGTAGTAGTAGTAGTAGTAGTAGTAGTAGTAGTAGTAGTAGTAGTAGTAGTAGTAGTAGTAGTAGTAGTAGTAGTAGTAGTAGTAGTAGTAGTAGTAGTAGTAGTAGTAGTAGTAGTAGTAGTAGTAGTAGTAGTAGTAGTAGTAGTAGTAGTAGTAGTAGTAGTAGTAGTAGTAGTAGTAGTAGTAGTAGTAGTAGTAGTAGTAGTAGTAGTAGTAGTAGTAGTAGTAGTAGTAGTAGTAGTAGTAGTAGTAGTAGTAGTAGTAGTAGTAGTAGTAGTAGTAGTAGTAGTAGTAGTAGTAGTAGTAGTAGTAGTAGTAGTAGTAGTAGTAGTAGTAGTAGTAGTAGTAGTAGTAGTAGTAGTAGTAGTAGTAGTAGTAGTAGTAGTAGTAGTAGTAGTAGTAGTAGTAGTAGTAGTAGTAGTAGTAGTAGTAGTAGTAGTAGTAGTAGTAGTAGTAGTAGTAGTAGTAGTAGTAGTAGTAGTAGTAGTAGTAGTAGTAGTAGTAGTAGTAGTAGTAGTAGTAGTAGTAGTAGTAGTAGTAGTAGTAGTAGTAGTAGTAGTAGTAGTAGTAGTAGTAGTAGTAGTAGTAGTAGTAGTAGTGGTAGTGGTAGTGGTAGTGGTAGTGGTAGTGGTAGTGGTAGTGGTAGTGGTAGTGGTAGTGGTAGTGGTAGTGGTAGTGGTAGTGGTAGTGGTAGTGGTAGTGGTAGTGGTAGTGGTAGTGGTAGTGGTAGTGGTAGTGGTAAACGGCTTGGAAACTAAAATTTCGAGGACGTTTTTGGACTTTTTACATTTAGGGCATGAATTTTTCGTCATTTCAGGCCATGGAACCCAAAAATGAGCCTAGCTAGCTGTAAAAAGGGGCAATACGGAGGCAATACGTCCTAGCCGGCATGATCACATGCTGTTTACGGAAAATTCCCTCATTTATGTCAGGAAATTCTGTATTTTAAAGCCTCCCCTAGGGCATGACTCAGCAATTGAGGACATTTCTGCTACGTTTTCAATGTTGGTTAGCATGCAAAGATTTTTCCCATGTCTATCGTCAATGATTTGCTCACTGGTAATAGAGGGGGTGGCCCCAGAGTGGTTTTGCATTGAAATTGGCATGCAACAGAATTTCGCATGCCCTGTAAGCATAATTTGAGGTTCCGTGACCTTCTCACCCAGGCCGCGAGAAGCCTAGGTTCTACTAATAAGTAATTCATACCCAGCAAAATCTCCGGCATGCCGGGCATGCCAAATTTCCTGGCATGCCCGGCATGCCAAATTCTCTGGCTTGCCGGGCGTGCCATAATCTGGGTCATGCCGGGCATGCCAAAATCGGTCTCTGGCATGCTCTCAACGCACAGGTCATAATTCCTTGAATCTACAGATATTTTAAGCCTGGCTAAAAAAAAAAAAACTAAACAGATTACAGTGCTTATCGTTTGATGTACGGTTTATAGGTCATTTACACGATGACGTCATTGCTATTCCTCTCATTTTTACAGATTTGGTTGTCCCAGCGAAGTTTAAATAACAAAAGCTCTAATTTTCACAAGAAATTAAAACCCTGAGGGATTCTGCCGTAGTAATAAAACAGCGTCATCGTGGAGATGACCTGTTGGGGGATTGTAAAAACGGCCTCACCCCTTTTAATGAGTATTTAATAGGATTCCCATTTCACATTGCGAATAAAATGGAATTGACTGAAATCATTAAAAGTAGAGACAGAGACTATTTTCATTGCATACTAAAATGCATCTATGTTCCATGAAAGCTTTTAAAAATACAAGGTTATAGAATATTTTTCAACGTTCATTACATTACAAACTGAGCTAAGCTCCAAAATCACTGTCCATTATTCAGTAAATTATGATGTTCGACAATGCAATGTGCTTGAATATAACGTTGCAATTACAAATCTCTTTAACGCAATTTTCCCTACGTTAGAAAAGCTGTTTTTGTCTTGTTTCATATTTTGATAAGGAGTCTGAGTTCCTCTTTCTTGTTTTGTAGGCTTGCCAGGGATTATTGTTTATGTGTCATTACCAGAGTCTGTGTTCTTTGTTTTTAACTCAAAATAAGTCAGTAATAACTGACAGTATCAAAGAATTGCTCTCTAGAAAAGTAATTATCTCCTCGTCATGTCTGGAAGTTACCTGTAACAAAAAAGAAATGGAATGTTAACACATGCAAGGGCAATATGAAAAAATGAAATAGAACGTGTAGAGCTCAGCTTCTCTTAAGATATTTTCATACTGGCTTGTTGAGTCTGTTAAAGGTCGCAACTAATTGTCTGAGGCTAATTTCACAAGGTGTGCAATTGAGACAAATGCATGGTAAATAAAATGAAAGAAACGTGGTTTCACATTAGCCAATTTACATTGCGTTGTTCGATGATGTTTACACGCTCTTCTACTGCGAAATAAACCTTTGCATTTGGGTTTGCAAGTCAAGATTATCCCGAGTTTGACTGACACTCGAACAACAGTTTCATTTTTAAGCAGGTAAGGTTATACCCATATAAAGCAGGAATATGTAAAGGAAACTCATCGAAAACTTTTTCGCATCTTTGTGGCGATATTCTCTCACGGCCCGTCAACTGATTACTGGGGGTTGTGAAGAAAAAATACATTAGGACCAGAGGTTAAAGCCTGTCCTGTTACATCATTTTGCATGTTACCTATAGAGTTCTAATAAATAGGTCATAAAATAGGATTTAACGAGAGCGAATTTGTTTCTCACTCAGTGTATAAAAAAAGTGAAGCTATTAAATGAGAAATTTATAAAGTATCAAAATTATTAAATTAAAAGCTCAAATAATTAGGAAAATTCCTATACGAAAATAATGCTAGAGACATTAAATTGATCAGATAAAATTCTCAGAAGATATGTCGAATAAAAGCCTCATTGCTTGCTTTTGTTTTTGCGTAAAGGTAGCCAAGTTGAAAAAGCGACTAAATCTTAGTTTTTTACGTTGAACATGTTTATTAGCTTAGTTTTCGTCCGTTTTAAAAGCTTTATAACCCAATCATAACTTTCGGGTTAAAATAGTACAAAGTCATTTCAAAAACTATGTTTATTTAAAGAAGAGCCGGCAAACGTGAACATTTTGTAATTCAGAAATCGGACCCAGCCAGGTTATTTAAGCTTACAATTTTTTGCATTTTAGCGTCCTATAAATTTACCAGAATCGCCTCTCAAAGGCTTACTGTAGTAAAGCATTTTGCAGTACACTCGTAGACAAGTAATGTAAGGCATAAGTGGTTGCTTGGATAAGACATCCACAAGAAAAATTAGTTTTGTGGACCTAAACGCACATTCACAGACTGCTTATTGAGTTGTTTACAACTTTGCATTGACACCTGCAGCATGTTCATTTTTTTAAAGCGAAATCCAAATCTGATTTTGGCATTTGATTTACGGATATTTTATTTTGTCTCCAAAAGTGATTGGTTTCTATATTTTTGAAGTTTTCTCTAGTCTTCTTAACAGCAGAAGAAGATTACCAGACGTAGAAACAGAAACAATCCGAAGTGAACGAGTTGAAAACCACTTATGCCTGAGAGTTCTTAGGCTAGCCTGAAATTCATCCGATTGCTTCGAGTCGTTTTCTCCTCTCAACAACGTCTGAATCGACGGGCCGTTAATGCCGTACAGTGACGTCACTCACTACCCGAAAACCGGGTAGTGATTTTGATTGGTTGATTGTCTAAACATTCGCATAATTATGTATAATTATGAAAAATTTTAGCGGGATTGTCGCTTCATATTCAGCGGATCGCATCCCCGGCATTCTTTTGTTTAGTTCAAACATTTCGATAAGCTTAATCTTTATCTTAAAAAGCAAAATTGCCCTTGTCTTCGAAACTGAAGTGCTAAATTGAACTGCTAATGAAGAATCATTGCGGAGAGTGGGTAGGTTTTTCATTTAGAGCCGCTTTGTGGTTTTGGCGGCCGTTGATTTTGTTTACGCGAAGTTTTCTGAGATCAATGTTATAATTCGACCTTCTTGCTGTTTTTTCTGTCAAGTGTAATGATTCTGTTAGCTTTCCTTTCTTGTCTCCTTGTTTTTTTTCTTCGTTAATTAAAGCAAATCATTGTGTTTTTGAACTAAGTGTTCCGTGTGTGTGTTTATTTCATTTGCGTGATTTCGACCGAGTTTGATATTTATAGACTTTAGTACAACCGGTTCAGAGTTGTACTGCATGCAGTTGATAGTTTCAACGTTAAACATGAATTACGATCGAAAAAAATAAAGCAGTTCTGTATCATGCAGACATTTCCAAACGATATTTCTCGGTTTGCCACTTGAAAATCGTGTTTTACTTTTTGCATGAATTAAAGCAAAGGTCAAGGACTAGTGACGTCACTGGACGGCATTAACGGCCGGTCGATTCAGACGTTACTGAGGGAGTAATAACGACTCGAAGTAATCGGATGAAATTCAGGCTATTCTTAGGCATGCTGAACAGCAAGATAAACTGAATGCCAAAAGGATAATTCACGGGATTTGTTCGATATTTAGGCTTTTTCTTTACCAAATTAATACTAAATTTGTACTTACAGTCTCTCGCAGAATCCATTTCTTGTCCAGCATTCACCAACATCTCAACCATGCACCGCAGGAAAAATAAAATGACAAACAAGTGCGAAGAGACATGACGACATCGTGACGCCACAACTGCCACGCTACAACAAACTAAATTCATCGTCATCCGAAAACACTTCTGCGGAAATTCGGCCGATTTCGTGCGAGCTCGGGGTATCTTCGGATGGAGCAGATGACGTTGCTGAAAGGACTATCGTCAGCAAGGAGTAAAACAGTTTGCAAAATTCGCATAGCCGACAAGAAGCGCACTGAAAACCTAAGCAAAATCTCTCTGAGAGGCAGTCCAAACTCACCAAATCAGAACGTCTTTGCAGTATTAACGTCGTACTCTTGTACTGACTTGAACGTCCTGGTAAGCTTAATTTTCACCAGTCTTTTAATGCTGTTGACCGAGAAACATTCCGACGCGATAGAACTTAAGCATGGATATAAAGTTTATACTGACGGACAAGATTTGTTATCTTATTGTTTAAAACGCTTTTCCGCGATCAAATTTAAATCTGGACCCAGAAATGTCAGTATCGCTTAATAAAAGGATTAATTGATCTGTAATTGCAAGTGAAGTATTCTATTTTATGCATGAACAATGTTGTTTTGTTGTGCTTTTTATTTATAAATCCAGGCTTCTGTCTTCAGTTTTGCCAGTCGATCCCGTGACATACATTGTGACAAACATAACTTTTTTTGTTATAATCTGCATTTATTGCCAGGCATGAAACCTGTAACTTCAAGCTCCCTAAGATATATTTGGCGATTATGTGATTCTCAGGATATGATGCTGGAGCGAACATCAAAATCAGTCACGCTGGGCATGCCAATTTCATACCCGGCATGCCGAGCATGGCAAACCCAACTGGCTGCACGATCTGCATGCCCGGCATGCCAAACCAGACGAGCAAAAACTGGGAATGAATTATCAACCCGGCGAGAGATCTGGGACCTAAGTTTAGCTAAGTCAATTTTGGGCTGCGAGGGCATGAACCCATTTTTTCCATGCCTATGACATGTAATTTCTAAGTACCAATGTTCCCTTGAATTTTGTCATGCCTACATATATAAAATTTTCCCTCTCTCATTAATCCTCAGACTGAATGCAATTTTTACGCTCGCTAGGCATGTTCAACTGAAAATCATGCCCATACCGTCATTCAAAACAAAATGCTATCAAATTTTAGTTTCCAAGCCGTTTGGTAGTGGTAGTGGTAGTGGTAGTGGTAGTGGTAGTGGTAGTGGTAGTGGTAGTGGTAGTGGTAGTGGTAGTGGTAGTGGTAGTGGTAGTGGTAGTAGTAGTAATAAATAAATTGCTTTATTTGCATGACCGCATCATTTTACAGTATTGCAAAAGCATGCATATGACAATCAAGATATAAAACAAACAGCACTAATAATAATCTAGAAAAATTCAGTTACATTACTAACAATGAATCACGTATTTTCATAAAGGAGGAAACAAACTTCGTAACTAACTTATTTACCTGATGTTCCTTCGAATTCATTATCAGTTTTATGCTTTCTGGAGATGATTTCTTTTCAAAGTCAGGTATTATTCGATTGATTTGATTAATAAATGCCTGTCTCTGTACTGAGTATTTGTTACATTGAAAGAGGAAATGAATCTCATCTTCTACCTGACTTGAGTTACATAAGGGACATAATCTATTTTCTCTTGGCAAATGATCGATTTGGTATCGACCATGTTCAATCATAAGTTTGTGATTACTTATTTTAAATTTAACAAAAGTCTGTCGTTCGTCGTAATGTCTTAGCTGGTAGAGATAATCTGATGTAGAATATTGATCTTTAAAAGTTTTATAAAATTCTAGTTTTTTGAATTTTCGAGGCTGTGCCGCCAAAAAGATAGATATTTCTCTCTAATTTCTGTGGTATATCGTCTAATTTTATAATTATCTAGAGATTCAGCATCTAAACTGGTTAGATTGTATTGTTCAAGCATGTTTATGAAATTGGAAAAATATCCGGAATTATTCATAAAATGTAGATTCTTTGACATAAGGAAAGACTGTTTGACTATAGAGTCATTATCTTTGTTGTCGAGGTAAACAAAATATTTCAGAATTTTCTGATTTATCGGGATAAGCAGCGGCAATCTATCAAGTTCAGCTCTGCAAGCCATGTTAAAGGCCTTATTGTTAACCTCTAAGTAACGTTTACAGAGTTTGAGGTGGATTTTTTCTATTGGGGAGCTATCCCATTTTTTTAAAATCTTGCTTGGTGTACATTCCCCATACCTCGCTCTTGTAACTCAAGATTGGGAATACCATGGTGTCAAAAATTTGGGATGCGGTATTAGGATTAAGTTTGTCAAGAATTGTCCGCTTCCGAATACTAGAAAACGCGTAAAGGGCCTTTTCTTTTAGTGTTCGAGTGCAAGTGTAATTTTTCCCGTTGGAGTTAAACGTGTACCTAAATAAGTGTATTCTTGGACAATTTCAATTGACTCACTGCCTATGTTGAATTTGATGTCAATAGATTTTTTTGGGCGTTTCTGAAATATCATAATTTTTGTTTTCTTCGGATTAATTTTTAGCTTCCATTTGTCACAATACAAGGAAAGCGCATTTAAACAGTTCTGTAATCCAGTTTTCGATCTTGATAGAAGAACTAAATCATCTGCGTACAAAAGTGAATTTATTTTTTTCCCATTTGGAAGAACAAATGGGTCAGATAAAGTGTTTTCGAATAAATGTGGTAGATTGTTTAAATAGAGGTTAATAAAAGAGGGCTTAAAATACAGCTTTGACGTACACCTCTGGAATATGAAAAAGGCTGTGTTTTGTTTTCACCGATTTTGATGGAACATGTCGTGTTGCAATAAAGGTTTTTCATGAGGTTGTACAAGTTTCCTCCTATATATTCGTTTTGAGCAGCTTATAAAACAATCCTTCGTGCCAAACAGAGTCAAACGCTTTGCGGAAATCTACGAAACAAACGTAGACATTTTTCTTGTGATAATGCACATATTTATCTATTTAGGGTCCTTAGAGTGAAAACATGGTCTGCAGTGCGGTTTTCAGGCAAAAAGCCAATTTGGGAATTATGTCATATCTTATTTTCCTCAAACTACAAGTGAAGTCTTCGATTTAAAATAGAACAGAACAGTTTTCCAAGACAACTAGAAACACATACGCCTCTGTAATTTGTTGGATCACTCTTGTCACCAGATTTGTAAATTGGGGCTATGAGGCCTTGACACCAAACATCTGGCATTTTTCCGGATTGTAAAATGAGGTTAAAAAGTTTGACATAGACAGGCATTAGTGGTTCGAGGCTTGCTTTGATAATTTCATTTCGTATTTTGTCAACAAATGGTGATTTCTTATTTTTCAATTTCTTCGCCGCTTGACGTATTTCCCTCTCAGTTATCTCATAATCGAAATGGCTAAACTGTTCCTTTTCGTGTTCTAAAGAATTTAGTTCCCTATGGATTTCATGTTCATGCGTAGAATTCGTCGGGTCAATAGAATGCAGAGATTTGAAATGGTGCAGCCATGATTCTTCCGAGATTGGGGCAGGAACATTTTCGTTGAAAGTGTCGCTCATCGAATTTAAACAATTCCAAAATGACGCCTTGTCAGGATTTAAAGCTAGTAGTAGTAGTAGTAGTAGTAGCAGTAGCAGTAGCAGTAGCAGTAGCAGTAGCAGTAGCAGTAGCAGTAGCAGTAGCAGTAGCAGTAGCAGTAGCAGTAGCAGTAGCAGTAGTAGTAGTAGTAGTAGTAGTAGTAGTAGTAGTAGTAGTAGTAGTAGTAGTAGTAGTAGTAGTAGTAGTAGTAGTAGTAGTAGTAGTACTAGTAGTTTCTTTAATTGTATTTTTTACTTGCAGAGGTTTACAACGTCACTCTAGCAGTATACTCAGGTGCTCCAGATCCAGTTTGGACTGTGACACTGCCTAAAGGTCAAATCATTGATGCGAATACAAATGATCCTAATGACCTTCCACAAAGGCTTGGCTACAAAGGGCTTATTGTACAAAGCGGAAAAAAAGCGCGTCTCATTGTTGGACCCAAAACGACAAAACTACAACTACAACTGCTTGACACTATCCCAGGAAATCTGCTTTCGACTCCCTACTTGAAGCATATAAGATCCGAGATCAATTCTGGCGCGGTCAAAGCGAGTACAAGCTCACAACGATCTGCACGTAACGCTCCCCCCTATGAGCCTAATCGTTGGCGAGGAATTCGAAGAATTTGTAACAACTGTTATAACTATGCGAATAACAAAGCGCTTAATAACTTTGCTCAGCCGGGTCTTAATCGTCCAGGAAATATTCCCCCGAACCCGACGCATCTAACACAATTTGCCCGCCGAATTCTAGCAGCGGCAGAAAGAGATGGCTTAACACGTCTGGCACTTAACGGTCCGCTTCCCGTAGACCCAGGCCCTGGCGATAATAGACACGTGGTGGCACTCTTTGTTCTGCCAGGTTTGCATCTACGTTTATATCGGTATATCAGGCTTAAACTTTCAGAGATAAGTGAAATTGTTATGCTCTTTTAGTATTCAGGGTTTTATTTTATTAGCTTCTTTAGATAATGATGAGCATATGGTAATGAGGCAGAAAATGTAAACAAAGATTCGCCTATAGTGTCTTGGATTACGTTACATGAGGCGAAAAGATATCCTAAGCCTTAAAACTAAAAAGTCAGCATTAAACCGAATGCTTTTGACTATATTACTTCTAAATCCAATAAATGCCTCGGTCTTCTGTTGTATAAGCACGATGCCCAGTTGGTAAGTCAAACAGTTCATCCTACAAAAAATACAAAACGAAACTTTGCTTTAAAAAAGCAAAAACGAAACAAAAGCAAAACAAATAAGGTAACAACAACAACAACAACAACAACAACAAGAAAAACAATGCACAATAAAAATAAAGCTTAATAAAAATGTCTTTTTTTTAACGTCGACTATTGAGAGCCAATAAATATATTGGTACTATATGGGTACTATATAGGAGATGATATCCTCTCTTGCAAATCCATATCTCCACCGTAGTTGAAGGAGAAATGGTTGTTTCATTCCCACGCCGTTTAGGATTACTCCATTAATAGATATTCTTTGAAGTTAAAAGTCAGTTAAAAGATACCCCTAGTTTGTATATAAAATAATTTGTTTATCTTTGACCTTCAGGTGGTGGGGACTTCCACTGGTACCGTTTGGATGCCAACGGAAGGTGGTCTCACAAAGTTGGTGAGGCAGCTGTTTGTGATTTTGACAATTCACACAATCCCATCACTGACCCTAGGAATGCGACTCGAGGTCCATTGGGTTATCAGTTTGTTGCTTTCATGTATAGTAATCCTGCTGTTACTATTGCTGGTCCACCTAACATTTGTTGCAGGAAATTATTTTCAAACGCCATGTCCTGTGTACAAGGTCAAGTCAATTGAATTTATAGCCGGTAAATGAATAATAAATAGGTCATCTCCGAGTTACAAAAACTTTCAAATTGTCTTACAAACTTGAATTGTAGACCTATGATTTTTTTTAGAGATATAGAAACATGTCATTTCCTTCTCCTTGTCTTTAAGTGTCATAGTTGAGATACCCCCCAGTGAGATGTTAGCACTTTTCTGAATACCCGCTTGCGCTGTAAGTTGCATTAAATAAATCAACTGTAAACGTTGTGTCCTTCATTTTATGCGCCTGTTATATGCACGCTTACTAGCAACGCAACTTCTCTAAGACCACTACCGAGGAATAACATGCATTCCAACATATACATACATATAACACTGATACATAGCAACCAAATAGATAACACTCAGACTACACAAGAAATTTATTTATTCACCGCGAATCATGCAGAAATCGAATGTTTCGAACAATTCATAGACCGCAAGCGCCATATTCCCTGTCCTTGGGTTTTGAATAGTAACGGGTCTGAGTTATTAGAGAGCTTTAGATTTGAGGACGAGAGTGAGCGACGAGTACGAGATTTAACCTAAAATTTGCGCGCGTGTTCTGAAAAAAAAAGACACCACCAACAAAGTTAGTACGGTTATTTATACTGAAGGAAGTTAAGCCCTCTCCCGAGCATGATGGCAAAATGACAAAACTTCTTACATTTCATAACTTGTTCCCGCCACTACGACATTCTCGCAAAAACTCGTAGTCGGTTGACGACGGCTATCTCGTTTTCCCGCCAAAATGACGCTGGTTCAAGCGTGAGCAATATTCAGCATTGAGAAAACCTCGTACTCGTAGTAACGGTAACGGTTTACGGTTTACCGTTACCAGTGAAAATCCCGGCCCATTCGTTACTTTAGAAACTTGAAAGAAACTCGACCCAATTAAAACTTTCGCAAAGACTTCTAGGATCGTTACTAGTCCATTTTTTCCTATCCCCAGTAAAAGTCCCAGAAGTCTTTGCGAAAGTAAACTAGGCCCAGTCTCCTTCTTGTATCTAAAGTGGCGAATGTCAATTATATTCTGTTAATGAGAAATTTTTTACATATTATATTTTTTATACACTTTTGCGGGAGTTTTACTTGTTCTGTCAAGTAGTCATAACAAAGTAAAGGTGTCATTTTCACATGTGAATATTTCACTATTTAAAAGAAGAAAAACAGTGATACTCACATGCAGGCATCTTTAGACTAAGTGTGCTTACTTTTAATTACCATTTCAGACCACTCAACACTAATCACGTGTGTATGAATGCATGATTTTTTAACAGGACAAAGGCATAATTTTTCTTTATTGAAATATGACATGAGGCGCATGACTTGAATTGTGGCTAAAAAAAGGGGGAATGAGATAAAATAGAATGGTCTACCTAGAGACTTGTCTTTCAAGAGGGGACTCTGTTGTATAGCATGTGAAGCATGTGAACTAGTATCGGCTTTCTCACACTTGTTCTCCCTTTCATTTCTTTTCTGCCGTCTCCTACTTTAAGGCGCTCAAGATGGATGCTTGGGAAAAACTGGCTCTAACAACACTGTAAAACTTCTGTGTTTTTTGGAGAACTGTACCTCAGGCGTCAGAAATCATTAAGAAGACATGCTCCTCCAAGTTGGTTTTATTCTAATTTTTTTTTTATGGTATTAACTTATTACATAAATGCGTAAAATTGAGTTTCTGTTACGCACAAGAAGGCCTAACTCTAATTACAGATAGAGATTCATTCAAGTCAACTAAGCTGCTGTTAATTTCCCCGTCAATCGTTCCGAGCAATGTTTCCTTTGACCATTGTTTCCTAGGAAACCGTCTCCTTCCTTTGAGTCCAGGATTTTCCCTTTGGTATCTGGAATCTGCAATAACAAGAACAAGATACCATATACGGTCATTTACTCCCCTATCTACGAGCGGAGGAGGAGGAGGCGGGGGGCGGCGGGGAGGGGGGGTTGTTTAAGCTGTGCTTGACGGCTAAGGGACGGAAATCAGTGGAGAGAGCCTAAGTGGAAAAGGCTCTTAATTAGCCAAGTTCAACGTACTGCTAATCGCGAAGGAAGAAGAAGAACCACTTGTGGTACTGTTATCCCAGAGGTGCAGTTTGGCGTAAATCTTTTGCCAGAGTACAGTCAACTCCCGCCTTACAGACACCCCGATAATACGGACAGCAGCTAAATCCCAGGATAAAATAAATTACAGATATTCTTGACTCCGCTATTACGGACACAGCTCTCTCTAATGAGGACACTAGGTCTCTGAAGTGTCCGCTATAGAGAGAATTGATTGTAATAGGCCATTCGCGAATTAAGCAAAATCTTTACTTTTGAAGAATTCACAGTTGGGGGCTCCTTTTGAAACAGAAGCTATGGTAGGCACGCGTCTATCTGGCCAAAATCAGCTAGGCAATGTTGATTGCAGTTTTGCCGGAAGTGTCTCAGCACTAAGTCCTATCCTTGCGTAACAGTCTCTTTCACAGATGTTACAAACACGTTTGGACAGTGGATTGGACGATTTAGTCTGCTAAATTCTTGTACATTTCTGTATTCATTGTCTCCTGTCATCCAATTTTTGGTTCTCATCTTGGTTCCCATAAACAATCGGCGCCAGTCATGGCGGCCACTTATTTGTTTATCTTGCTTGCTATCTTGAGAATGTGAAAAAAAGGGCCCTTTCCATCATTTGGCCTGGTATTTCTTATGAAACATCACTTGAAAAAGCTGCATTATCCACTCTTTCTGACCGTCGTGCAGTCTCGTGTATTAAATTTACAGGTACGGTTCGGCCAGGTAACCCTTTATACCCACTAATACATAACAGAGTGGTACCTATATCTACCACATGTGTGTCTACCTCGGGGAGTTCTATACTAGTAGGCTCATGGCCACAAGGACTGAACGTTTCTCAAATTTTGTCACAGCTTGTAAGGTATCCTACAATTCAGTCTTCCGATTGCAAAAGGGAAAATAAACCAGTGATTTGATTTGATTTGTGATTTGATTGGTTCCGCTTTTTCTTGCCACTCATGATTCGCCTTCTTAAACAGCATGGCGCCAGCCACGGTGGTGTTCAGTTCCTAGCTGGTGTCTGGTGTGTGCCTCCGTAAAGTGGCCAGCTCGCCATATAATATTACGCCCCTTGGTATGTGACCGTTCTCTGTTCGTTGCACGTGACCCACATATTGTACGCGATGCTAGTTCAAAAAGTCAGCTTTCCTCAATACAGCTAGTCTGCTACATGTACACAGTCGTTTTTAGTGTCGTGGGGAGAAGAGTCGCTTGACGACACTTAAAACGGCTGTGTAGTAAACTACAATACAGCAGCATTGATAATTTAAAAGAAAATGATTTACCATGTGGCACGAAATTTTTGCGGAAGTTTATTTTTGCGGATTGGCGATTTTTTGTGCTTTGCGGGAACTAATTTTTGCGATTAGGACAGCAATGCAGATTGGTTTTCTTGCTAGGAATTAATTTTTGCAATTTTCAGAAAGTACCCAGTACCCAGCATTGATAATATTTTCGTTTTTATTGAGTACGTGAAATAGAAATACATATTTTCAAAGAATACTACGTTGTGCGTAACCTATGTAAAACCAGTATTTCATTGTTTACCGTTTTGTTTCTGAACGAAAGAACCAAGATGACCTCAACAGACGCGATTTTTTTAGTACTGTATTTTTGTGTAGCAAATTAGAAAGAATGTTTACTCTTGAGTAAATTTTTGCGGGAAAAATGTTTGCAGTAATTTTCATTTGCGGGAACTTATTTTTGCGGATCACTGCAAAATCGCAAAAATTAGAACCCGCAAAAATTTCGTGCCACACGGTAACTACTCAGTACTTCGCACTTAGCCTAGCTTGAATAAAGGCTGTAGGCAACTCACAAATGACCCATTGCGGATTGTAACAGTAAAGAAGGCAAGGAAGGGGAATTCATAACATTCTTTTTTAAAAGGAGTATTACAAGAAAAGAGGCCTCGATAGAGGCTTTACGGTAATTAACCGATGCATTAACGAAAACAAAGCAAAGCATTTGTTTCCCTGTCAATCACTGTGTCTCAGCTCAGCTCGAAGTACGCAGCAGATGAGGGCTTTTGGATATCCCATCGGACTTCAAATCTTACGATGTTAAATGGACGGACAAGGGATTTTACAGAGATTTTTATGGCAGTATTTTGTTTCTCTGTAACGGTTATAGCTTGCGTGACAGACGAAACTAAACTCAGGTTAAAGGGACCGTGACACGCTTCTGCGCATGTGCGGCATCTTGATTTCTGTTCCGGCGAACGTTTTTTCAAGATTGGCTGTTGGTGAAGAAATCCTCTTCCATCGACCCTGAGACGCCCGAGAAAGCCATAATATCAGTATTCAAGAGCTATTTGGTCCATTTTGGAAGTTTTAAAGGGGCTATGTCAGCTGGAGAGCATGCGCTCTGAGGTTATGCAAATTACTTTCAACTGTCAAAATTCTATTGTTTTTAACGCGTGACTTTCTCCATTTGCGCTCTGAGGTTATGCAAATTACTTTCAACTGTCAAAATTCTATTGTTTTTAACGCGTGACTTTCTCCTTGTTCTCTGTCACGTCCAAGGCTCCGAATTTAGAGAGGTTAACAAGCGAAATGGGTTTAGATAAGGGATATTTCGATAGAATTTACGGAACGTTTCTTCTCTGGTTATGCTAGATCAAGAATAAAATTGTGACCACAATTTTACTTGTAGTTTTGGCGTAAAAACGCATGCCATTCATAAAATAGTGCGCAAACAAAAATTCAACAACAACATATTGTCTTATTCAACAAAATAAATCGAAGTTGTATTTTACAAACGAGCTACAAAAGACGCTACACCAAAAATAAAGACCAAGGCTGTTTCAAATCATTAACAATTAGACTTGTCTGTCGCTAGTGATTTTATAATTTAGATGCTGAGAACAAGAGACATCAAGTCTTTGTTTTGATCTTAGGGAAAGATACATTATCGCGCAAAATTGTTCGATCGTGCCGAATCACTGCGACGTCGAGAAAAACAGAACCAGGCATCATTGGTATACTACTCCACTGTAAGCAGTCCGTTGATAAAAAGGGAAAGTAAACTCTGCTATTTTCCAAAAATATACTCGAACACAAACAGTTAAAAAACATGGCATTTACAGGATCTAACTCGTACTAAGGTGCCTCTCTAAGTCCGTTGAGAACAATCTGGACGAGCAAACGGTCGTGTTTATCTTTGCCGTGAATCCAGATAAATACAAGAAGGAATCTAGCCGAATTTTATAATGTTTCCTTCGCCAGGAGTTTCGTTTGGTCACGAAACTCATGGCCTGATGCTCTTGTAATCGTTTACCAAAAACGGCCGCCGCCAACTCGATAGCCGCTTCATTATATGTCCACATACTTTGAGCACAAGAAAAATCCAAGAGCCAGCAACCTCTAAAATAACTCAATAGAAAGGTTCTGTGAACTATAGGGAAGATTCCATCAAAGATTCCATCACTCATTGTGGAGTAGCCGTCATTAACTCTGCCATTACAACTGCCGCTGATAAGAGGACACAGTAAATCCATGTAAAAACATTCCACAGGCAAACAATTTCAAAATAACGCCGAAAAATTATTCTGTAATCACCATAGAACGATTCTTAACACAAAACTTCGCTAACTATCGAACGATGGCTGAGATTTAGACAGATAAAAACAGCCTCCCAAAATCTCCGACAGAACTTGAAAAAGACGGGCCAACTTTTTCAAGTTTGTTTTCATTGGTTCGCGCATGCGTGTGGGGTGACATAGCCCCTTTAAACACCATATTTTGTATTTTTGTTCAAGCATTGTCGAGAAAATTCGAAGTCATTGAGGAGAAGTGCACGAAGCTATCGTGACACAGTCCCTTTAAATCCAGACGACGATCGAATAGTATCCTATGGTGCATTTTTCCAGAAGAATAGGGCAATATCGCAGTCATGGCAGATTACATCGTGAAATAAGGTCGTTTTCTTGTCGGCTTTTTTCTCATTTGTGTTCCAGTAGAAGTAAGCAAGTTGCATTATTTTGTTATTTGACATGAATTTCTCCGATATGCAATGGCTTAAGAACGAAGTTTCCACATAGAAACATTTATTTTAATTGTTCCACTTAGTTTGGGTTAAATCCGTCTACGGATCCAACCTCGTTCCCAGGGTTCTCTCCTACCCGCCCTACGGAGCTAGGGCGGGTAGGAGAGAAACCTGGGAACGAGGTTGTGAGGAAGCAGCGCCAAAATCCTTGTTCTGGACCCCATCTATGTACCAGGCTTGAGCACGCGCCATGATTGGTCGAGTCTGTTATAAAACGACATCGTCAATTTGCCAAATCAACTTGGAAGAAAATTTGAAACGCACTTCTGGCATTTTGTTGAGTCCTTTGGTGGCCCAGACTAATGATCTCAGCGCTACGCCGCTAGACTGCGAGTATTCCCCCGTTTTTCCTCAGGGATAGTAGAGCGAGCGAAATGCGATTTTCACGCGCGCTCTACTATCCCTGAGGAAAAATGGGAGAGTACTCGTAGTCTACTACTCCACAGACGTTTACTAACTGGCCAGGGTTAAATTACTTCTAAGACGGGGGCTATTACGGTCTGGACCCCATGCAAGCGCTAGCAGGAAGCTCATTGCAAAGGCGTTTTTGAGCGACGCACGTCAACCGAAAGCCGGTGAGGTCGTTTAAATTTTAAAGCACCTTAACGCTACCAAATTTGTATTTCTAAGTGTCTTTACTATTATAGATCAGAGATTTGTCTAAGAATTTGGACAAAACCACACCGCTCGGTTCCGGTTGACGCCACTTCCGGTTGACGTACTTCGCTCAAAAAACTCTTTGCTTATTAAAGCTCACTATTGTCGACCAGCTCGAGTTCCGCGCAACTCCCTGCCGCGGTAAACTTAAAACTACTAGAAGTTAAATACGTTCCCTAATGATACCTGCTAGCCGCGGGGAACATTCAAAAACCTCTCTAAAACAAAGTTCATGTCTTGTTCCATGGGACCGCTCATCCAAATGGAAATTCTCATTGTGGACGACGTTAGTGCGCCGACGCAACCACTTCTTAAGCGCAGATCTTTTGCTGATCTTTTTCTCGTTCGACAAAAATTTGTAGCCAACTACCTCGAGATTACAGCTTGCAAAATCTTGTTGAGAAAAAACACCATCTTCTTTGTAATCTTTAGGCAGGAAGTGTAGACAAACCTTGGGGCGGTCCGGTGTACTCGGAAGCCGGTTGGAGCTTTTATGGCTTTCCAGCATGCGGGAGTTAACCTCGCTTTGTTCTTTCACTTGCTGTGAAAAATTTACGCGCTTTTTATGCCCTTGATGGCCCTTCTTTTGTTCTTTAGTCTTGTTTTTAGCCGGTCTTGGGAGCCAAGTGTAAACACAATGGATAACTTGACCGACAATGGTTGAAGCAGAGTTCATACCGATTCATGACAGTGGGAAAACTCGGAAAAGTCTTTTAGCTTATTACCACATGGTGTCAGCCGCGTCAGGTGTTTGAGAGGCTAAGTTGTCTATGACATCATGACTTAACGTAAACAGCTCGCAGCTCGCGACGAGCGTTCTAATCAGCAATAAAAACATCCTCATCGAGTATCCACAGAATGTGTATACACAATTGGGTTAGTTTGTTTTATTTTGTTCTGTTTAAATTCGAATCAACAAATTTTTCGGATGCTTGTTTTCGCCCTGCATTCCCGCCGTAAATCTAAGTGTTTTTTTTCCTAAATGCGCGGCGCGAAATCTTCGAAACAACAAGAATTCTCTTCGTATAGTAATAATTATGGATCCTACAAAAACCTAGAGCCAATTTGCGTGTCTGGGCTATAAGTTTTCAGGAAAGCGATTTCAAATCACCCGATCGTGGAAAAAGTGCATTGTCTCATACTTCTCTGTAGATCTAAATGGCGGTTTTTTACGTCATTCCAGTTCATCATTCTGGGCTAAGGGACTGGGGCGAGTTTCAAGATCAACCTCTTTTTAAGCGGTAAAAAAGTTATTATAATATAATTGAAACCATTAGGACTACAAAAGCGGCCTTTGTTACCTCTCAAAGTTTAGGTGACCGGTGAAAATCACCGCCACCTCAGAATATCGCAATGCTGTGCGCAAAAGGAGATGCGCAGTGCAAAACAAGGGAAACCTAGTGCTCTTCTGCGTTTGTTGAAGAAAGAGATGAAGATCAAGAGCTCAGCTTACGCGCATTCCCAAACCTGCAAGCACTCGGGTAGAGAATGCCCATGAGTTTACTCTAAAAGGACAAATGTAGCGACGTTTTATGCAGCTTACACTCACAGAGCTGTTGTGAATTAAAAGCGTGGTTCCTAAGCAGAAAAATCAAAATGGCGGGAGCACATGATTGTTTCAAGTTAGAAAAGTCATGCTTTCATTTCATATACAGCCCGTGAATATTTGCCAACTTTGAGCCAGACGCCACCAAGATGGATGCAATTGAAATGTAAGTGACGTTTATTTATTTATTTGCATCTATGTGTGGATCCGATTTCAAAATAAGTAGTTCTAGGCGAGTCGGTTGTACTCGCAATTTAAACTCGCTACAGTTTTAATTTCTTGCTCCTCTTGTAGATCTAACCGTGGGCTTTGGCATATAATAACTGGACGCTCTTCTCTTCAAGAACCAGTGAGTATCTGTTCTATGTGTTCCTTATCTTATTAACGTATTATATCAGTTAATTCCAAAACCGTCTATGGTCATGCACCCCCTTAACATGTTTTGGTCAAAATTTTCCCCGATATGTTGGCAGTTTAGATGATCAAATGCCCCACCGGCTAACGCTTCAAAAAGCGCCAAATCCCGTACCTACCAGCGACTATACAAAAATTTTCCCATGCGTCAAACCGTTTATTCAAATGGAAGGTATTAGTATGTATGTATTATCGGACACGATTGATCATCGAACGCTTACTTAAGTATCTTAAAAATCCCACTAAAACTAAATAAAAAATACAGGTGATGAAATGCCAATACTGTAACTTGAATTAAGTCTACTCAATTCAACAACCGAGTTTTGCACCATGAATCGAAACATTTAGGGAATTAAATTATTCCTCTTACCTGCAGCAACAATGGCACTTGCTTTTCACGATCGTTTATTCCCTACTCACAGAAAATGTGACCCGCTTTGGGAAAACGGACACTAACGCTTTTCCGTTAAACGGTCAAGAAAAACGGTTCTAAACGGATAGTAAACGGTTAACTCAAGTGTTTAAACGGTTTCCATAACTCTTTAAACGGATAGCAAAAAATTTAAACGGTCGACCAAAGTCCAAAAACGGATAGCTTGAAGCGTTAAACGGTTGTCCAAAAATATAAACGGTTAGCTCGAAACGTTAAACGGTTGACCAAAATCCAAAAACGGATAGCTTAAACCGTTAAACGGTTGACCAAAGTCCACAAACGGACAGCTGGAAACGTTTGGAAACGGATGAGTCGGCTAGATCGTTCCAGGAAAAACAGTTACTTAGAACGCTAAATGGATAGTAAACATGAGGCATAATAACTTGAAGTATCTTGGTAAAATGTAACAGGAATACCGTCTGAAAAGCCGTATCTGATGAACTTTATTCATTTGTTCGCTTCTCGTTTGCCCTCAGCTAAAACCCGCAACAACAAAACGAAACCATCCAAACAAAACGAGCGAAAGCACCAAAACGACCAAAACCAAAACCAAAACGAAGAGCGAATCAAGCGAAATCGTTTCGGTCGTTTCGTTTTTTTTTTTTCATAACGATGATATCTCAAAAATATTTCCGAAACATGCGTACCATAGGCGTAACTAACTCTTTATACTGTCATGAAACTGTAGCTGTTATATCGCGAATAAACACTCCAGGTTTAATTCATAATCTCCTTCTTGAAAATGAACTTCACATGACTTTCATCTTTTGTTGTGACCCGGTGTTGTGAAGTTCCACGAAAAAATTTGCATACACAATGAACCTTGTCACAAGCCTAAACGCATCGGGGTCAAATAACGCAACACGCTGGAAATAGGATTAACAGCGTAGTAAAGAACAAGTGTCTGACGAAACTTGTTAAAACTTGCAATAACAGACTTGAAATGAAATAGTTTACAAACATGATTCTAACAGTATCTGTACTGAAGATTGAAGGCCTCCTGCGTCGACCGGTGTACAGCTCCCTAACACGACGACGACGACGAAGAAAAATGAACGACATTCCTAGACTCGGACCTCCGAGAGGAAGTCCGACTTAAAATAAAAGTTTATTATTTCCCCTTCTTTGTATGAAGTTCCATTTCAAACAAAAAAGTTGAATCTATGGCCTCGTCCACACTATGCCGGATAAATTTGAAAACGCAACTTTATTGTTACGGTTAGGCCTGCAGTCCACACTACATACAACGCACATATCCGCATAAAAAGATCCGCAAAAATGGAACTTTTTGAATACGTTCTCTAGAGTGGAACAATTTGAAAACGCAACTTTGTTTGTATTAGTGTGGACAGATAACTTTTCGTATCCTGAACTTTTTTAATATCAATAAGCCAGTTAAGTTTAGACAACCAAGAAAGATGGATTGAGATGGTGTAAACAGTAGGGATTGCTCACCACGGCTGAATTTGTACCAATGAAAACGCCGAACACATTCCGATAAATGCAAGATAACATAAAGTCCAAGGCTGTGCTCTAGCGGCGCCCGGTCGCCTGAGCCGTCTAACATTTAGCTTCGGGCGACTGAAAAAAAGTTCCCAGTCGCCCGGCAGGGCACTCTTGCTTCTGTCATCTGGTGCAGTGTTTAGTTAAGCGGGTAGAAAAATTTAACATACTAGTGTTGGCTTGTTGAGTCAGAGTTTAGCTAAATCCTACAGAAAATGTTTTTACGAATGTTGTACGAAAGAAATGAATCAATACAGGGGTGATATGATCAAATTTCTTGGTTAAAGTAATGATACGAGCAGCCGTGTTTTGCACAGACTGCAGACTACTTATCATATGCTTAGGGAGGCCATACAATAAAGAGTTACAATAGTCTAGTGTTGAACTAACAAACGCATGAACAAGAATTTCTGTAGTTTCCTCAGTGAGGTACTTCCTAATTTTAGAAATGTTCCTTAAGTGGTAGTACGACGTTTTGCAGATCTTATTTACATGTTCCACCATATTACAGCATTCATCAAATATGACACCGAGATGTCAAGTTGTTCGATTTAGTTCGGATTTTGAATTCAATGGCGAATGTGCAATTTGCATGCTGTTGTTTACTCAAGATTTTCACCTGGTTTTTGTTTCCCAAAGCAGGTCACAGGGTCGTCGATGTTTTCGGCCCCTTCCAAATCGACCTGTCCATGGTATAGCATAAGTGAGGATAGATTGAGGTCATCGTAAACGACTGCTATCAGTGTCTTGGGAATGCTTGATTTAGTGTTTTGTCAGTGATTAAATGCGAGGAATTAGGCAGGGAAGTGACATCACAATCATCACGAATCAAATGAGCACGCACTCGCTATTAATTTTTATCTTCTTCCTGTCGTCTGGTTGGCTACAGAATAAGTAAGAAAGAACATCTTCTGGATGATTGTAACCCATCACAATCCCACCAAGCGATGACCTAAATTTCTGAGCTAAAAAAATTGTCTTTGAGGAACGATTCAAAACAATCACTCGGGAACTAAGAGAGCGTGATTTTATTCGATTTCACCAAATCCGAAACAAGATCAAGTACAGAACCACGGTCGCCACTCTCCTGCGAACGAATGGCTTCATCGGCTCTCGATGCAATACGTTTTATCTTATTTAACTTTTTAGCCGTTTCTCCAAGGATACGACGATTACTCGCTTTCTAAAAACAAGGATAAGTTAGAACTAAAAATACGTAAAAAATACTTTACGGTTGTTCGGCAGTTCACGTATCAGCGAGTATCGAGCGACCATGCTTCATAGTTCTGGTAACAGTTCTAAACAGCTGCTTGCTTTCCTCTTAAACGGATAAGCAAACCGTTTAAACGTTTTCCCTAGAGCGTTAAACGGATGAGCAAACCGTTTAAACATTTTCACGAATGCATGAAACGGATGCAATTTTTTTTAAACGGATAAGCAAACCGTTTAAACGTTTACAAATAGTAAACGGTTTCCCCGTTTAAACGGAAAAGCGTTAGTGTCCGTTTTCCCAAAGAGGGTCACAAATAATGCCCAAGAAAGAGCAAAAAAATTGCAAAGATTCCTCTGACAACCTGTCGTCCATTTTGTTTCCCGTGAGGCTAATGGGGCTACTTTTTGAGCAGTTTACCACTGCTTAGAAGCAGTTTTTGTTAGAATGATTCAGTCCGTTTGCTACTTTTAGGACATTTATTTGACCTTAAAAGATTCGCTATGTTACACTTCACCAGAACAGAACAGAACTTATAATACCAAACACATGCCAAAAGTTCAAATTAGCCAATCAGATATGTCCATTGTACAGCATAAATTATCATAATTATGTAATTCCAAAACTTCCACTTGATAATTATGCTGTTCACTATGACAGTAAAAAATTTAATGATACTTTGCCTAGAATCCTAGAGCTTGATTACAATCCTTACATAATATCACGCATGCCTAATAAATCTCTTAGTTTCTCAAATGCAGGTTTTCGTAGTCCTTTTGTCATATGTCTGCTATCATGTCCTCAGTACAACAATAAACCACTCTAATTTCATTAGAAACAACTCTTTCTTCAACAAAATGGTGACAAATGTCAATGTACTTAGCTAGTTCGGCTATGGTAGTTACCATTCTTTGCCAGCTCAGTGGCTTCTTGGTTGCCTTTATAGATGGTGGTCGGGGTATCCACTTGTCTTCCAACAGGGCTCTAAATTAATGGTAACCCATTAACCAATGTTTAGTTGTTTCCCACCTTTGGTTACTAAAAATTTGTTCAAGTAACCCAATATCATTAGTTAAAATTTCAGTGCAATAGGCCATTTGCACTAAGAGGCATGTGACACCGTTTTTATGAAAATGAAAGTTATATGATTTTGCCTTCGAAAAACGATTAGTGGGTCATATCTTAAACAAAATAATGGTGATTTGGTTTTTCAAACCTGCACCATTTTCTTAAAATGAATAAGTTCGTAAATGGTCACGTGACCAAAATGTGATTTTTAAAATTATGAATTACCTCTCTCTGAACACAAATTTTGCACTTAAACTTCAAGGAAAATGTTGAAACGATGATGTGATAACGTTTACAGCACATTTGAGCGTAACTATGAAACGTTGAACAAGATATAAGAAAGAAGTAGTTTTGGCCGCCATGTTGGAGGGCCAGAGCATGCCCTCCAACATGGCGGCCAATACAAATCATACTACTTTGCTGAAAAATCAAAGTGCCACAAAATATCTCCCTTAAATGCGTTTCCTCTCAAATTTCGGGTGTAAGAGAATTTTTGTGTGCTCTAACAATTTTTGGCATCAGCAAGATTCCAACTCATTGTTTAAAGGAAGCATTGGTCACGTGACCTCTTAGTGCAAGTGGCCTATTAAGTATTTTCATTCATAGAAATTCTTCTGACAAGTGAACATTAATTTTCACGTAAGGCCGATGTGTTTCTTTTTTGCATAAGGTTATTTTCTATCTAGAACAATTTGTTGCTCTTACCACATAATCGAACAACACAAAAAACTCGTATTTCTCTGGAGGCAAGGTAACCAGGCTTGTTGGATGAGGAGATCTGGACACAACCTTAGTATACCTCTGCCATCTTGCTCTTTTCAGCAACCTATTTATTATACAGATCAGATGCAGAGATCCTTGGATAGTTTTTGCAGAAAAAGGTCGCTGCGCAAAAGTTGTGAAGAAGAAATGGAAGATTGAGAAAAATAACAAAGAACAAGTACAGTTTACAACACTATGGAAGGCTCCCTGGAAGCAGTACAAAGAAAAGAGAAAACAAGAAGGAGGAATTTCCCATGAAGAATGAAAAAAGGCTTTCATCTGGTTACAGTTTGATGAGTCTAAACAAACAATGTTTTGAACCAATCCATCCATACTTTAGTTTGCCCTATTTATTAGCACAGTTTTCAAAAGTTAATAAATATAATTATTATTTCAAAAACAGATTCTTGGATGAGGGTTAGTTATACAAAAAAATTTAATTTCGAACCCTGCAAGATCTTTCATTAAAGGGCATAGCCATATACTTCTTGTGTAGCTGAACTCAAAGCATCATATTCAGCTTTAGTTGAGGACTTGGCAACTGTGGGTTGTTTCCTGCTTTACCAACTGATTGTGCCATAATTATGCAAACTGAAATACATAGCCTGATGTTGATCTACGAGTATCAACATCTCCTGCCCAATCTGCATCACTGTAGCCATATAAGTGTGTTTCCTCTCCATGAACAGAGAATTTCAGACCATAATTCAAAGTTCCTTTATTATGAAAGGTGTTGTAGAACTGTTTCACACCCATCCAGTGGTTTTTACTTGGGTTTGACATACTGGGATAAAACTCCAACTGCTGCAGTCATATCTGGTCTTCTTGTTGTTGACATGTACAATGTACATATTGGTCAGACATCCAATTGCCTGTTGGTAGGTCTGAATGTCAAAGGGCTCATCACTTGGAAGCCGCTTTCTACCAAGCACAAGTGGAGTAGAGACAAGTTTGCAGTTTTCCATTCCAAGCTTCTTTAGCACTTTCTAATTCTCTTCCTTTATGTAGTTGGGTTGACTTATTGTCAATGTTCTTTACTCTCTGTCTCACTTGATGGACATACCAAGTAGATAATGTATCTCTCCTCGATCATTCATCTCAGATCTTTCACATAATGCAGCTTTGTCTGCTCTCAGCATTGCAGTGTTGTTGAAACTGGAATTTTGCCATCAACATTCACACCAAGTTTTATAGAACTGATGCAAGCATTAGCTTCCTTCACAGACTTCACATAAATATTTCCATCGGCATTGCTTTTGCAGATGGCAACTGATTTCAAATACTCATCCAGAGTAGTGTTCCAGCAACGAGCTGACTGTTTATAAGTCCATAAATGCTCTTCTTCAGTTTGCAAACATGATTTGGTCTGACAGGGTCAGCAAATCCTTCCGGTTGGAACATATAATTTTCACGGTCCAATGAACCATTTAAAAAGGCAGTTTTACATCCATTTGATGTACAGACTGTATCTCCAAATTATGTGCATTAGCAAGGGCAAGCAATGATCTCACAGATGTATAATGAGCCACTGGTGAAAACACTTCTTCATAATCTACACCTTCCACTTGGGAATATCCTTGTGCAACAAGTCTGGCTTCAAAATGATCCATAGACCCATCTTCGTTATGGTTGACTTTCAAGACCCAGGGAGATCCAACAAAGTTCTTTCCTTCAGGTGGAGGTACTAGTTCCCATGTACCATTCTTTATTAAAGATGAGTATTTGCACTTCGTGGCTTCATTCCACTGGTCAGATTGTTCACCTTTCAATGCTTCATGGATTGTGCTTGGCTTGTCAGTTTCTGAGTCAACTAGTACAATGAAGGCAATCATAATCTTGGAATCTTCACTGCCTTACCGGTCCTAAGATTGAGACTTCTTCCATAAATGAATCTTCATAAATTGTTCTTCTAACTGGTTCTTCTTCATTCATGCGCTCTCTCGGCGGTGCTCCCACTCTTTCAACATTCTGTAGTGATGGACATTCAACACTTTTCACAGGTGTGGGTTTAACATTCTCTTGAACTGGAGGTTTAACATTCTCTTGATTTACAGGTTCAACTTTCTCTTGAACTGCAGGTTCAACACTGTCTTGAACTTAAGGGGCTTCAGGTTAGAGAGGTACAGGTCTGAAGCACTTTCATTTTCTTGCTTCATATCTGGGAAAATTAACCTCAAATCTGCTTAATCAGCATCATCTGATTTAGGCTTCTCGTCAAATTAATGATCAAACTTTTTTTCAAAGAATTGAACATCTCGACTCACAACAAACTCCTTATCCGAATCATACACCTTGTACCCCTTGACACCAGGAGGATATCCAACAAAGACTGCTTTGTGGGTTTTAGCATCAAGCTTTCTGCGCTGACTATGTGGATCATGTACACTGTACATAACTCACACAACCAAAAACTCTCAAATTAGAAATGACTTTGTCTGGTCTTCTACCAAACAAATGATCTTTCAGTGCTGCTGAGGGACTTCGATTGTGAAGGTAAACTGCTGTACTGCATGATTAAGACAAACAATCTGAGTGATTGACACAAATTCAAATTGCTTCTGCAAAATTTTCCACGCAGTGAGCCGGTCAGTGACTGAAGATGTGTTAATTTGCAAATCCTTTTCTATGTTCAATGCTGTGAGCAAATAAGCTTAAGTCAGATTGAAGGTGAAAAACAGTTCTTTACAGCTGCGGATGCATCGGCTGCTGGAGGAGTTTCTTGGCCTTCTTGAGTGAAACCCCACAAACCATGCTCCATAAAAATGAGCTTCATGGTGTACTTCCATGAATGGTAATTTCTCCTGTTCAATTTTTCGATCTTTGTGATCTTTGACACTGACATCTCTGCCATACACTTTGGCAAAATAACAATCATGTAACTTGCGGCATGGGTTAATAGTCTGGGCCCAATGATTTAGTCCATTTGCTACTTTTAGGACATTTATTCCTTAAAAGATTTGCTGTGTTACAGTTGTCTTAGCAAGATAAAAACCAGAACAGAACAGAACTTATATGTCAAACACATGTCAAAAGTTCATTGTCAAATTAGCCAATCAATTATGTAATCCAACAATTTTTGTTGGGCAAACCCGTGATCGATTATCAGACAGCCAGCTGAGGTACCAGAATAGGATTTGCTCATTTTTTTTTTTTGGCATGAAATTTCATTGAGGATTTTCTGTAAGTAGTATTTATTTGAGCACAATGTTTGGCTTTTTTTTCTGACTTTAAGATTTAACAAAAAAGAAGGAATATGGATTGATAAGGGTTGTTCCCTTAGGGTTATTTCTACTGCCACACCCTGTATGTATTAATATTTTAGCTCAACTTGCGGATTTCATTTCACTAACAAAAGAGAATGAATGCCACAGTACAAACTGGCGTACCTATACAGGGGGTTACAATTGAAGGGGGTTACAATTGACGTAGCAACTAAAGCAAACAAACAAATTAAAAAAAAATTACTCTAATTTAACAAAAATAATGGTTTAAATCTGATCACTAGGATTTTAAAATGCCGCGCTCATCAAAAAGAAAAAATGTGGAGAGGAGAAAACACGCTTGCTGCTATGGACGCAGTAAAATATGGTGACTCTATACGAGGGGCATCAGCAGATTTTAATGTTCCAAAATCGACACTTGGGCACCATATCAGCAGACGAACAGACCATGGAAGTAACTGTGGCCCAGATCAGATCATTTTTATCAGATGATGAGAAGAAGCTGGCAGCCTATCTTATTGAAGTCAGTAAACAAGGATATGGCAAAAGAAAAGAGATCATTCTATATGAATGGCCTCACAGGTAGCCATTAAGCATGGAAAAGAAGGCAAAGGTTGCCTCTCTGAGATCATGTGAGATGTGGTGGAGAAACTATTGAAAATGCAATCCAGAATGACGAAAGGCCCCCTATGTTCATTTATAAGAGTGTTTATGCATGTAAGTGGGCGCATACCCAATGGGGTACAAGAAGGAGCACCGACTGGCATGTTATTTATACTGTGCAAAAGTCAGATTGAATTGACAAAGACCTCTACTTACAGTGGCTTAATGTAGTGTTCCTTAAGCAAATACCCGAGGAACGACCCGTCCTTCTTTTAGTGGATGGACATAAGGCTCACGTCACACAAGATGCAATTGAAGCAGTGCCGTGAGATAGAGTTCTCATTTTCTGTCCTCCTGCTCGTTCATTGCACCTCCTTCTGCCACTTGATCTGTCCCTGTTGGTCCACAAAAAAAGGGGATGAGGGAAAGCATGTGCAGCCTTAAGCCAAATTACATGTATGTCAATGGTGGTTAATCAATACAGTTTTGCAAAGGTGTTTAATGTCATGTGGCACTCTAGTACTACCCCAAAAGTGATTAGAGGTGGATTTAAATGAGCCAGTATCTTTCCCTATAACCCCTCCTCTATGTTTGACTACAGCAAGCTAGCGCCAACAGCAATCTGTCAAGGTACCCACACATCTGCTAGTGGTGCTAAAGTCTCGCCACCATCCACTGAAGCTACAACAACCAGTCCAGTGTCCATTCCAACTGTGACAGCTGTACCCGAGCCTCCGGCATTGGTACTGCATTTGTGTACAGAACCTTCTACAGGGGGATTTGTGGCTCACATTAATGCCAAGTCAACCTCAGTCACCAGACAACCAGCTTTTTGACACCCACACAAGTCCTTCTGAAGTCCCCGACATGTTCGAAGCCCTGTCTACCTAGAGAAGGAAATTGGCAAGACCGAAAGAGAATTCTGGCATTCATGTATATTATGCATGTGACATGTTTGTGGAGATTGGCAGTGGTAAAAGCAGTGGGCGCAGCCCATGTATTAAGTCAGCATTCATGCTCTTGTTCTTTTGCAGGAATCAGTTTTTGTGCCTGAATTATAGTGGTTGTTTTCCGTGATGAGTTTGTAGTTTTTTTCGAACTCCACCAAGTACACTACAACAAGAACATGATTCCACATCAGCAATAAAATCATCCCCAAGAGAGTGTGCAGTGGTCACAGAAATCTCTACTCCTTCCAACATAACAAAACTATACATGATATCTATGCTATCTGGAGCCATCTAAATCGACGAAGAGCTATGCAGAATAATGTTGCAGCCAAGGAGGAATCTTACCGAAAGAAAGAGAGCAGGTAACAGGCTAGGTTGGGAAAACAAATGTATCACAGGATGTGTCTTTCTGGAGGTGTTAAGATCCAAAAATGAAAAAAAAAAGAAAATGAGAAGAGAGAAAAGGACGAAAAAAGGAAAGAGAGAGAATGGTTGTTGGCAGAGAAGAGAAAAGAGCAGAGGAAGGGAAGGAAAGATTGAAAGATAAAGCCAAAAAAAGAAAAAGAGCAGAGGAACTGAAAAAAGCAAAAAAGAAACAAACAAACAAACAAACAAACAAGAAGAAACCAAATAGTATGAAGAGAAGAAAAAAGGAGAAAGAAGAGGAAGAGGAAAACTATTTTTGCAAGAAGTGCAGCAAGGAGTACAACAGAGAAGAGGACTATTCATGAATAGAGTGCGACTACTGCAGTTAGTGGTTTCATGTGAAGTGCACAGATCTGCCAGTCCTCGATGCGTTGGACAGCTCTGTCTAGACTAGACTTGTGAGGACTGTGAGCTGGAGGGCTACCCAAGCCACAGTACCTACTAAGACCTACCCATGGAACAAAAGCATTAACAGTTAACTTTAATTTATTGTTGTATGAAATTTAATTGCTTAATTTTGTTCAAAGTCGTTTAGAAACCAGATTTGAAAAATTAATATCTACTGTCGTACAATGACAGTTGATTAATTTGTGAAATTTCATTGCTAAGAGATGTTTAGAAACCAGATTTGAAACCCATTAAGTTTCTTAGACTAAGTGGAAAATTCTAGGCATGTAAATGGACAGTACCCAAGTTATATGTAAGATTGTTTTGTGTCCTTTCCAATAAGCACTTAGGGTGTCTTTAAGAACGTCCCCGAAGAATGTGCTAGAAAGTCAGCTTTCTGATGAAGTAGAAAGCGCTCGTAGAACTTTGAAAACTTTTGAAATTTAACCGGGATAACCGGGACTCACAAGAACAATCCGATTTCAACTTCTTTATCTCCTGTAAAACCTCTGAACAGGTGATTGGTCAGAGTTGGAAGGAATTGTTGCTGTCTTTGGGAAAAGAGTCAGTCAACTTGAGAAGAGCTTCAACTGGTTTTGCAGTAGCGCCAGTGAGTTGCTCCGTGGTAGACGCAAAGTGTAGACATTCAACTCGTCAGGGTCAACAGTAAGCGGTTGTAGGCTGGGATGTAGAATTCTATGTATGACTTGCCAGACTTGTTTAGGTTTTGTAGTTGAAATCACTTTAAAAGCACTCTGTTGATTTTGAGAAGCGATTGCAGTATACCAGGCCTACTAGAAAATTTCTCCCACAGTCCTGCAGTCCTTCCAATTTGCATAATAAATTCTGACATTGACTTCAGGAGTATGGGACTGCTGGAGCACTAATAATTTGTATACCGTGGTATAATAATATTCACTTTTCAGTGAGTGTAGGAGTGTGGGACTGCAGTAGCATTCGTTATTTTTACTAACCTAAGTAATCAGCTTATAGAAGCTGACTGCAGGACTGTGGGAACAATTTTTCAAGTAAGACATTAAATTTTATTGGGCCTGGTATTTGGCAATCTCTCAGCAAAATCACCGAAGGCATCACTTCACAACAAAGTTAGATTGAGGGATTGAGTGCTCTACCTCAGAAGACCATGTGTTTTTTTTTCTCTCAGGATCAGATTGCAAAGGAATTAAAGCAGAAAAAAGATACCCTTCTAGAAGGTGTTGGATATTACAAAGAGCCATAGTAAGTTGATAACTATTCTTATCCATGTAAGCTAATAACATTACTATTCCTATAAATACATGTATGTATCATTATTACTCACCATTAGAATGATCTCATAAATGATTCAGAATCTTCTTGCACATTGCTAAGTTAACACCCCTTACAGGAAAAGCAAGTGGCAATGAACTTATTAATATAATAATCCCTGAGGTGCAAGATGACAGAGCAGGGGACAGTGTAAGTGAGACCATGGTTTCAAGATGGGAAATAAAAGATAAAATGTTTTTTTTTTTTTTTTGCAGTTTGCTATGATCTCATTTTTCATCAGCTGGAAGACAAAACTATTATGCATTGTTAATTTGTTTCATGTAGTTCTCAGGAGTGACTGACATGTGGTTTTTGTCTTTTAGAATCTACCGTTTTGAAGAATTTTAATTACGTGTAATAATATTGTTAACCTCCATTTTTATTGCCAGTGCACAATCAGCTGAAACCCTTCAGAAATCTACAAACATAAAACCAAAAAGGAAAGAGTTTGTCTCCAAAATCAGCAAATATTTGGTAAGTTGAAATTTTTATTACACGTACCTCTTTCAAAAGCAGGCCTGACATTCATTTTGATCAGGAAAGCATGCGATTCAAAAGAAGCGCATCCTCTTTGGCTGCCCACATTCTTTTCCTGTATTTAAAATTTTAATGACCAAGTTCAGTTTCAAACTTCTTCAAACTTCTTCAACTATATTTAATAAGAATATTGATTACAATAGACTGGCCTGCAAAATGGCAATTGCCAATCTTGGCGGCCCAGTTAAAAGAAGATTAAACTGAAAGGAAAGGAAAGTGTTACATGCAAGTAGTGGTTATGACCATAACAGTATAAGGGCAGCTTTGAGTGTGAATGTTATTAGTACGTGTAATCAAATGCTGATGAGTGGAAGTAGGGGATACTTTCACGTATGTTTGAACGTTTGAATTAAGCTCCTAACTTTCTGAATGACTTGACCAAATACACTGTACTTGATGGAATCCTTCCTGATGTGCTCTTTTGTGTGTTTAGGTTTTCTTGAGTGTCTTTTAAAGCCCTGACATCTTCATGCAATCATAACAGTTTAAAACTTTGGTGCCATCTTGGCATTGAGACATACAGAACTTTGTAATTTCACGTGTGAAATTATAAATTAATGCCAAAATTTCGCACCAAAAAGAAGGAGTAATTTGTCTCCCACTGTATTTAATTATGGCTATAACTTGAAACTTCATGAATTATCATTATTATTTTATTGTCTCAAAAAAGTGAATATTTTTAAGAAGTCTTATGATTTGAGGTTCATTTTGGAATTCACAGAATCTGGATGAATGGCAAAGTTTGGAGTTGTTTGGTAGTTATCTTGAGAATGAATTCAGAGGCTCTAAACAACAGCTTCTGGTGAGTGAAGCTAATGAAAAGTTTCCACCCAGTTGTTAAGTTTGTTTTGGTGTTGGTGGTCAACCTAGAGTTTAGTGTAGTAAGGTGTACTTCAGCTTGGCTGATATCCACCATCTAGTGTAAAGGCAGTGAAACGAAATGAAATGTAGAAGATGGGAGTAAAACTTAATCATGTTCTGTTTGCATTTATAATTATAGTTATTCCATTGGTCATAGCCCACAAAATAATACAGCAATTTTTTTCCGTCTTTATATGAGAAAGATTACATCTATCGAACTGTGTTGTCAGACACCAAATTTTGTGAAGAAGTTAAACTCGACACTTGCAGTTCAAATTCCTCACTCACTGAGCACAAGAGATGGTCAAATGCTGGGGTTTGCCCCCCAGGAAGGATGTTGAACTTTTGGAATTCCGTGATTGGTGCATTTAAAACAATGTTCACTGTAAGTTCAGGTTAATAATTTAATAATAATGATAATAAAGTTAAAATAACTTTTTGATTTACTAACTTTGTTATTTTTTTCTATGCCTAGCTTATGTTGAAGAGTGAATCCCAAACTGATTTTCTTTTGCTGAAGGTGATTTTTATGTACATTATCACAGAAAACTTTTTGTACCCATGTTAATTTCATACATCATGTGCACATGTTGTAGGTAAAATCTGTTCTGTGGTGTTTCGTTGATCTCCTATGAAAAATTTATGAGAGAAAGGGAATTCTGAATCAAACTGCTCTTTATGTTGAGAACTGCCAGTTCAACCTGGGAACAGATTTTACTTACATCATACATGTACATACTGGTATCTTAAATCCTGCCATGTGAAAGCTTTATTTTCTGGCTACTACATGATTACTTTTTTCATTAGGGCATTCCATCCATCATAGAGGAATGTTGTCTACCAACTAATCACACAATGGGCATTATTTTGTAGGTTTTTATACTTGTGCAAGTGTAGTTTGTGCAATTTAAATATAATTGATTTTTCTTCCTAGATTATGGAATATTATTTCGAAGAAAGACTTCACATTCTACAGTGTTTGAAGTTTTTGTTGAGTTATTGGCAGGATCCCAGACATCCATACAGGGTAATACAGCTTAGTGTGATATTTCACCACAGCGCACATTTATTTTAATACAAAATCCTTCATTTTTGAAACTTCTATTACGTCATTGTTATTTTCATACATTTTCAAACATTAATTATTTCTTTCAGTTTGGAGATTTACTAGTTTCCCCCTGGTGCATGTACAATGGGCATCAAAGTGTCCAACCATTCATGCAGGACAAATAGATTTTACTGCTAAGCAAATAACTTTTCTTGCTCAATTTCCCAATGTGAAATGACCTAAGCACACTATGGCTCCTGTTCCCGGTTGTTCAAAATACTGTCAGATACTGCTATACATTGGATAAATCACTATCTAGCGGGTAGGTATTAGGGAAACCAATAATTGCATTATCCACTAGATAGAGATCTATCAAGTGGATAGTGTTATCCACCTTTTGAACAACTGGGGCATGGTTAACAAAGTTTGAGAGTTACAATCCTGAACAAAAGTCCTTGGGCAGCAATGCAATATTCATATTTTTGTCATTTCTCTGATCCCTCATAAAAAAGTGCATCTGTTTTGAAATTTTCTTGCAGTTCTCCCTCCCCCAAGCTTATGCAAAGTTGAAACTCGAAAGAAAATTCAGGATACACACGTCCAAGATTTATTTTGGGAATAGAGGAGGGCTTGTATCTGTGTGAACAGGAAAATGCCCCAGAACTGCAGAAGTGTCCTAAGACTTTTGTCCAGTTTTGTACTTGGTAGCCTGTGAAATACCTCCCTTGCTGTGAATCCCTCTCTCCTTGCTCCTTCCTAATAAGGACGTTTCAAAACCTTCCTTGTGGCGAGGAGGGAGGAGAGATGGCAGGACAGGTCAGAAGGATAAGCCAGCATTTGATTTTGTTTTAAAACCCTCCGACATTGTGGGAAGGGGTAATATGGGATACTAGGGGTAGTGAGATCGGAGGGGGGCTTGGGTTTGGCATCAACTTACTGGGAGGAGAGGGTGCTGGGTAACTGGAGTCTGCCCAATTTATGAAATATTAATATTGAGTTTATTCTGCATTATTTATTATTTAGACCATTCCTATTTTTAATATTACCAGGAAGAGTTTGCAGATTGTATTGAAGCTATGCAAGAAAAGGATGTTTTGATAACGAAGGTATTAATACAATGAGACAGAATGCTTTCTGGTCAAAAAGCATTTCAAGTTTACTTTTTATGTGTTATACATTTGTACCTGTAGATCAAATGACATTATTTTATAAAACTCAGGTTAAAATAGCATTAACTGAGTTTGATTCTCAATTTCCTGTTTCCTAACTCTTTTATTCACAGTCATGTATCAGTACACTGTAGAGCCAGGCGACAAAGGAGATGGAGAACCAAACTAGGCATCAACCATTTTAACCTGAATTTCATTCTGACCTATAACATCTATTGCAAAAAAGTATTTTTGTTTCTGGTTCGTAACACGAGTTTTTAAATATCAAGTGGATAAATAATGATGAATTTTATTGATGTGCATTTACTCCAACCGATCTTCTACTTTTTTAATCTTCTTATAGATCACTGAACAGTATAAAAGTTGTTGTCATAGCACAATCCCAGTACAAGATATTTCAACATCCTCACTGGTAAGATGTCGTTGCCCAGTAAACCTGTTAAAAAAAATGGTTCTAAATTGTGGTATTCCATACATGGCTGACAATTATAAGGTTGACTCCTTTTTCTTCCCTTAGCATTTGAAGACCAAATGTTCCAGATGGGCCCTGCAGTATTTGAGGGAACAGGTATAAAAGTTCATATATATAAACTTCAAGTACTTTGAATTTTTAACAAATTCTTGTTACCTTAATGAGGGTTCAGTTGAGACATTTCGTGGGAACAGAAAAGGCAGTTGGTATGAGGTTATTGATCACTCTGGAGTATTGCTTTTTCACCCTGGATAGGATTCTATCACTGGTAAAATTGACTGCGTTATAATGCCATTCACTGTGGTGACCAAAGAAAAGATAACGAAAAAAAAAAAGAAAAGAAAAGAAAACAGTGACAAAAAGCATACTGAAATTTAGAACCAACCAATTTTTCTTTTTGTAAAAACCTAAGAAATAAACAGTTATGAAAAAGTTCTGGCAAAGAGGTTTCATTATTTTTAATGGTGTAGACACCATGGGATTCACCCCTCTCAAGAAGCTTATTGATCTGAACACGGACTGAGATACCTCTTCAATATGGTAAGGTTACTTTAATGGATCAACAACTTACTTCTCCTTTGCATGTCCGCCATGCTCTTGTGACATAGGTAACCTAGCCTTAGGTCGTCCAGTGTCCATAGCATATCTGATAGTGTACTGGATGAGCTGACTATTATAGAGTACATTCCCCCATGCATTGAAGTAATGTCTAGGTGACAACTGGCTGACTAAAAGCCTACTATACATAGAGAGATGAAAGTGCGGTTACTACTGTATAAGGCAACTAATGTTCCTTAAGAACAAGAACTACATTGTACTTAGTCACCGGATTTTGTCAGGTAAAACGTGCTCTGGATAGATTTGCTCCTGAGATACTCCCTCGTTATGTCCACTTCCTGAGGCAGGTGTGACTAAGGTGGCTCTGCTGAGAACTCTGCGGATGGGTTCCTAATGCCCCGAGTGTATGAGTAGTCTCTTTCTGAGGTTGTTCCTCCATCGGTGGTAGCTTGGCGGGCTCTGCATTGGGCTTAGGCAGTTTCTTTGACTAGAATCTGGCCTTGGCTTCCATCTGCATGCCTCCTCCGAAGTCTGATAGGGTACCTTCTTAAAATGTGCCATTGATCGTGTAATGGTGCAGCCATCTCTTGTTTTGGTGACCACTTGCATTCTCTTTTGATGCTGAACCTCTAACGGCTCTTTCTCAAAAGGCAGAGTGGCTTTGGTGCTGGATTCTTGTTTCACAAGTACTGCATCCTCAACCTGGATTTTGGATGCTTTCATGCCCTTCTTTCCAACAGCCAGCCCCTTCATTTGCATCTTCTTCTCTACACACTGTAGGTCGTGCTGAAACAGTTCCTCAAAATCCAGTTGTCCCGCATGATTCCAGCTGGCAACCTCGTGCAGAACTTGCTGCCAGGGAACATTACAGGGTTTGCACAGTCTTGAAAAATCCCGGAATTTTAGGTGGAGTCCTTGAAAAGTCCTTAAACGTCTGTGCAAGGCCTTGAAAAGTTTTTGATTTTACTTCAACTTTGAGTGTAGTGGCCAACAAAGCTCAGAGAAGTGAAGAGTGTAAGGTGAGTTACATAAAGCATTTTTTGTTTTATGCAAGAATTAAGTACCAGTTTAAGACAAGTGAACTGAAAAATGTAGAGAAGACGGTGAAGTAAACAGTTTAAGCCTTAAAGTCCTGTTAGAATGGACTGGGAATGTGCATTTTTGTACAATCTGTGAAGTTGCGTTCCTGGTACATGAAGGTGGTATTTGAAAATCAAACTTGGTCCTTGAAAAGTCCTATAAAATTGGTTGCAATTTTTTGTATGAACCCTGACATAAACGTAGCTGGGGCCAGCTTGGTGGTCCTCTGTGCGTTCCTCTATAACAGGGAAGAAATTGGCGTAAGTGTTACTTGAAAACCTACCCTGTTATTTGGCATATGCTGTAAAGTTTCTTAAGCATTAGCATAAACTGCTCTGCCTCCGCATTGGCCTGGGGGTTTTTGGGTGTCTTACGCTCTTGCTTAAAGCCCAGGTACTTGCTGAAGTTTGGGATGTCTTGTCCTTTGAATGGAGGCCGATTGTCACTGCCAACAACCATGGGTATTCCAAGTGGTGACAACATACAATACAGCTTTGGTATTACTGCTTGGGTATTGGTGATGACAAATTCTACATCAGCCCACTGTGAGTGTTTGCATAATTTTGATGACTAGGAGGTATTTGCCCATATTAATAGGCCCCCAGAAGTATATTGCCACCTCCTTCCAGGGTTTGCTCAGTAATGGTGACATCGGCAATGGTTCATGCTGATACGCTGGGGTCACCACCTGGCATGGGTGGCAGTGGGAATATTGGCTTCCATCATCTGGTCCAAACCTGGAAACCAGACTGTGGTTCTTAGATACTCCTTTGTCTTTGTAACTTTCTGATTTCCCGCAAAAGCAAGCCGCACCACTTTGTCTTAAAGTCTTCTTTGTCTTCCTTTGTCTGGTCACCACTATGCGAGACCCTCGCAGAACCAATCCTCCCACTACTGCTAGCTCTGCAAAGACTGGGTTGAACTGGGGTCTAAGTGCTTTCCTTTCTGGCATAGTGAAGTACTCTCTTGCTATTGCACTCTTGAGCTCTTTGAGGTCTGGATCTCTAGCAGCTAGCTCGTCCCACAAGACTGCATCTGGCAATTCTGTTTGCACAACTGCCCTGATGCTGTACTTCTTGAACAGTTCCTCGTCTTCAGTGACAGTCCACACTGTCTTGTGATTGGCTCTGGAGTCTTGCGCTGTGAGTGGCTGTGAGTGTCTGGAGTTGTGATCTGCTTCATTAGCCTCTTCATTTGCTTTTTTCCTGGGTTTTTAGTCAAATCCCTACAGGTGAAATCTCATTTGTCCAATTCTAAGGGGGGCGGTGGCCTTTTGGCTGGCAAACAGGGACACTCACAGTTTGTGATGCATCTATCTCAAATGTGTCTGTCAGGCCGTACAAGTAAGTCTGGTTTGTAAGCACACCCCATTCGATGGCCTTTGGTTCTTTCTCGAGCTGTGAGTATCTGGTCTTGGTATCCGTCAACGCCCTTGATCGATAGATTACGGGTCTGCCTTGTCTGGCTTGGGGGTCATACTGCTTTAGTGTGACTGCTAAACCCTGGGGTCTTGATGTGAATCGAAGTGTACCATTACTGTATCTCCTAAGAGCATTGTTCTGGTTTGCTTGAATGCTCTGTGGCATTCTGGTGTCCACAGAAACTGTGCCCCTTTTTGATGAGGCCTCTTAGTAGCGCGGTTACCTGCGCAAAGCCCTCCATGAAATGAGCATTAGCTCAGGCACTTCTGCTTGGAACTAGAGTGGGCCTGCTGCCTGTAATGCTGCCACTTTATTAGGGTCCAGCTGGATTCCTTCACCAGAAAACATTTTGGTAAAGAATGTCACCAAACATTGGTTGACCTGACTCACGACTCATGTTCAGGGTCAGTCTGTGACTCCGCCACAGTTGTAGGATACATGTTTTTCCTGTGTGGTACCAAATATCAGAATGTCGTCCTAGATGCTGATGGCATTAGGTTTTAGGGATACAACTTTGCTAACTTCCTCGATAAATATTTCCACTGCACTGTTCACTCTTAAGTGTAGCCTCTTGAAACGGTTGAGTCTGGGATGTGTGTAGAATGTGGTCAGCTTTCTACTCTCTTCTACCTATTCTAGCTCCATGTAACTGTCGTTCATGTACAGCTGCGAAAAGTACTTGGCTCCATCAGCCTGGATTCCAGTTCCTGTAGGGTAGGTATGGTGTGCCTTGTCCTCTTGATGTACTTGTTAATGTCCGTCATGTCGAGACTTGCCCTGATGCTTTCACTGTCTTTAGAAGTAACACCACTTTACTGCACCAATCTGTCGGCTCATCACCTACATCCTCTATGATGTCAAGACTGTGCCACCTATCTAGGATTTGATCAAACTTCTCTTTCAGGAGTATAGATACTCCTCTTTGTTTGGGATCGGAACCTGGGGCATTTGGTACTACACGTCGCTTCACACTCACACCTACTAGTTTTCCGATACCAGTAAAGACATCTTCTTACTCTTTAATCAAGTCCTTTATCTCTGGCTGTCCCACTGCCAAGATTGGGAGTCTCATGTCTTCGGCCACCTGGCGACTTAGGAGTGCAGTATTCCCTTGACTCTGTACACGACATCCAGTATACTCTTTTGGTTCCGGCTTAGGAATGCTATGAAACAGCTGATTAAGGGCAATACCGGTCCAATACCATCTCCTGAGTAACGTCTGATAACCACTTTTGTTGGCTGAAGGCGGCTTGTTCCTTTAAGACTCTCAAATTGCTTCTCAGTAATAACTGTAACGTCTGCTTGCATGTCTATGTGTAATGTTACAGGGACAGTATTTACTCAGCTGTAATGTCACAGTAGGATTTTGTGACTTTCCCCAGTTACCCTGTACAAGACTTCTTCAGCTCTCTGGGTGGCTCTTTCTTGGATCCAGTCCAACCCTGAGAGCTCTCACTTGCACTGCAGTATGGTTGGGCTTTCTGCACTCCAGCGAAAAGGTTGCTCTTTCCACACCTGAGGAAGTACTTACCTCTAGCAGGGCAAAGACCACCTAATGGGTGAGCTTGATTTCCACACCCTGTGCAGCCAAATTTGGTTGCTGGTCTGCCTGTGCTGTTTTTGGGCTTGTTGTTGATCATACTGTATCGTCCTGGCCTGGTGACTTTGTTTATTTCATTGCCCTCCTTTTCATTCTTCTGCTCACCTTCTTGAGTCTTAGAATCGCCACTTGCCATCATCTCACTTCCTTGCTTGACTATTTCAAACACTTCGGGCTGTTTCACGCACTGATTTCAGGTCTGCAATCTTTCAGATCAGTTCCCTCTGCAGCTCTCTGTTGCCCTTTTTTTTTCACTGCTAGCATGATGATAGTGTTTTCTATAGTTACAGGGAACTCACAACATAGCCTTTGTTCTCTGCAGTTCAGTTCAAAGTCTGCCTGTGGTAAGTC